>NW_028258138.1:10002500-10305530 GCF_053883595.1 Heterocephalus glaber
GCTGTTACCTGACCAGGACACCCACACCCACACCCACCCCCCCAAAAAAGAAAACCTGATTTATTCCAGTTGCTTCATCTAGAAACATAAACCCATCAGTTACAAAGGAAAAAGTGTAATATTGAAATACAAATGAAAAAAGAATGTTTTGTCTTTTAATCATTCTCGGTCAGTGAGTACTATACACATGGACTTACATCCTTTTTGGGCATTTAACCAAAGTGGGCTATGTTCTTTTCTTCATAGTGTCTGTGTTTCACCGACGGGAGGACAGTGGTCCCCATGCCCCCAGCCCAGGACCATAAGCGATTACTGGAAGGAGATCTGGGACCCAACACGGGGGGAATGGGAGCCTATTGTCCAGCACCCCAGGTACTTTCCAGGGCCTCTGCTCCACTTCAGTAGGAATTGTTTAAATGGCTCCAAAAGCTCTTACATAATGCTTTTCTGTTTTTATTTGGTTTGCTTATTTGTTTCTGCAAATTCTGATAGTGATTTGATTTACGGTTTTTTGTTTTTGTTTTGATGGGCTCTTGCTTTGTTTCCCAGGCTGACCTCAAATTTCCAATCTGTGCCAGGGATTTAGGTTAGTGGCACTGTGCCTGCCTTGCAAGCACAAGGTCCTGAGTTCGATCCCTGGTACCAGAAGAAAAAAAAAGAAAAGAAAAATCTAAACTTCTCTTTAAAAAAAAAATTGCAATTCTACTGCCTTATCTTCCCAAATAGCTGGGATGTGCTACTTCATTTGGCTTTTTTTCTTTTTGGTACCAGGGATTGAACTCAGGTCCTTGCACTTGCGAGGCAGGCGGCTGAACCACTCAGCTAAATCCCCGGCCCTCATTTGGCTTTCTGATCTCCTGTTACATGAGAGGTATCTCTCTGGTCTTTAAAATTAACCTTTTCTCAGAAGGTTTGAACAATGAAAATGGCCAGACTAATTTCTAACCAGTCTAGAATACAGAGAGGATTGGGTAGATTTTCCTATTCCCTCCTTTCTGCTCCAGATTTTTAATCCATAGAGCTTATTAGATTGGAAAATTACAGTTTTCATTTCTATAGGCACAGCACATAAAATTTATGAGCAGTCAATTGTGGTTAAGAAGCAGGTCAGACCACTAGTCTTTCTACATACTTCAGAACTGATGTTCTCAATAAATTCTTGGTCATGGGTATTTTGAACTTAATGAACTTGAGGTGCTCAGTCTTTCTCAGGTAGTAAAAAACAATAGTTCTCATTGTCCTTTGTGATATACCACTTACAAGATTTTTTTTTTTTAAATACCAGTTACATTTAAAGTACTTCTTATATTCCTCAGATTTCCAAGGATTTGTTACTAAAAATTAAAAATACTATTCTTCAGAGGACAGTAGATGGCATGCAGCAAGAGGGCACTCCGTACACAGGTAATTACGCTTGTCAGTATTATCACTGATACCATTTTAGTGTAGCTTTTCACTTTTGATAAATTCTTCCTACCACCTTTTAGTTGGCCACTGTTGTATTGTTTGTCGTTATTCTAAAACCTCAAGTATTAGAAGTTTATTTTCTAGGTTTTATAGTCAGAATACAATGTCTTCATTATAGATTTCCTTTATTTCACCCACCCCCACCCCCCACCCCCCCGTCTCTCTGTCTCACCGTCTTTTTTATAAAAGGAATTCTGTATGCTGGTATAATGCTGACCAAGGATGGCCCAAAAGTCTTGGAGTTTAATTGCCGTTTTGGTGATCCAGAGTGCCAAGTGAGTAACAATAGTTTAAGATAGTAAAGTATTATTTTGTAGAAATGTATGTTGTTTTAAGTTTAGGATTTGTCAACCTTGAAATAATTACCCTTGAGACACATGCAAGTTCTGCTGGTAACCCTACGAATAAAATGTTTCAAGAAAACTAAAGGTTAGGGCATGGTGGCGCATACTTGTAATCCCAGCACTCAGGAGGCTGAGCCAGGAGGATCGCCACAAGTTTGAGGCCAGCCTGTCATTCTGCTTATGTTCTTCCAGGTAATCCTCCCACTTCTTAAAAGTGATCTTTATGAAGTGATTCAGTCTACCTTAGATGGCCTGCTGTGTTCATCTCTGCCCAGTTGGCTAGAAAACCATACTGCGGTGACTGTCGTCATGGCAAGCAAAGGTTATCCTGGAGCCTACACCAAGGGCATGGAGATTACAGGTGAACGGTGGGGAATGGAGGTTGGATTACAATGTGACAGGTGACTGGTGCCACAGAAGCGGCCCCACCCGCCGCAAATGGATGCACAGCCATGAGAAGCCTTTCAGAGGTCCTTACCCACAGTGCTTATTGAGTATTATGTGTTCAGATATCCAAAATTGCAAGAGTTGAAGGACTGTGGTATCTACCTTTCTGAATAATGAAACCCAAGTCACACAAGTGTTCAGAGTGTCCCCCCAGAGCACCCTTTCCACTCTCCCAGAGCCAGGGGACTGCTAGGACTGCACGAAAGTCAGAGGAGCATTAGTGTGAACTACATCTGCAGAGGATAGGTTGTAGAAGCCTGATCTCTGACTAGCACAGGTGTGTGCAACCTCGTTCCCTGACCTCTTAGTTTACAGTGTGCCCCATGGTCATCTGGATAACAGAATTCAAACAGTTTTCAAAAAGTAGAGCTTTCTCTTCCCTTATTCTTCTTTTTTTTTTTTTTTTTTTTTTTGTACCAGGGATCAAACTCAGGACCTTGCACTTCTTCCCTTATTCTTTACAGGAATTGAGGCATCTAGTTAAATAATAAAACATTTTAATGGACAAATCAGTTCCAGTGCAATAAGCCCAAAGGCAGATCTCTGTGACCCCTAGCATGCTGTCGCTTAGCCTCTTCTAGTACTTCAGTAATGTATTTGAGGCCAGGAATGTTGGTACACACCTGTAGTCCCAACCTTGGGAGGCTGAGGGAGGGGTATTGCTGAAAGTTCAAGGCCAGCCGGAGCTACAGAGTGAGTTCAAGGCTGAAGTATATATACTGTCTCACCCGGACAACAAATCCATTCCCCTTGAATCCCATACATGGCAGTTTGACACATGGCACCTGGTTGCCTTTGAAAATGCAGAAAGATGAGATAGAAACAAAATCCCTTGGATTGGTGAAATTTGCCTGTCATTGAGGTGACACAGATACAGTAGTAGTTATTCCCAACAGAGCAGTATTCTGTATTACCAGTATCGGCAGGATAAAGTCCCTGTGCTGAGAATGACTGTGCTGGCAGAACCCTAGGAAGATGGTATTAGCCAACTACCAAATAGGAGGCTAAAATGTAAGGTGGAGAAGGACAGACTGGAGATAACATAAGGATTTTTTTGTTTTGTTTTTTTAGTTAAGAGAAGGACGCCTTTGTTTTGGTTTTTTGGGGGTTTTTTTGGTACCAGGATGAACTTGCAATCTTGCGCTCGCGAGGCAGGCACCAGAACCACTGAGCTAAATCCCTGGCCCAAGGACAGTTTTGTATAAACTGCTTTGGTCATTTTAGAATTTAGAAAATACAGTCTAATGGATTGTTGTTTTTTTGTTTTTGGTATCTGGGATCGAACTCAGGTCCTTGTGCTTGCAAAGCAGGCAGCGGAACCACTGAGCTAAATCCCTGGCCCCAGTCTAACGTTTTAAGTGTAATATATTTCAGAGCTGAAAAATAACTTGAAAGAAAATGAACTGATCCCTGTTAGAAGGGGGTGTGTCAGGAATGTAGCTCAGTGGTGCCTTGCCTGCCTGGCAAGTGCCAGGTCCTGAGTTTGAAAGAAAGAAAATGAAGCCAGGGACTTGGGGGCACCCTCAAAATTAAATTCAGATCAAATTTTGTCTTTAAATGTTACAGTTGTCACATAGGGGAAAAAAATTACTTAAGACTATGTTTTGCTCTGTTGTAACCTGTTGGTTATCTTTAAAAGAAAAAAACCATCATTACTTGAACGACTATGATGAAGAAAAAAAGAAATCCCCTTATTCTTAAGAGATGTGATCAAACGCAGGATTTATTTATTACTGCTTAGGTTTTATATCTTTTAACTTCTTTTGAAAGGAGAATTACTTTGTATTTTTAAGTCTAAAATCATTCAGACATTGGCTCCCCCCGTTTTTTTCCTCCCTCACTGACATAATAGTTTTTATGAAATTTACCATCATACAAGATTTTAGGAATATAATTGTCGTTCTCAAATAGAAGAGACTGTTTTTAGGAAAAATTATAATTTGGGGGGCGGGGGTACTGGGAATCGAACTCAAGACCTAGAGCTTGCTAGGCAGGCATGGTGCCACTGAGCTAAATCCCCAGCCCAAAATTATAATTTTTGAAAGAGGGGCTAGATTGTACGGCCCTGGGGTAGAGGCTCTGGGTTCAATCCCTAGTACCACAAAAAGAGAAAAAGCCGTTAGAAATGGTAAATCAATTTGAAATCATGCATCATATCTGCTCTCTTCCAGGCATTCCCGAAGCTCAGGCTTTAGGACTGGAGGTATTCCACGCAGGCACTGCCCTCAAAGATGGGAAAGTAGTAACCAGCGGGGGCAGAGTGCTCACAGTAACAGCCATCCGGGAAAATCTCAAATCAGCTCTTGAGGAAGCCAAGAAGGGACTCGCCACTATCAAGTTTGAGGGAGCTGTTTATAGGAAGGACATCGGCTTTCATGCCATAGCTTTCCTCCAGCAGCCCAGGTAAACTTCTTCTGAGGTGGTTAGGGTGCATTTTCAGAACTGCCCTAGGTGGCTCTGTAGAAAATTCTGTCAGTCCTATGCTAAGTCATCCTATTCTGTATGCGTTTCTCTTTGTGGGATTGATCTGATCTTGGTTTGTGTTTCATTTGAATCAAAACTGTAGCAGTATGCAAATTGAATGGAAAAACCTCAAGATAGCTCATCTTTGAAAAGTTTATCCATGATGATATCATCACGGTGATAATGAGGATTTTTGTTCTTGTGTTATCACAGAATATAGTTGTTTTGAATCATAATTCTTAGTTTTGTCCAAGAACTCAAGATGAGAATATCAGTCATCTAACTTTGTAATGGAATTTGATTATCCTGAAACATTGGCAGTCATCATTTTCCACTGGATTTTTATCTGTTTCTGACATGTTTTTTTACCTCTTCTTGATTCATTTGTTGACATGTGCGACTGTTCCCTTATAAAATCAATAAACTACTCTTTGTGGTGTGTTTTCGTTTCTTCTTTGTTTTTTTATTTTTTGTGGGGCTTTTTGTTTGTTTTTGAGGCAGGACTCACTATGTGGTTCATGCTAGCCTTGAACTATGAAGCCCAAATTGGCCTTGAACTCAAGCTGTCCTCCTGCCTCAGCCTTCTGAGTGCTGTGGTTATAGCCATGTGCCACCACGCCTGTTTGTTTCTCAAGAATATATCATTTTTGGCCAGGGATTTAGCTCAGTGGTTTCGCCGCCTGCTGCGCAAGCACAAGGACCTGAGTTCGATCCCCGGTACCAAAAAAAAAAAAGATTCAAAAAAAAAAGAATATATCATTTTTACTGGTTTTCATTAAGTTCATCCATGAGTAATGTATTTTACAACAAAAATTTCTAGCAACTTAATTCAAGCGGTACTATGAGAGGCAGAGTTTTAAAGTGATCAGTAACAGAATGCCATCCAAAAATTTTATTTTTCATTTAAAAATGACTAGATTTGGGCCCAGAATTTAGCTCAGTGGTTTCGCCACCTGCCTTGCAAGCACAAGGACCCAAGTTTGATCCCCGGTACCAAAAAAAAAAAAAAAAAAGGCTAGATTCCTTAGAAATGACCTATATCAAGGGGCTGCAATCTTTTAAGTTTTTCACAATACTTGATTGAACTCAGGGCCTTTGCACTGAGCTATATCCCCAGCCCCCCACCCCCATTTTCTTTTTTTTTTGAGACAGGGTCTCCCTAAGTTGAAATTGCTCAGCCTAGCCTTGAACTTATGATCCTCCTGTCTTAGGTTCCCAGAGTGCTAGAATTACAGGTGTCCACCACCACACCTGGCTAGGGAACTACAGTCTTAATTTTAGGCTGAGTTCTTTACGTCAAAGGTGAAAATGAGGTGCTACAACACTGTTTGCTACCTAAGTCTTTTAAACCAGTCAGTCTGTGTTTCCTGCCTGAGTGACCCATGCTGCTGACTGGATTGATCACCAGTGCTCTCACTAGCTGCACCCTGGCAGCTTCTGCAACATACTTCTGCATCTGTCACTGTATCCTAGTAAGCCAAAGTTCTCATTTTTGCAAGGCAGCACTACTGAATTTGCAATCAGTTCTCAGACTTCATCTTGTAAAATGCTGGAATCTGAGTATCGTGACGTGGTCTTGCTTTTTTGGCTTAATCTTGTTTCCTACTGTCCTCAGCTGTAAGGAAACTGATATGGCTATGCATTTATATTGTTACAGTAAGAACTTGGTTTGATTATTTAGGTATGTCTTAAGTTTTTTGTTTGTTTGGTTTTGATTTTTTGTGTTATGATATTGAGGGATTGAGCCTGTGGGTGAGCTTCACATCCTCAGCCCCTTTTTGGTTTGTTTTGTTTTGCTTTGTTTTTTTGGTACTGGGGATCAAGCTTGGGTCCGTGTGCTTGCGCAGCAGGCGGTAAAACCACTGGGCTAAATCCCCTGCCCCCTTTTTGTTTTTTTAATCTTGAAACAGGGTATCACCTAGTGACCCAGACTGAACTTGAACTTGTGATCCTCCTACCTCAGCCACCCTAAGTGCTGGGATTACAGGTGTGCACCATCTCACCCAGCCAGAACATATAGAGTTCCTATAACCCTAGTTTTCATTTTTCTTCCCTTGTGCTGGGGGTGCAACCTAAGGCCTCATGCAGGCTAGGCGAGTGCGCTAGCACTGGGCTGTACCCTCTAGGCTCTGTTTTCACATTGTAACTTGGTTTTGGCACTGCCCATTCCCAAAATTGAACCAAGAAAGTCGTAGCAAAATATCAGTACATTTGAAACTTAGCATGGCAATTGCTAAGAGATAAGAGAGGGAAATAGGGAATTACATGATTTCAGTTTTACAGGACAAATTATGGAGATAGAATTATGGTGATGGTTGTCTGAGATGAATATTTATTTATTTATTTTTTTTTATGGTGCTGGGGATCTAACTCAGGACCTTGCACTTGCAAAGCAGGCGGCGGCACCACTGAATATTTAATACCACTGAACTACATACTTACAAATGGTTAATGTGGTAGATTTCATTTGTATTTTACCACAATGAAAAATTTCTTTGTGTGTTTAGCAGCCTGTGAGAAGTATTTCTGAAAGAAACACGTGACTAGAATAATGGATGGTTCTCAATAGGTGCTGCAGTAGAATCAACTAGAGAGGTTATTTAAACACATTTCAATTCCTGGGGCCTACCCAAGACTAGTTAAATGATAGTCTCTATGGATGGGCTCTAGGCATTGAGTGTTTTAATACCTCAGTGAATGTGAAAAGCACTTGGGATGTCTTCTGCCTTAGAATATGATTTTTAAGATCAATTTTGCCTCGCATTAAGGTGATGTCTTAGTTGTTGTTTTCAATTCCTTAGGGGCCTGACTTACAAAGACTCTGGGGTAGACATTGCAGCTGGAAATATGCTGGTTAAGAAAATTCAGCCTTTAGCAAAAGCTACCTCCAGACCTGGTAAGTCGGATTCTGACTTTTAGTAATAATAAGTACTATTATTTGCTAATTTATTTACTTTACATTGTAAATTGATTAGGGCTTTATATTTAACTGGGGAAAATGTCCCAAATTAATGCCATGTTCCTCTTAATTCTTATCCTACTT
This sequence comes from Heterocephalus glaber, assembly GCF_053883595.1. Taxonomy (NCBI): domain Eukaryota; kingdom Metazoa; phylum Chordata; class Mammalia; order Rodentia; family Bathyergidae; genus Heterocephalus; species Heterocephalus glaber. The sequence goes on from NW_028258138.1 coordinate 10,010,265, forward strand.
ACACCAAACCCATAACCTGTCTTTTTCCCCCTTAAGGAATACATTTCTTATCTGTGATATTACTGCTTTCTTGATCGGTTCTTTGAATACATGGTACTCTTTCCCATTCTCCGAAAAGGCAGCTCTGATTGCCATCATTCTTATGAAAAAGTGGCCAGAATATCATGTTTAACTAATATATTAACAAGTAATTAATGTTCTCTCTGGCAGGCTGTGATGTTGATCTTGGAGGTTTTGCTGGTCTTTTTGATTTGAAAGCAGCTGGTTTCAAAGATCCTCTTCTGGCCTCTGGGACAGATGGTGTTGGGACTAAACTGAAGGTAATCAGACACCATTGTGAATAAAGGCCTTTTGTCAAAGATAGAGGGAATTACTGTATGTCAAGTACATATTTTTTTCTTTTGACATATATAAACTAAAAAGAATCATACCAAGTAACCACGTATTTTAGCCATATGGCTAAAATGTATGTACATTTCTAACAATATTATTGAGACTATATTTGGGTGAAAGAGTATTGTAGGGAATTAAAGGGGGGTAATTTGGACCAAATCACTTATCAGAATTTAGTGTCCTTTTGTTCGGGGTGTTAAGAACAGCTAATCCCAGCTCCTGGGAGGCTGAGGCAGGAGGATCACTGCAAGTTTGAGGCCAACCTGGGCTACATAGTGAGTTCAGGGCCAGCCTGAATACAAAGGGAAACCCTGCCTCAAAAAACAAACAAACAAGGGGCCAGGGATTTAGCTCAGTGGTTCTGCCACCTGCCTCGAAAGCACAAGGTCCCGAGTTTGATTCCCTGGTACCAAAAAGAAAAAAAGAATAGCTACCGAAGACAGTGGTACTTGACAGCCTCTGTGAATAAACTGACAAGATACCATATAGAGTTTGTTCTCTAATGTGGATGTTTATCTTGTTCTATAGATTGCCCAGCTGTGCAATAAGCACAGTACCATTGGTCAAGATTTGGTTGCAATGTGTGTAAATGACATTCTGGCGCAAGGAGCAGAGCCCCTCTTTTTCCTTGATTATTTTTCCTGTGGAAAACTTGACCTCAGGACGACGGAAGCTGTTGTTGCTGGAGTCGCTGAGGCTTGTAAACAAGCTGGGTGTGCTCTGCTAGGTATGATTGTTTTAACCACGAGTCTTTCTCCTCACTGTAAGTTAATCTGGAGTACCAATGTGATCCTATGGCTTAGCTAGTGTGAGAGACTATCACAAGGTGTGGGGAGTGAAATACAGATAAAGCTACCTGAGCTGATCTTAGAGCGTGGTGCTTTGGCCGCCAGGCCCACACTTCTACACTGTCGGGCAGGCTTTGCCCCCTTTTCCTTCTCCGTCTTTCTCAAGAGCCTCCACACAAAGGCCTGGGTTATTTCCTCCCTACGGTACCATACCAGAGCAAATGGATTCCTGGCATTTCAGATCTTAAACTGTATTTTCCCAGAAAAAAGATGTAAAGAATAAAATGTGGCCAGGTTGGGTAGAAATACCACCTAACTGTATGTGAGATTTTTTTCTTTTTTTTAGCAGAATGATTTTGTAAGTAGTAGACCAAAGAACAAAACTGCGTCTTCCATGTTACTATTTCTTTTTTGTTTAGTTGGTTTTGGTTTTGGGGTTTTTTTGTTTGTTTTGCTTTTTTATTTCTTGTTTTTTTGGTTTTGGGTTTTTGAGACAAGGTCTCTCTGTGTAGTCCAGGCTGGCCTCAAACTCGAGGTGCTCCTACCTCAGCCTCCAAGTACTGAGATTACAAGCGTGCGCCACCACACACAAAAATATGAAACCATTTTTTAAAACTAAACTGCTATAAAAATGATGTTATACTCAAATAAACATTGACCCTTGGAAAGCAGTGATGTTTGAGGGATGCACACCGGCTTGGAGGGGTATGACCTTATTATCTCAGCCTTTGTAGGAATTAGTGCTATTTCCCCTGAAATCGAGCTTGGTTAAACATTGTTAGGCATCTGATAGAGTACAGAGTATAACCACGTGCTTCATTTTTCGTGCTAAGAGCAGCTTGTGCCAGCCACTCTTTCCTAAGCAGATTTATAAATATCATGTGGCTTCTTTGCTCTTGTCTTACCCCACCAGGAGGTGAAACGGCAGAGATGCCAGACATGTATCCTCCTGGAGAGTATGACCTAGCGGGTTTTGCTGTCGGTGGCATGGAGCGGTACCAGAAACTCCCTCACCTGGAACAGATCGTGGAAGGGGATGTTGTTGTTGGAATAGCCTCATCTGGTCTTCATAGCAATGGATTTAGCCTTGTGAGGAAAATTGTGGCACAGTCTTCACTGGAATACTCCTCTCTAGCACCTGGTGGCTGTGGTGACCAGACTTTAGGTAAGCTCAGTGCTGCTTAGATGTGTTTGGGCAACTACTCTGTGGGTCTAGTCTCTCCTTAGTCAATGGTAGAATGCAGTGAATTACATTAGTGGATGGTTTGCTGCTTGGACACTATTTTAAATAGAATTGGTTTGTTTGTGCAGGATTACAGTCATTGTCATCTTCAAGTTCTTTTACATGCTTTAGTTTTGCATTTGTAGGCTAAATCTTTGTCTGACCTCTCCAACCTACAGGAGACTTACTTCTAACTCCAACCAGAATCTACAGCCGTTCACTGTTACCTGTCATACGTTCAGGACTTGTCAAGGCCTTTGCCCATATTACTGGTGGAGGCTTGCTAGAAAACATTCCCAGAGTCCTCCCTAAGAAATTTGGGGTGGATTTAGGTAAGATCATTAATGGGAACTTCTATTCAAAAAAACCACTGAAGAGGGGCTGGGGCTATAGCTCAGTGATAGAGTGGTTACCTGGCATGTGCAAACCCCTGCGTTTGCTCCCCAGCACCACAAAAACAAATCGAGCAACAAAATGTACTATAGAGGAAACTCTCTGGGCAGTTAGTACTGTTTATGTATGATTATACATGGAAACTTCGTATGCATTGGAGTTTACTATATTACCCATGTAGTCTATGGTTTTACTGCTTGGACACTATTATAGAACTGGTTTATGTAAGGCATAAAATCCTCTTGTGTAATTAGCTTACATAAAGATGAAGAAGTACTATAAGCAGATCCTCCAAAGGGATTGGTAACCTCAAGTTCTATCAAAGTGGAACCCTACATGTCAGAAAGAGAAATGGTGGCTGATAAGTTGTCCGTATTGGAGGTAAAAGGACCTGAAACAGGGCATAGAACAGGGAGACAGATTCGAAATTATTCCATACTTAGAAGGAAAAAGCCCGGGCATGGTGATTCACACTTATAATCTCAGCACTTGGGAGGCTGAGGCAGGAAGATCACCATGAGTTCAAGGTTAGCCTGGACTGCGTAGTGAGTTCAAGGCCAGGCTAACCTCATCTCAGGAAAAAAAAAAGTGGTTCAAGAAAACAAAAACTTGCCATGCCTGCCTGGCAAGTGCAGGGTCCTGAGTTCAATCCTGAGTACTAAAAAAAAAAAAAAAAATAACAACAAAAACTTTAAGGACCAATTCCTTGATTGAATTCTTTTTTTTTTGGTGCCTGGGATCAAACTCAGAACCTTATGCTTGTGAGGCAGGCAATGGCACCACTGAGCTAAACCCCCAGCTTGATTGGATTCTTTAAGTAGTGAAAAACTGCCTGCCGATGAATGAGGAAACAAGGCAAAACCAATTAATTTGCCAATGTCTGTAGTGTAAACACTTCCCCTGTTGCCAACTAAAATATATGTGTGTATTAACAGCCTGTGGGAGCTGGCTCTGGCTTGCCACTGTCGTGTGATTAGGACACTGATAGAGGTTGAGTAACCCTTGTCCAAAGTGCTCATGTCTCAGAAGTGTGTGGGACTTTTTCCTGTTTGGGAATACTGTGTGCATATACATACTGAGTTATAGCTTGGGGTTAGAACTCAAGTCCAAAACTGAAAGTCATTTGTGTTTCATATATACTTTATACACATAGCCTGAAGGTAATTTTATACAGTATTTTTAGTGCACCTGCCTGTTGACTGACTGTGGAAGGTTAGATGTGGCATTTTCAGTTTTCTTTGTGTTTTGAGTTATACAGATGTCTTTATCCCAGTAAAAACCCCTTTGCATCAGCCTCTAAGGTTTCTTCCACAAATCATACTTTGACTACAACAGATGTAAGTAAGAGATTTTCAACATTAAAATTACTATTTGTATTACTAAGGACTTGTTCATTTATAGAAACTAAGCTCTTATCCTGTCCAGCTTCTTTTCTATAAATACTTTGTGAAACTTGTTACTGAAATAGGAATACAGTATGGCAGTCTTATTTGGCAGATCACTTAATACACCATCAACATCTGCTTGTACATAAAGTCTGTGTTTTGGTCATGGCTAAGACCCAGCTAAGCACTCACAAAAGGAGGTACACCAGCCTCTGTTGGAATCCAGCTATGAGCACTTCCTGATCAACAAAGGATTTGTAAAGAGGTAGCAATTTTGTGCAGCACAAAGCTTTATTCAAGTGTGTTTGTTGGCCAACTAAACAAAATGGGTTTTGGGGTCCTTTTTGAGACAGGGTCTCACTATGTAGTTCAGGCTGACCTTGAACTCACTCACTATGTAGCCCAGGTTGGCCTTAAACTCATGGCAATCCTCCTGCCTCAGCCTCCCCAAGTTCTGGGATTACAGGCATGCACCACTATGCCTGGCCAAAATGCTTTTAATATCTGAGGAACATATGGATTTAAAAAAAAAAAAATCTGTGAGCCCAGTTGTACAGTTTTATCCTGTACACACAGCAGGGCCTGCTAGTAACTTCTGTATCGGCATGCGTGCATTCTTTTGTTCCTTTGTGAGACCTAGGTTAATTGGACAGCTCTTACTTGTTCCCAGATGCCCGCACCTGGAGGATCCCCAGAGTCTTTTCATGGTTACAGCAGGAAGGGCAGCTCTCTGAAGAAGAGATGGCCAGAACATTTAACTGTGGAGTTGGAGCTGCCCTGGTGGTTTCAAAAGATCAGACGGATCACATTCTGAGAGAGATTCAGCAGCGGCAGGAGGAGGCCTGGGTGATTGGCAGTGTGGTTGCATGCCCTGAAGGTAATCATTCCGTGTTTGTTTTTAGGCTTATAATCTCAAATAGAAATGAGCCCCGCCTCCCAAGCTCTTTGCACCCTTATTTCCAGTCACTGCCACAGCATCTACCTTTACCCAAGTGGCACATGACACGTCCAGCCCAGTGACTACACTGTACATACCTGATTTCCGCCTCAGGACTCTGGCACCTCTGTGTAGTTTTCACATGTGCACAGCCACACCCCACAGGGTCACTTCCCAAAGTAACCTCCCTACATCCAAGACTGATGGCTATGCCTTGTGGTTCGGCTCCTAGGATGAGGAGGGAGGATCTGAGCACTGCTGTGAATCAGCTGGGCCTGTGCTGGACCTGCTAGCACTTGACAGAGACTCACTAACACAGATGTCAGAGGTGGTTGACCTTTTTTCTGTCAGGTCTGTCAGTTTCATTCTCAGGCAGCTTATCCAAATGTGGGAAAAATAACACCCCTCGGCTCCCACTGCAGTGAGAGGGCTTCTTACTACAGCTCACATCAGGTCTTTGAATGGCCTCGCTGGGTTACTTCTGAGGCCAGAAGGTCATGAAACTGTCCCGAATGGCCGCACTGGCAGGCAGGATCATATCAGGAAGTTTTCTTTGTTGGTTTGTTTGTTTGTTTATTTGAGATTGGGGGGGAGTTGTTTTATTTTTGTTGGTTTGATTTTTCGTTTTTTGAGACAGGGTCTTGCTGGCCTTGAACTCACTATGTGGCCCAGGCTGGCTTCAAACTGTTGGTGATCCTCCTGCCTCAGCCTCCCGAGTGTTGGGTGCCACCACACCCAGCTAGGATGTTTTTGTATAAATATATGGTGTTAGGTGATACAAGCCTGGTTTAGTTTCTTGCATATCTTATTTTTGAGTATAAAATACAATATTCTAAAGTTCACATCAAATATATTTATTTCCCATTATTTCTGTTAATTCACATTTGTCCTTTCCTTGCTTATGGGTATATTTGAAATGAAGGTTCCCCACGTGTGAAAGTCAAGAATCTGATTGAAACCATGCAAATAAATGAGTCGGTGTTGGTGAATGGCTCCCTGGAAACTCATTTCCCTGCCCAACAAAAAAAGGCAAGAGTGGCCGTCTTGATATCTGGAACAGGTGAGACGTGGCTTCCTCTCTCAGTGGCACAAGAGCACTTCCCTTCCTCTCCACCTCCCACCCAGCCCACCCCCAAAGATCAGACGGCGAGGGTACTCTTCAGTAGTCTGAGGTGAAGGTGTGGTCATTCAGGGGTGTCACCTTTTCCCCATCCTTAGTCTTTCCACTTTTCTTAGGGGTTTGAGACCTTTCCCTGACGAAAAGTAACAGCTGTGAGGAAGATGGTTAAAGACAAGCTAGGAAAGACAGGATGAAAATTCCATCTTTTCAACAAAGCTTTTGTTCATAGGGGAGGGGGCTTGAGGGGCAAATAGGATAAAATGAAATTTATTAATAAAGCAAAAGAAAAATCCATCATTTCTATAGTAGCTCAGTAGTTGCACAGTCTAAAACTGTTGGGAGTTTTTTTTTTGTTTTTGTTTTTTTTTTGGTACCGGGGATTAAACTCAGGACCTTGCACCTGCAAGGCAGGTGCCGGAACCACTGAGCTAAATCCCCAGCCCTATTCTTAAACTATTAAAAAGAAGTAACTTGGGCCGGGGATTTAGCTCAGTGGTTCTGGCGCCTGCCTCTTGTAAGCTCAAGGTCCCAAGTTCGATCCCCAGTACCAAAATAAAAAATAGTTTAAGAATAAGACCTTAAAAAAAAAAAGAATAAGAACTTTTATGTTTGACCTTTATAGGTGGAGAGGTAAAAACATTTTATTCTCTCAGACGGATATAGCATGACTTTTTTTGTATTATAAGTGACATTGCTATAAACTTATATAATATGTTGTTAAATGCATATCTGATTGTTTCTTTAGTTTCCAGTCTGAAAGGTATAATTGCTTTACAAGGCAATTTTAAGATTTCAATATATTTTAGGTTCAAGTTGATGGTAAAGCAAAAAAACTGCTGTAAGGTCCACAATGGTATCTTTCTTGACAAGGTTGATTTTTCTTGCTTAATAAAGCAACATATTCCTCATCACTCAGTTTTAAAATCATGTTATACACTGTACTGTAGTGCTAGGTCATGAGATGTTGTTTGAGTTATATATCCTGCAACCAAGAATACCAGTTTTTCATTAATCATTAATCCAGGATCCCAAGAGAAGGGGAATTTAAAACCCTAACACATGCTGACAGCCTTTTCCAAGACATTTTCCCAAAGCTTGACCACTCCTCATTCAGAGTGACACATGCCACTTTAAGAAGCGTTAGCTCACTTGTTTTTTCCCTGCCTTTTCAGGATCAAACCTCCAGGCACTTATAGACAGCACTCAGGATCCAAACAGTGCTGCTCACATTGTTGTCGTTATCTCCAACAAACCCGCAGTGGCTGGATTAAACAAAGCTGAAAAAGCTGGTATTCCCACCAGAGTAAGTTACTTGGGACAGGTGCTGTCCTGCAGGCTGGTTATCTTGTTTTGGGGTTTCTTTTGGTGCTGGGGATACAACCGAGGGCTTCACGCATGCTAAGCACATATTCTGCCACTGAGCTCCACGTCCAGCCCCATAGGCTGTAGTACACTCACGGCCTGCTCTCACAGGACCCAGGTCCATGGGATAGTGGTCTCTGGACTTGTGCAATGAGGGTGGGTGTTGGGCTTGGTTTTCACGCCATCGTGTCCCTCCCTCGGTAATGTCTACTGAGTATGTCTTTATACGAGAGCAGAGCGTGGTCTGTGTAAAGGTAGCAGCCTTTTCCGTTTTCTTGTAACTCATTGAAAAGATTGTGCTTTCTTTTTTTGTTACAGGTAATTAATCACAAATTATATAAAAATCGTGAAGAATTTGACGGTGCCATTGACCAGGTGCTTGAAGAGTTTGCCACAGACATAGTCTGTCTTGCAGGATTCATGAGAATTCTATCTGGCCCCTTTGTCAGAAAATGGGATGGTAAGCAAAAATTCTTTGACATTATAATGGGAAATCAACTGGAAAAGGACTCCAGAGTGGTCAACTTGCCAAAAAAGAGTTCCCAGTGAAATATTTACTGTGACATTTACTTTAACACAAGTCATAATTTCATTTCCTTCCCTTTAACCCAAAGAATGCCCCAGTGATGATTTATCAGCCTATCAGTTTTAATTGACTTACTAATTACTTTTTATAATATAGCTTACTTCTGTTTCACGTTACTGCAATGCTATTTATTTTTTTAAATAAGTATTCAGAAGACCCTTTCACTTGTTTAGAAACAACAGAAAGTGGCCTTCTCTATTGAAAAATGAAGTCATCCTCTATTAGAAAGCATAGACCATTCCCAAAAGATGGCAAGGAAATTATTGTTGCCAGAAAACACATACTATCTTGTGTTCTTGCTCCTTTTGCCCAAGGCTTTGACTGCATCCTATTTTCATCTTTTGTGTACACATTTGGGCAATAAATGCATTTTCCTTCCAAAGAGTTTATGTCTTCTTGGGTGACTATATTAAGAGCACTTATGTTGTCTTTGGCAACATAGGCACACAGAACTAGCTAACCCAGCATGTGGCTGGTATACAGTCATCTTGTGGTGAGAAGTCAAGCACATATACTCTGGGCAAGAACCTGTTGCTTCTTTCTAACATTGCTGACATTTCTAACAAGGTGAATTTCTTCAAGAGCCCTTCCATTCAACATAGACACACCCTCCACTTTCCACTCACTGTGAGTGTCTGTTCAGAGCACCCCAGCACACCTGTGGCAGTGCATGACAGGCATTCGCTGCTGCCAGAGCCTTGTTTAATGTGAGCTGTATTTCCCTTTACGTCATTTCTCTGTTTCACAAAGAAAACACCCATCCCAGTAATCTAACTCCTGTTGACTTCTGAGTCCACACAGGAAATTGTGTATTCTTTTAACCATACGCCCAGGATACTTAATGCTCATGCTCTGTATTTTTAATTTCTAGGGAAAATGCTCAATATCCACCCATCACTGCTCCCTTCTTTTAAGGGTTCAAATGCTCATGAGCAAGTCTTGGAAGCCGGAGTCACAATCACTGGGTGCACCGTGCACTTTGTAGCTGTGAGTGTGTCTTTTTCTACTAAATAGTATCAGTGCTTAGATGAAAACTGCACTGGTAGAAAGTAATGTTGAAAACTTTTGCTTCTATTACCAGGAAGATGTAGATGCTGGACAAATTATTTTACAAGAAGCTGTTCCTGTGAAGAGAGGTGACACTGTTGCAACTTTGTCTGAAAAAGTAAAAGTAGCAGAGCATAAAATATTTCCTAAAGCTCTTCAGCTTGTGGCCAGTGGAACCATATGGCTTGGAGAAAACAACAAGGTCTGTTGGGTCAAAGAAGAATAAAGGCAGTTTTGAAAGAATTAATTGCTCTTGGGCCGGGGATTTAGCTCAGTGATGCTGCACCTCCCTTTCAAGTGCAAGGTCATGAATTTGATCCCCGGTACCGCAAGAAAAAAAAAAAAAAGAATTATTGCTCTTTGCATGGTGGCTCTGTATATGGATTGGGCCCAAAGAAAAAAAGGCTTCACTCTTATTTTGTTGGCTATTTTTTTAATAAATAAATTTATTAAAAAGACATGTAGCATATCTTCTTTTTGTTGGTTTTGGGTTTTTTGAGACAAGGTCTCACTATAGTGTAGGCTGGCCTTGAACTCATGTGGATCCTCCTGCCTCAGCCTCCCAAATGCTGGTTTTTGGGTTTTGTTTTTGTTTTTGTTTTTTTGGTACCTGGGATCAAACTTGGGTCCTTTCGCTTGCACAGCAGGCGGCAAAACCACTGAGCTAAATCCCCAGCCCTCAAATGCTCATATTAAGCCGAGCATGGCGGTACACACCTGTAATCCCAGCACTCAGAAGGCTGAAGCAAGAGGATTGCTATGAGTTCGAGGCCAGCCTGAGCTACAAAGTGAGTTCAAGGACAGCCTAACCTACATAGTGAGACCCTGTCTCAAAAAAATAAAACTATTCCACTGCCTGCCTCGAAAGCTCAAGGTCCCGAGTTCAATCCCCGGTACCAAAAAAAAAAAAACAGAAAAATAAAACTATCCAAGTCCTGGGATTACAGGTATCTACCACCATGCCCAGCTTGTGTAGCATATCAACATCAATGTATCATGTCTTATGGTCTTCCAGGTTTTATCTTGTCTTAGTCACTTTCTCATTGCTGAGACACAGTACCTGACACCTGCACCTTAAAGGAGGACAGGTTTATTTTGGCTCACATTTCAGTAGTCTCAATCCTTGCATGGTCACCTGACTCTAAGGCAGGATGGAATGGCCGACCAGAAGCAGAGGGTCAAAGGAAGAGCCTGGAAGTGGGAAGATAAACCCTTTTGGATCACACCCACAGTGACTACAGGTTCTGATCAGACCCCACCTCCTAACACTAATCATTTATAAGCCCCATTATCCAGATGCCTTCCAGAAGCCCAGCTATGATCTCATGAGGCTTTGGGAAGACATCTAAATATAAACCATAATATTTCTGTTTAGGACCTTATTCATAAGCTAGTCTCAGAATTCCCTTTATTCTCAAGCCCAAGTAGATACCAATTGTCTTTTTTTTTTTTTTTTTTTTTTAAATGGGGAAAGGGCTTGTGTTTTTTTCCTATACTGGCATGGAACCCAAGGTTTTCACACTGAGTTAATCTGCAGCCCTTTTTAAACTTTTATTTTTATTTTATTAAAGGAGGAAAGGTTTATTTTAGCTTATAGTTTGTAGAGGTTTCAGTCCATAGCTGGCTCCAAGGCAAGGTGGCATGGCAGAGGGCCATCACAGAAGGGAAACATTCCATGGCATGGCAGGCAGAAGGCAGCAGCAACAGCAAGCAGCCTTATTTTTTATTGTGAGACAAAATCTTGCCAAGTTGCCCAGGGTAGACTCAGACTTGCAGTCCTCCTGCCTCAGCCTCCCAGAGTGCTTGGATTATAGGCATGCATGATCACACAAAGGCTTTTAGTCTTTCTTACCAGTATCACCCCAATTTTATATATTATCTGTGATTACTGTATATGCTTTAAAGCCACAGTTGCGAAGTGTGTGGTGTTACAATAGGGTAAGGAACCAAGAAAAGATCCCAGGTTTATCACCTAGGTTCTGTTCATATTTTGCCTGCTCCCAAATGCATAAAAGTAATCCAACCTGATCAGGTAAAGTTAATTTCTTTTCCTCATGTATCTGTCCTGATGTGAACTGAAACTTCTCTGATTATTCTGATCATAATTTGATGTCAGAATTTCTCACCATTTCCAAGAGATAATCATTCTTTGGTCTTTGAAGTATCATTAAATATTCCTGTAAATATAGACAGTTTCTGGAAAATAGTTAGATTTTGCTTCACATTTTTGCCTTTATAAATCTCTAGGGGATTAAAGGGAAAATTTGATGACTTCTACATTCAAGCACAAGACTTTAAGAACATTGCTCATCTCTATTTCCTCATCAATTAAAAGTAAGAAAATATCTATTTCACGGTTGGGTTGTTTTTTTTTTTTGGTACCGGGGATCGAACTTGGGTCCTTGCACTTACGAAGCAGCCGGCAAAACCACTGAGCTAAATCCCCGGCCCTCACGGTCATTTTGATAACAGACCTTAATACACATGATATGCTAAGAACAAGGAATATCCACCCCTGGCCCAGTGGCTGCCAGCCATCCTTTAGAGTGCTAAGCAGCCTACAATGATGTCACTTAACCCCTGCCTGCACAACAGGGGGACGTCTTTCTGGAAGGGTTCAAATCCTCAGTGTAAATTCCAAAGAACAACAAAGACTTTTTCTGTGTGTGTACCAGGAATCAAACTCGGGGCCTTGCACTTGCCAGGCAGGCGCAGTACCAGCTACACACACACACACCCCCGCCCCTTTTTTTTTTTTATTATTATTTTTAGGCTTTTTAAGATAGTCTTTCTATGTAGTTTAGGCTGGCCTTGAACTCACTCTGTGCCCTAGGCTGGCCTCAAATTCACAACAGTCCTGCCTCAGCCTCCTGTATGCTGGGGTTACAAGCATGCACCACCACACCCAGGCAGCGAAGACTTAACAGCAGTTATATATACAAGATAGTAAAATGTAGCCTTAAAACAGAAAAAAGGAGGGCAGACAAAGAAGAGGAAGGAGATGAAAGAAGAATTAAGATATGTGGGCTGGGGATTTAGCTCAGTGATTTCATCGCCTGCTGCACAAGCGCAAGGACCTGAGTTCGATCCCCAGTACCAAAAAAAAGAAATAAAATTTTTTTAAAAGAGAAGAGGTAGGGGCCAGGGATTTAGCTCAGTGGTTCTGGTGCCTGCCGCACAAGCGCAAGGTCCTGAGTTCGATCCCCAGTACCAAAAAAAAAAAGAGAAGAGGTCAAAACAAGTGGAACCAAGGTTCAACAGAGACTCGCTCTGCCAGCAGACCCTAATGACTGTCCCGGTCCAGGTGGGGCCCCAGGCCTGGGCCCTGGCTGTTGCCACCCTTTTTCCCATTGGCCAGTCAGGAAGCTGTATGAAATGAGAAGTCCATCTGCCACTGCAACAATGCGCTCGTTGTTCTGGAGAGTTCTCTCAACCTACTTAAGCACTAAATATGTATATAACAAATACTGTCCTGTGAAGCTTAAAGAAAATTAAAAGATGTAAAGGTAAATATGAGATGATAAAATCGTGTAAAATGGCAATGGTTTTAGCTTTTCCCTTACTGGGACAAAATACCTGAGACCACACTTTAAGGAGGAGTTTATTTGGCTCAGTTTCAGCAGGTGCAGTTCATGGTGTTATGGTTTACATCCAGATGTCCCCTGAAAGCCTCCTGTGCTCATAGGTGGACTTTTCGGAGATAACTGGATCCTAGGGGTATGATTCTCATCAGTGCATTAGTCCACTGACAGGCCTTGAATTCACTGTGTAGCCCAGACTGACCTTGAACTCTCGGAGATCCTCCTGCCTCAGCCTCCTGAGTGGTAGGATCACAGGCATGGCCCACCATGCCTTTAGGGAACATTTCAAATCACAATCATAACAGGTGGTAAATTGGAAGAATGTAGGGCTATTTGTCCCTGGCTCTGATTGACTCCATCTCCTACAGGACTGTAGATTTTCATGCTGAGCCTTGCCCTGACGACTCCATTTTGTAAAGCAGCAGTTGGTTCCATTTTGAGTGCAAGTGCTAAGGCAGAATGGCTTGGTAACTTGTATGTGCAAGTAGATAATCACTAGAGGTGAGATACACCAAGCTTATCGAAAAGAACAACCCCAACTGCACAGCACAATCTTAAGGCACAGACTGATAACTAAATTACTCAGACCAGAAGCCAGGTGCGGTGCGGTGGTGCACGCCTGTGACCTCAGCACCCGGGAGGCTGAGGCAGAAGGATGGCTCTGAACCACACCTGGCCCCAGGATGACTCTTAGGGAGACAACAGGGTGAGACTCGACTCTAGTCCCGCCAAATTCATAATCTGAAAAGAGGGGCTGGAAATGTAGATGAGGAGTAGACCATGGGGAGTGCAAAAGAGGAAAGGAACTGAACATGGTGGTGCTCTCCTGGATTCCCAGCACTCGGGAGGCTGAGGCAGGAGGATTGCTAGAGTTTGAAGTTTGCCTGGGCTACTTAGTGAGTCCAAAGCCAGCCTGAATTACACAGCAAGACCCTGTATCAAAAAAAAATTTTTTTTAATTTTATCACTAGCCCTTTTTTAGAGCAGTTTTAGGTTTACAGAAAAATTGAGCAGAAAAAAAAAAAGAAAAATTGAGCAGAAAGTACAAGGAGTTCCTGTTGCCTTTTCTGCTTTTACCCTCCCTTAACCCTGTTTCCTTCATCCTCAATATCTTTTTTTTAAATTCTAAACATCTTTAAAAAACAAATAAACATACTGGTGTGAAGCAGCTGCTATAATTAATGAACAAATATCAATATGATTTATCAACCAAAGTCCAGTTTACTTTAGGGCTCAGTCCTTGTGTTTTATAGCTCTATGGGTTTTTTTTGGTTTTTGTTGGGTTTTTTTTGTGGTACCGGGGATCGAACTCGGATCCTTGTACTTTTGCAGCAGGCCTCGAAACCACTGAGCTAAATTCCCGGCCCAACTCTATGGGTTTTTAAAAATGTGTCATGTGGGCCAGGGATTTAGCTCAGTGGTTCTGACACCTGCCTCGAAAGCGCAAGGTCCCGACTTTGATATCTGGTACCAAAAAAAAAAAAAAGTGTCATGTATATTTACACCACTATTATAGTATATTGCACAGTATAATTTTACCACCCTAAAAATCTCATGTTCTCCTTTTTATTCCTTTTCCCCAACTCCTGTCAACCACTGAGTTTTGACAAATTTTAATTGTGATAAAATGCATACAGCATACTGGGTGAGATGGTGCATGCCTGTTATCCCAGCACTCTGGGCAGCTGAGGCAGGAGGATTGCAAGTTCATGCCCACCCTGGGCAATTTAGCAAAACCCTGTTTCAAAATTTTAAAAAAAAAAATTGTAAAGGCCAGGGATTCAGCTCAGGAGACTATTATATTATAAAGTGTGCTCTTCTGTAGGGTTAAGCATACTCTGGTGTGCAATCTCCAGAACTCTTTCACCTTGCAAAACAGAAACTCTTACTCAGTAAACAACTTCCCCTTTCTCCCTCCCCCACAGGCCCTGCCAACCCATTATACTTTCTATGAGTTTGCATATTCGTGATACTTTACATTAAGTGAAATCATACAGTATTTGTCTTTTTCTGTGACCAGCTATTTCATTAACACAGTGTTCTTCAAGGTCTGTCCACCCGCGTGGTCCCATGTGATGCTGAATGTTCCACTGTAAATAAACATCAGACTATGTTTGCCTATGCACCCAGCTGGCCTAACCCTGGGCTACTGTGAATAGTGTGTTGAAAGAGTTAACCCTGTGTAGCCCAAGCCTGTGCTCTCACGAAGCTGAAGAATGCAGTCTTGAACCAAAAGGATGAGGTTAGGAGAGTTTTACTGGGCTTAAGAAAAAAGCATGTGGTAGGGGCCCACCTCAGGTGCATTCTGAATGGAGGTGCAGGCTGTGTTTTGTCCTGCTCTATACGAGTAAACAGTGCAGGAAGAGGCTCGTTTCAAAGGAAAAGTGTTCAAAACAAAGTGGTTAGTTTGTGTTTCTAATGTTTCTAAACCAGTGGGGGGGAGGGGGCCCTGACAAGAGCCTTCTTCCTCGAGAAAGAGTCCTGGTGCTCCATTCTTACCCTAACCTTTTATCTTTGTGTTTTCTTTTTCATTCCTTAGCTTAACCCTGACTGCTCATTCACAATAACTAAATTAAACTACTACACTGTTAATCACACTTGTGTACAAGTAATCTCTTTGAGATTCTGCTTTTGATATTTTGGATATAATACTCAGAAATGACATTATGGAACATATAGTATTTGATTTTAATATTTACTTATTTATGATAGA
Organism: Heterocephalus glaber; assembly: GCF_053883595.1. Taxonomy (NCBI): domain Eukaryota; kingdom Metazoa; phylum Chordata; class Mammalia; order Rodentia; family Bathyergidae; genus Heterocephalus; species Heterocephalus glaber. The sequence goes on from NW_028258138.1 coordinate 10,025,792, forward strand.
GTCTTTTTTTTTTTTTTTTTTTGGTTCTGGGGATCAAACTCGGATCCTTGCGCTTGCAAGGCAAGCAGCGGAACCACTGAGCTAAATCCCCGGCCCCGATGATAGAGTCTTGCTAGATAGTTTAAACTATGTGGCACAGCTGGCCTTGAACTCCCAGTGATCCTCCCACCTCAGCCTCTGAGTGCTGGGATTACAGATGTGTGCCCCCACACCTGGCCTCTATTTTTAATTTTTGCAGGAAGCATCACACTGCTTTTCTGGGATTTTGTTTTGTTTTGTTTTGTATTTTTGTTTACGTAGTCCAGGTGGGCCTTGAACTCACTATGCAGCCTAGGCTGGCCTTGAACTTCTGGCAATCCTCCTGCCTCAGCCTCCCAAGTGCTAGGATTACAGGCATGTAGCACCGTGCCCAGCCTAGTTTCAAGGGATTTTTGTTTCTTCAGGGGGGTTTTGGGTTTGAACCCAGGGCCTCTCCCATGCTAGGCAAGTGCTGTACCTCTGAGCTACACCCAAGCTTCCTGTTAGCTTTTTACTCATGTACTTTATTTCTTACTTGTTCTCTCATTTTCTCCCCATGCATTTATTAAGTCATGCATTTATTAAGTCATTAGTTAATAATCGGTAGACATGGGCCGGGGATTTAGCTCAGTGGTTCTGGCGCCTGCCTCGAAAGCTGAGGACCCAAGTTCAATCCCTGGTACCAAAAATATAAATATAAAATATAAAAAATATAAAATATAAAATATATAAATATAAAATATAAAATATAAAAAATTAAAAAAAATAATCGGTAGACATATCCTTTACCTGTAAATATTTCCACGCTGTTTCCCAGGAAAAACCACAGGACCAAATCCTTACTCCCCCACCAGCACCCCACCCTGAGCCTCATGCACTCCTAGGTGAGGCTTTGGGGAAGTGCCTGGATCATGGGGATGCATGGATTAGCACACTGTTTAGGTTAGAGCTCAATGTGATATTAGGAGGTGGAGCTGGGGGAGTACAGCTGACATGGCCCTGAAGGGTTTACGTCCCTCCTGGGCTCCTCCCTTGATGACTCTCTGCTTCCTGCCTGCCCGCCATGAGCTGTTTCTCCTCTGCCATGCAGCGTCTGCCATGCTGCCCCACTTTGGAGCCAGCTGACAATGGACTGAACCTCTACAAACAGGAACCCAAAATCAGCTTTTCCTCTTTTAAACCATGGGTGTCAAATACTATGTCTCAGCAAGGAGAAAGTAACTAAGACACAGAGCTTAGGGGCTTTCTGGACAAGCCCTAAAATAAGAGTCTGTCAGAGCCCACGGGAGGCGGGTGTTTCATTCTTTTCTGTTCTTTTCTTTCTTTCTTTTTCCTTTTTGCAGTGTAGCAGACAAGACCTAGGGTCTTGCACATGATAGACAAGTGCTCTACTACTACATCCTTACATGTCAATTCAGAGTGGCTTTTGGAGTTAGTTTTACTGCAAAACCAATTTTTCCTTTTTTTTTCTTTTTTGTACCAGGGATCGAACTCCAGACCTTGTGCTTTCGAGGCAGGCGGCAGCACCACTGAGCTAAATCCCCGGCTCCAAAACCAATTCTTTCTACTGAAGCATCAGACTAGCAAATTGACAGCTTTTTTTTTTTTTTTTTGGTACCGGGGATCAAACTCAGGACCTTGCACTTCCAAAGCAGGCGGCGGAACCACTGAGCTAAAATCCCCAGCACTAGAATTCTTTTTTAAAATATTCTCATCACAGTGCCCAGCCTGGCCTCAAATCCTGGACTCAAGCCATCCTCCTGCCTCAGCCTCCTGAATAGCTGGGACTGAGGTGGGATTAAAGAAATAAAAGATAGGTAGAAAAGAGACAAGGAAATCATAACTAACTGAAGATTGCTCTTTTAAGAAGACTGTACCTTCCAGTCTTACCTGAAGTCACCCAAGACAGCCCCACATCAACATTCCTAGGCTAGATTTACACTCGATTCCTGCCAGGCCAATTACGCAAAGGCCACAAATTGGCTCAATGAAGAAAGTAAGAGCTCATGTGGTGGCTCATGCCTGCAACCCTAGCTCTTGGGAGGCGGAGGCAGGAAGACTGCCGGGAGTGTGAGGCCAGCCCACGGTACACAGTGAATTCAAGGCCGGTCTGAACTACAGAGACCTTGTCTCAAAAACAAACAAAACAAGTAAGGAACAGGAGCTCGACTCAAAGGAGAAAGCTGAGGGAATCCGGAGAATGTTTAAATTACCTATCAAAGAAAAACAAAAAGCTATTGATGCCTGTGAGGGGTGGGGGTGGCGGTGTTCTTCCTGAACTTACACCCTCCCCACTGAAGTAGAAATGGTCCCAGTCAGGAAGTGGAAGGCATCTTACTTCTCTAAGTGCCTGCACTGCACTTCTGTGGGTTTTTTGGTACTGGGAATCGAACTCAGGACTTTCCCTTGCCAGACAGGCCGGTGCCACTGAGCTAAATCCCCAGCCCTCTGCACTGCATTCCTGAGAGCTCCTGACCTCTGCCAGCAAGCCCTCTGTCTCTCTGATGAATCCTGATGCAGCTCCTTCTGAGAGCCCGCTGCCAAGGGGTGGGTTAAACTCCTACTGCAGGTTTGTGGGAATCCCCAGACCCGGGCCTGGCAGGACTCCTGGTGGCTGCCTCCTTGCCTGGTTGGTATTAATAATTTCAAGGATTTGCAGTTTGGTTGCTAAAATCTTTGACAGTTTGGGAGCAAAAGGTAGGCCGGGGATTTAGCTCAGTGGTTTCGCCGCCTGCTGCACAAGGGCAAGGACCCGAGTTATATCCCCGGTACCAAAAAAAAAAAAAAAAAGAAGGAAGGAGCCAAACCCTCCGCCTCCAGTCCTTTATCAAAACCCGTTGAAGGGTGGGAAAAGCAAAGCGAAGCTGGGCTGGAAAGCAGCGACTTCAGGAAACACGCTGGGGAGATGCGATATGGCTTGGAAACGCCTCCAATTTAGTTCCTGAGTGGCTGGCGTACATTTGTTTTCCTCTCCAGCAGCCTGCAGTTAGAGGGAGGCACATGCATTATTCATAGTTTTAAGGAACAGAAAGTGCTGGAGAGCGGCACCAGCCAAATGCAGACCATTTCCAAGCTAGAAATGAAAATGAGACCACTCGGGTGAGAGAGGGCAATTGGAGCCTAGCACGATCCCATGAATCCTCAGCGCAGCTGGTAGAAGGGGCAAACGTACAGATGAGCGTGATTCTTCTCCCTCCTACACCCATATTTCAGGGTGTTCTTGTATAGCAGGAGTCTCATATCTGTGGCTTGTTAACCCTGGCCAAGCAGGTAGGAAAATATCATGCAGAAAATTCCAGAAATAAACTGGGTGTGGTGGCGAATATCTGTAATCTCAGCCCTCCAGGAGGCTGAGGCAGGAGGATCACATTGAGCTTGAGGTCAGCCTGGGCTACATAATGAGTTCAAGGCCAGCCTGAACTACATAGTGAGACCCTGTCTCCAAAAAAAAAAAAAAAAAAAAAAATTCCAGAAATAGAAAATTCATAAGTTTTAAATGTTATTCCATGCTGAGTATTGTGGTGAAACCTCTCACCTTTGTGCTCTATTCTGCCTGGTCTGTGAATCGCCCCTTTGCCTGGAGTGTTCAATGCCTGCGTATCTGTAGCCCTCTTGCTTACCAGCCCTACTGTGGTACCACAGTGCTTCTGGTCAAGAAACCCTTGTTTTAGTGGCTTCCAAGCACAAGAGTATAATACTGGCAATTTATTATAGTATATCGTTAGAGTTAATCCACTTTTATTAGATATTATTGTCTCTTATTGTGCCTAAATTACAAATTATACTTTATCAAAGGTGTATGTGCATAGGAAAAACAGAACATAGTACATACAGGTCTCAGTACTACCCATGTTTCAGACATCCACTTGGGTTCTGCCAAGGAGTGCTTCAGGATAAGGGCAGGATATTGTCCCACTTAATCTGGTACTTTTGTTTCCGTTTTTTGTTTTGTTTTGTTTTGTTTTGTACTGGGGATGGAACTCAGGACCTTCGCTTGCCAGGCAGGCTCGGTGCCACTGAGCTAATCCCTGGCCCTTGTTTCAGTTTTTGAGACAGAGTCTCACTACATAGTTCACACTGACCTTGAGTCACTATGTGTCCCAGGGGGCCCTAAACCACAATGGTCCTCCTGCTTCAGCCTCAGTAGTGCTGGGATCACAGGCATATGCCACCATATCCAGCAGGGGGAGGATTTTAAAAGAGATTAATGGCAATGTGTCTTTTACTTTAACAAATTGTTTTGGTACTGAGGATCGAACTCGGGACCTTGTGCTTGCAAGGCAGGCGCCGGAACCACTGAGCTAAATCCCCGGCCCCTAACAAATTATTTTTAATTTAAACATTCACTGTAGTTTTTGATCACACCTCATAGAGTAGAAAAGGAGTTGAGATGGAACCCAGAGAAGGAAGCTTATTCATGTGGTTCTAGGGATTGTAGCACCAGGCAACACTATTTGCAAACACTGATGGACAATCTATGCCTTTTGGCTGTGTGCTGGACTTAGTCCACAAGAAGTGTGGATTTTGGTTACTATGGCACCACAATTTACTGGAAGCCAGTCAACTTCTCTGCAGTTACAACGAAGCCAGCAAATGAAAGAAAAATAAATAAAATATAAATGGATTAAAACAGAGCCTGTGCTTGCTTTACTTAGTCACTGGTCAAAGTGTGAAATTATAAGCCATCTGGAAGCCCAAAGAGAAAAGGAGTTACCTTTGCAGTGCCACTTTTCACCCCCTTTGCTAAGTTACTAAACTGCCCAGGCTGGGCCCAATCTTGAGATCTTCCAGCCTCAGCCAGCTTCCAACCATACTTGGTTGCTGACCTGAGCAGAGTGGTGCACACTTGAATCTCAGCAGAGAGGCAGAGGCAGGAAGATCATAAATTCCAGCCCAGTCTGGGCAACTCAGTGACTCAGCTGTATCTCGTCTCAAAAAATAAAAAAGAGCTGGGGATGTAGCTCAGTGCCAAGGTCCTGGGTTCAATTCCCAGTACCAAAAAAAAAGTTATATTTTTAGATGATGGGGCTCTTTCTGCCCACAACTGAACTGTACAAAAATGTTTCACCACTCATTTGACCTGCTGATGGAGGAGTCCATATGTTGCTCTCAGGAGTATCATTAGGACAATTAGTGAAATTACAGTACTAGACTGTAGACTGGATAATATGTATCTGTATTGAAAAAGAGTATAGGACACACATGTGTGAATACCGAATACTTTCTCTAGTGTGAGAAACTGAAAGTGTAAATAAGAATTAAAATGATTAAAATGAATCATTGATAAAGGAAATAGGAAGAAAAGGTCCAGAGGGATAGGGGAAGTAGGAGAGGAAGGGGAAAGGAAAAATTATGAGAAAAGGAAAAAATGGAAATGAAGTCTATGTAAATAGGGAAGGGTGGAGGCAGGGGAAGGGAGCACAGGTAATGGGGAAAAAAATAAGAACAAAGATACATCATGCTCAGGTACAAGCACCCAATGATAAATGAAAACCTATTGTATACCTAAAATGTACCAATAAAAGAATTTAAACAAAAAAAAAAAGAAAGAAAAATAGGATGTCCTTGTTTTGAAGAGATACTAAGTTTTTTGGGGAGGGGGTAAAGGGACATGATGTATGCAATTAGCTTTTAAATTACTCAGTAAAAAACATACCCATGGAGGACGAGCATGGTAAGACATATGTTCAGACTCTCAGCAGTGGAGAGCCAATGGCAGCAGCACTTATCTCCACACTTCTCAGGCAGAAATGTGCACCAGTGGAGTGCATGATGCTGTAACCGCTGAAAATCCCCCTCGCCTAGTGAGGTCACATCAAACAAACCTACTGCGCTGCCGGCTCTGTAAACGTACAGGACATGCACTCACACACTGTGCAAGATTAGATCATGCTGACAAATGACTGTCTTATGTATTTACTATGCTATCCTTGTTACCACGACTCTAGAGTATACACTTTTACCTACTAAAAAAAGTTGTTGTTTTTCTTTTCTTTTTGAGACAGGGTCTTGCTAGGTAGTTCAGGCTGGACTTGAAGTCACTATGTAGCACAGGCTGGCCTCAATCTTGCAGTGATCCTCCTGCCTCGCTCTTTTTTTTTTTTTTTTTTGGTTCCAGGGATCGAACTCGGACCATGTGCTTCCAAAGCAGGCAGCGACACCACTGAGCTAAATCCACAGCCCTAAAAAAAAATGTTTTTAAAGTTTGCATGTGAATCTGAATGCCACATTATACTGGCAGCAGCCACATGCACTGTGTTACCAAGCCTTCTGCTGGGGTGGAGAGGCATCGACAGATGACTGACCTCTCTTTATCATTTAGGTTCATGTCAAGCATAATGGTGCAACGCCTGAAATCCCAGCACTTGGGAGCCTGAGTCAGGAGGACTGCCAGGAGTTTGAGGCCAGCCTGAGCTACATAGCGAGACCCTCTCTCTCAAAAAAAAATTATGTTTGTGCAAAGAGGAAATCACTATTTCTTGGGATGCGTCCCCACCACTACAGGAGAAAAATTACCCAAGCTAGGGTTAGCTGGTTTCCACTTTGCAGTTGAAAGTGCCCCTTCCACAGAAAGAATATGATTCTATTGTTTATAGCTCAGAAGCTTAGAAATGCTAGTGACCATTTCTGGCTCCGTTGAGAGGCACAACGGAAACAAAAAGTACTGCTTCATGCAGCAGGTCTGTGCCAATTGATTTACATTGTGTAATTCTCTCCAAACCAAAAAGCAAAAACAAACCAAACAGTGAGCTCAATGCAGTGGTTTCCTCATGGGTAAATGAGGAAAGAATAGTATTTACTTCACACAGCTGTTGTAAAGATTACAAGAACATACATAAAGCACTTAATATTGGGTCTGGCAAATGTAAATGTTAAATACACAATTTACTATTTACTGGTGCCTTTGTTTTACAGATAGGCAAACAAGTGTCTTGCCTAAGGTACGTGGAAAATGGAAGAAAAAGGATTTCAAACCAGGTCTGAAAATTACCAAGTCTCTCCCTTTTTCTCTAAACACAAACAAAAAGTTGCTCCCTATACAGCTTGGGAAGGAGATGTTTCATTCTGACAGTGGTTACACTGAAGCAGGCTCTTCGTTTTCTTCTCCAGCCTGTCCTCAACCTCCTACCAATGCCTGGCCACATAATCTGCTCAATAAATATGTGCTAAATTAAGAGATGAAACATTTAGCTCAGTGGTAGAGCACCTGCCTAGCAAGCACATAGACCTACGTTTGATCCCCAGTACCTCAAAATTAAAGATTTGTGAAGCCAGGCATGGCGGTGCCTGCCTGTAATCCTAGCACTTGGGAGGCTGAGGCAGGAGGATCGCCTCGATTTTTGAGCCCTGTCTGGCCTACATTAGGAGTTCAAGGTTGGCCTGAATGAGCCGGGCGGGGGGGGGGCGGGGGGGGGACGACGATTGTACTCCCAGGACTGGGGAGCCTGAGGCAGGAGGATCACTGCGAGTTCGAGGCCAGCCTGGGATACATAATGGGGTCAAGGCCAGACTTCACTACACAGTGAGACTGTCTCCAAAAAATAAAACAAAACAAGCAACAACAATAAAACCCACAACAAAACAGCTTTCTGAGGCGGGGTAGGCACCGAGCAGCTTCGTGATCTCGGGCAAAATCACTGATACACGTGCGCAGGTGTCCTCTTCCATAGACCATAAGGGGCTACCCAGGTCCTCTGGCGGCAAACGGCCTAATCTTCCTCTTTTCAAAACAAGTTACCAAAATCCACTGTCCTGCACATTGGAGGCTTTGGAGGTTCTAAATCTGCCCGACCATGCCCTCCTGCCTCTGAATTAATTTTTTAAAATGTATTTATGGGGTTTTTGGGGGAGGGGTGGTACCGGGGATCGAACTCAGGACCTTGCGCTTGCGAGGCAGGCGTGGCGCCACTGAGGTAAATCCCTGGCTTATTTATGTTTTTGAGACACGGTGTCCCTACGTAATTCTAGCTGGCCTCCTCGCGCAGCCTCCAGAGAGCTGGGATGGCTGGGATGACAGGCATGACGTCCACGCCCACGACCTCCGTACCACTTTAGACGAGTCCAGGTCTTTCCCACGAGGCGCTGCGCCGCACCGGACCGAGAACTACAATTCCCACAATTCCCAGCCCCACCCGGCCGAGCCAACTGCCCTCGGGGAGGGGGCGGAGACGGAACTGGTCGCCCGGCGGGGCACGGAGCCTCACACACGTCCTTTTTGTGTCCTCTTGGGGAAAGTCCGAAGTAAGCGAGATTACCAGTATCCCTGGTAAGGTCTCTGCACCCACCCCCCGTGTAGAGCTGCAGATGGTCTAGCCCAGCAGCGACTCACCTGCTGGCCAAGGCGCAGATACCGGCCACAGGACAGGCGAGCCGCGCACGCTTGCGCAGAGCGAAGCATGGGGTCAGCAGCCGCCGACCCCCTTTCCTGGGTCGGTGAAGGTGAGTAGAGGGCGGGAGGGGAGCGTTTCCCTCCTTGGCCGACGCTCATCTGTAACCGCCGCCATAGATTTAAGTACATCCATCCCAGCGAGCTCTACAATCCATGGATCCCAACTGTTCGTGGAAGGTCTGTTTTAACGTTTACATATGAAACTCCCACTCCCAGTTAGTCCATTTCAATATGTCGTTGCCATTGTATGTATACCAAACCAGTCTTTCATCTCTGTAGGGCCATGCATTTTATTTTATTTTGGTCTTTTGAGACAAGCTCTCCCTGTGTAGTTTAGGCTGCCCTTGCGCTCACTACGTAGTCCAGGCTGGCTCTGAACTTTCTGCGATCCTCCTGCCCCAGCCTCTGGAGTACTACTGGGATTAAAGACGTGCACCACCACGTCCGGCCAGAACCATACATTTTACTACATAGCATCGAATATTTGGGGAGGCGCTTACCTTTCATCCCGGTACCTAGCAAATAGCTCCTTCCTTGCTGGGGTTTTTTGTGGGGGGTTTTGGTACAGGGCATCGAACTCGGGACCTTTCGCTTGTGAGGCAGGCGCTGGAACCACTGAGCTAAATCCCCGGCCCAGCTCCTTCCTAATGAGCTGTGAAGCCTAAAGTTTTTTTGACTCTTAATTCTGTTCAACCTAGAATCTGACTAGGTATATACTTTCCAGTGTTCTGTTTCATGTCGATAAGTCTTATGAAAAAACTACTTGAAACGATGAAGACCATGATGCAGTCACCAAAAAACGGTGCTGATGAAATTTATAATCTGTTGAAGATGTAATTAAGCAAACATTCTTATTGTGTCTTGTCCTTGACTTTTTTAATGAGGCTGACACCTCATCAGTGTGACTTGGATAGGCTACTTAACATTCTGGACCTATATTTTCTCATAAAATGAGGAGATTGAGTTGGGCAATGTTTAAGAACTTTCCAGTTCTAAAATTCTGTGGTTAATGAGGAGTGGAATCCAGATTATCTCACAATATGTTAATGCTAAACATCATCAATCTTCATTTCTCCACTAATTAGTGGAATACAGCTATAAGAATTTGGCAGCAGCATCAGAAAAAACCGTACTTGTAACTTCACATCCTGTTACTGAAAGTAAGAAATTAATTGATAATACAACTTTGTTCAACCTGTGTTGTTTTACAGATCATTAAAAACACTGGGTACAATAATGAACACAGTGTGTGGAATGATGGCTTGGCTCTTAAGAACTCACCTGATAAATTCTTCACTGATTCTGGATCAAGTGAAAATGCTTTCCTGTCTTGGTGCCATTAGAAATAGAATGATATCAACCCATAAATCCAAAAAGAAGATCGGAGAATATTATAGGCTGCTGAATCTAGAAGAAGGATGCTCTGTAGAAGATGTCCGGGAATCTTTTCGTAAGCTTGCCAAGCAATACCATCCAGACAGCAGCTCTAGTGCCGCAGACTCTGCAACATTTATAAGAATCGAAGAAGCCTATAGGAATGTCCTTTCCCATGTGATAGAGCAAACAAATGGCAAACAGAATAAAGTGGAAGAAACAGAAGAAGAAGAAGAAAAATTCAAATACAACACACCCCAGCACCGGCATTATTTAAGTTTTGAAGGTGTTGGTTTTGGAACTCCGAGTCAGCGAGAGAAGCAATATAGGCAATTCAGGGCAGACCGTGCAACAGAGCAAGTGATGGAATATCAAAAGCAGAAGCTGCAAAGGCAGCATTTTGCTAATAGTGTAACTATTAAAGATGTAAGACAGAGCAGAGAACAAAAGATAACTCAAGCAATAGAGCGTTTAGTGGAGGACCTCATTCAGGAATCAATGGCAAAAGGAGACTTTGACAATCTCACTGGGAAAGGAAAACCTCTAAATAAGTTTTCTGGCTGTTCATATATTGATCCCATGACCCACAACCTGAACAGAATATTGATAGATAATGGATACCAACCAGAATGGATCCTAATGCAAAAGGAAATAAATGATACTATTGAGCAACTCAGAGAGGCAATTTTAGAGTCTAGAAAAAAACTTGGGAATCCAATGATGCCAACAGAACAGAAGCAGTGGAACCAAGCTTGTGAACACTTGAAAGAAAACATCAGAAATCTAAACAAGCGAATTAATGACTTTAATTTAATTGTTCCCATTCTGACCAGGCAAAAAGTCCATTTTGATGCACAGAAAGAAATTATCAGAGCCCAGAAAATATACGAGACTCTTATCAAAACAAAAGAAATCGCAGATAAAAGCTCAAATGACATTAATCAGGGAGAAGAGAAAACCCCTGGAGTCAAGACAGGTTTTTTTAACTTGATAAATCTCTGGAAATTTATTAAAATATGACTGCCGGAATATTTGCTATCACAGTACTGCTCCAATTCATTTTCAGTTGACATCAGACATAAAGGCTGGGTTACTTAGGTGCCTTTGTAGTTGTCAGAAAACTCCTCACACTCCAGTGATGTGTGAGAAAGCTAAGCAACTGAGTCGGAGAAATTTTTTTTTTTTTTTGTACCAGGGATCGAACTTGGGTCCTTGTGCTTGCGCAGCAGGCGGCGAAACCACTGAGCTAAATCTCCGGCCCTGAGTCGGAGAAATTTTGATCAGCTCTGCTCATACGAATATAGCAAAAGAAAAGATCTCACGTCTAAAGGAAACGGGCCATTTCAGAGTTTAGGTGTCAGTAGTTAGGTGAAATGAGCTAGAACTGAGATCAGACTTGGGAATCGTACAAGGTATTCAAAAAGTCTTAGTGTAGTTTTAGGCTCTAATAACTTAGAAGCAGTTACGATTTGCCATTGTCAAACACAGGTGCTTCAACAATAACAAAATTCCTGAATATGTATTAGCAAAACAAAACTGAAGAAGTATGGTAAAATGTAACTGACTAAACCTCCAAATGACCTGTCATTTTTACAAGTTTGCTGCAGTTCTACGTATTAAAACTCAAAACTGTTTCAAGACTTTTAGAAGATCTATATGGGTGAAAAGGTTAAGATCAGGAAATTAGTTTGATTGCTGGCACTTTTTATTATAAGGCCTTCTCTGGGTACTGAATGAAAAAAATGTCAAACATCTATGTTGTACTTTTTCTTGCCTACTTTCATTATGCATTGGCTGCAGAAATAATCAGGCAAGTTAGTTGAATTAGAAATCCTTAAGTGGGCTGGGGATTTAGCTCAGTGGTTCCACTGTCTGCCTCAAAAGCGCAAGGTCCTGAGTTCAATCCCCGGTACCGAAAAAAAAAATTCCTTAAGTCTTGTCCAGTTAAATCAGACTCTTCAGAGGCTTTTGAGTGATATGAAAATCCAGTTTACTGTCTTGGACCTAACCTGCCTTAGGGACCCTTTAATAAATAAAGACAAGATATAGTATCTGAATTTTCTTCATTTGTATCTTTGACTAATGACAAGAGATTGAAATTCAGGAGATTATTTTGTCCTGTCCATTCCAGAAAATCTAATGTTTAGCCCAGTGTAGTAGTGCACATCTGTAATCCCAGTACTTAGGAGGTCGAGGCAGGAGGAACACCATGAGTTTGAGACCAGCCTGGGCTCCATAATGAGTTCAAGGCCAGTTTGAACTACATAGTGAGATCCTGTCTTGGAAGGAAGAAAGGGAAAAGTCTAACTTTTAAAGACTTGGATAGTTGCTTTGCCACCGAATTGGGCACCTAGGAGGAAGTAGAAGGTGATGAAGAATAACTGGTCTGTTTCTAGAATGCTTTGGCATAGATGTAACTCAGAAGCATGCCACCCAACACTCTTGATTTGAAAAGAACAAGTTGTTTTATAAAGTGTGTGATAGTTAAATCAAAAAATAAACCTACATTGTCAAAAGGAAATTTGAAGCCTTTTTGCTTAGATAATGGGACATTAGTTGGCATAATTTTAAAAATTCAATCAGTTATCCTTTGGCTTCTATAATAGTACTTATTACTGTAAATAAAATTGTGAACAGTATGAAATATAGCTTTATTATCTTTGTGGCAGGGTCTCACTATGTAGTTTAGGCTGGTCTTGAATTCACTGTGTATCCCATGTTGGCCTCGAATTTGCAGTGATCCTTCTGTCTCAGCCTCCTGAGTGCTGGGATTATGAGCACATGCCACCGTGCCCAACTCAGTAATACAGCTTTAGCCATTGTTCCAAAACATTTTAGAAGTCTGTAATTCAGTGAATTTTGTTAAAAAATTGGAGTTGGATATAAAAGTCTTCAATATGTTGCAGTAAACATGAATGAAACTATTTCCAGTATTGGCCAATGGGAGGGTAAGGTTGCCAGAACACTTAATTTCAGCACAATGCACTTTATGTTTGTAAATGTCTATAATAATAAAGTTACTTTAATGGTTATTCAATGCTCCATTTTTGTATAAACAGCTAATCATAATAACCATATTTTTGGCTGACTACACCTAAACAAATGGGTTTTAAAAATAATTTTTATTAATGATATCAAATCTGACTGTGATATAGAGTCTTTATGTTGAGAGGGGAAATTCATTTATGTAAAAACAGATTCATTTACCCAAATTTTAGGCCAGAGAAAGGATTTGAGCCAGTTTGTCAGAGTTTGTTGAATTGGAATTAAACACCTCAGCATTGACCTTTGTTAATTTTCACTGTCATCTTTTCAGTTTAGTGATAATTTATTGATTTTATTTTTTGGCGGTACTGGGATCCAACCTGGGGCACTTAACCCTGAGCTACATCCCCAGTTTTTTTATGTTTTATTTTGACATGGGATCCTGCTAGTTGCCCAAAGGGGAATGGAACTTGCAGTCTCCCTTCTTCAGCCTTCCTCAGTGCAGATATTACAGGCCTGTGCCACCTTGTCTGGCTTTATTTTTTCCCCCCAGTACTGGGGGTTGAACTCAGGACTTTGCACTTGCCAGGCAGGCATGTCACCGCTGAGCTACATCCCTGGCCCAACGTTATTGAGATTTTTGAAATCGCTAATAGACACATCAGACTCTGTGGTTTCAGTCTTTTCATGACTCCAGTATCTACACTGCATTCTTCAAACTTTAAGACAAGGCCTGTGGCCCAACAAGCTGAGGGAAGTGGCTCAAAGAACTGTGGCTTCTGTTTCCCAGCAGTGTGGCTTGGCTTTTGTCCTCATTCTATTCCCTGCCATCTTGGCCTCAGTAATTTTCCTGGTACCGCAGGACTAAAATTGAAATCTCGAGAGAGCAGTTGCATTACTCTTCCTTTTCATTGTCATTGTGCCTTCTTAGGGGCAGCTGTGTTCCCGGGCCTGGAGTCCCTTTAACGCTGCCTCTATGCTTGGGCACTTCCCGATATCCCTGTGACCATGTGCCTGAGACCCCCCATGGAGCCTCAGCCACCTTTTGGAACATTCCAGGGCCACCTGGCCCCTGCTGACTCAGGCTGATTTAGCTGTTCCTAGAAGAATTACCTTTCCCTCTTGATAACATGTGGTTCATACAACACACATTTAATGAGGTCCTGAAGGAGAATCCATTCCACTGAATTCTCAAACATCTTTTTTTTTTTTTTGGTACCAGGGATCGAACTCAGTGCCTTGGACTTGCGAGGCAGGTGGTGGAACCACTGAGCTAAATCCCTGGCCCTCAAACATCTGTTATTTTTTAAATTTTTTTTATTTTTTTGGTACCGGGGATCGAACTCGGGTCCTTACGCTTTCGGGGCAGACGATGGAACCACTGAGCTAAATCCTGGCCCTCAAACATCTGTTATTGAGGGAACAAATGAGCATCTCACCCTCATATATAGCCATCAGATACTGACTTTACTGCTGCCGCCACCACCCTGGCTCCAGGCAGGGGACACCCAGCCCCTTTATACTTGTGGCCTAAGGACGGCCCCAGAAATGACATAATACCCCCTGCCTGGCTGAGGCAGATTGGCTCCTCCACACACCACTTTCCTCAAGGGACAGGAAGCACTAGGGAAGGGAAGACAGTCTCTAGGATGGGACAACCTCCCCTGAGGCCCTTTCCAGTTTGCCACTGAGCCCACTTCCCAGCCCCGTGGGGTGGCAGAGTCCCTTCTCCCCGCACCTCCAAATCCCCTGCTCAAACTTCCACTCCCCCAAATCCAGATCCCACAAAGTAGGGATTTTCTCTCCTGCCAAGACCAGCTTAAATGATCTGGATTCCTGTGGGAGAACCCACATCTTTTCTAGATGATTGACACGTATAGCACCCGCCTGCAGACCTGAAGAGAGGGCACAGACCTTACTCAAAGGCAGAGGCAGGACTGTACACCCAAATGCACCGCTGTGGGGAGGGAGCCTACCTGGTGCAGAAAGACAAAGCAGACATTTGTGTCCTTGAAGCCTGTCTAGCAAGGAGTGTTTGGTCCAGTGGCGACTCCTCTGGTACTGACAACTGGGTCCTGTGTTGCCTGTGGATAAGTCAGGCTCTGTGGCTTTGTCCTCCCAACTCTTCCAACCAGCCACACTGTCTTAATCCCTTTGGTATTAATAACAATTAAGTACCCAAGGAGGGCTAACTTCATAAATAAAAGAGGTTTATTTAACTTACAGTTTTGGAGGTTCAGAGGCTCAGCATTGGCATCAGCCCAGCTCTGGTGTGAGGGCCTTCTTGGTTATATCACATCACAGAGGAAACCCAGGAGTGAGGGAGTGATTGTATCTGCAAAAAGGAAGCCACAAAGATGGGGTGGAGCAGGGCTCTGGCTGTCCCAACAGCTCTCTCGTGAAAGTCGGTGCGTTTCCTTCCCAGAACACCCCCAGTGAACTCAAGATCTCCCACTAGGCCTTGCCCCTTCAAGGGTCCCACCTCCTAGTCGGCTCAACCCGGGGACTAGAATTCCAGCACATGAGATTTGAGGGACATCCTGAAACCACACTCATGCCATGATTTGCCCAGTTCAGCCCTAAGAGTCTCAGCGAGCCTTGCTTTAAGGATGTAGTGGACAACCCTCGCGCTTTGCCTGGCTACCTGTCACCCATCAGTTGGCCCACAATGATTCATCTGGGGAAGATGTGCTTCCTCCAATAGAATGCCAGACCTTTGAAGGAGAAAAAAATCCCTAATTTTCTTAAGTACGCTCAGAAATGAATGTGCGACCTAGGCTTTGCCCATGGGCCTTGTCCTTAGGAGACAGGAGTTCAGAACGAGGTGTGGGAGGCGACATGTTGACTCTTTGAGGTTCCACTTTGCTGGTGCCAGGGGAGGCAGTGGCTGCCAGGTGGAGTCTGTGGCCTTGAAGAGCCATCAGGTAGGTGGCAGGGCAGCCACGCTCGTGCCTCTTGGGTGGTTTTCTCACCAGGCCAGCCCTTCGGTGTGGCTGTACGAGTTGTTCTCGGAGCAGCAGGCACTGCCTATTGCAGGTGAGAGCTGTGGCTGCTGCAGATGCAGTCATGAGACCCTCACGATGTTGGGGTACCAGGGATTAATGAGACAAGTTGGGGTTCTATTAGGCAGTAAGGACAGCACCCCCAAAATGGAGTCTGCTGAGTCAAGACCCTTCACGGAGCTTAAAGAAACATCTGCCAAGTGGCCTTTGGCTGTCGGGGGCCTCCCCAGAGCACGATCAGGTGGGCCATTGGCTCAGGGGTCCACAGCCCTGTGTGGACACTGTGAACACTGCACAGATGGGACCTTAAAAAGCATGTAGTCTCCTGGAGGTAGAGCTCATGGCGCTGACACAATGGCCAGGGCTCCTTCTGAACCCCTTAAACCTCCTGGACAAACAGCCTGGCCCATCCTGTTGAGAACCCTCTCTAGTTAGCAGGAGCTCAGTTCCTTGCTTTTATATTTTTTACTTCCTTGCCTTTCTATCTTTTAAATACATTTGCTTGCACTGCACCATCTCCATCCATGGTTTCATTCTTCGTCACTGTAGGACATGACCCCAGCGTTCTGGTAACACTGGAATAAACAGGAGCTGTGAACTGAGTTGCAGCTCACAAAGTACATGGGCCCTGGCTAGAATCTAAGCTCTGCTACTGGGGAGGCAAATTGTCGAACCTCACTGATGTAGATAGGAACAATGCTGTAAGGGTTTCTTTCTTTTATTTTGGTACCGGGGATCGAACTCGGGACTTTGGACTTTCAAGGTAGGTGGCAGAACCACTGAGCTAAATCTGCAGCCCACTGTGAGGGTTAAAGGGACGTGTAAAGCACCTGGCACAGTTTCTGACATATAACAAACACTGCAGTGAAATTATCAAATTATATATGCTCTTGGGTTAATATGATAATAAATGGAAGTTCTGATTTCTATTTAAGATTTATTGATGAGCCAGGTGTGGTGGCACATGTCTGTAATGCCAGCGCTCAGGAGGCTGAGGCAAGATTGCCTCAAGTTCCAGGCCAGCTGGGATTACGTAGTGAAATCAAGGCCAGACTGGAGTACTCAAGTGAAACCTTGTCTCAAAAACAAAGCAAAACAGCCGGATGTGGTGGTGCATGCCTGTAATCCCAACACTTGGGAGGCTGAGGTAAGAGGATTGCCAGGAGTTCAAGGCCAGCCTGAGCTACACTGGGAGACCCTGACTCAAAAACAAAACAAAGCCGGGGATTTAGCTCAGTGGTTCCGCCGCCTGCCTCGAAAGCAGAAGGACCCGAGTTTGATCCCTGGTACCAAAAAAAAAAACAAAAAAACACTGGGTCAGGGATTTAGCTTAGTGGTTCTGGCACTTCCCTCGCAAGTGCAAGGTCCCGAGTTCGAGCCCCGGTACCCCCCCCCCAAAAAAACTAAAGAAATTTACTGAAAAAAATGTTCCATTGTTCTTCTCTTTTTTCTTTTCTTTTCTTTTCTTTTTTTTTATTTTATTTTTTGAGACAGGGTCTCACTAT
Organism: Heterocephalus glaber; assembly: GCF_053883595.1. Classification (NCBI taxonomy): domain Eukaryota; kingdom Metazoa; phylum Chordata; class Mammalia; order Rodentia; family Bathyergidae; genus Heterocephalus; species Heterocephalus glaber. Next base: position 10,043,065 of record NW_028258138.1, read on the forward strand.
GTAGCCTAGGCAGCCTGGCCTCAAACTCATGGGAATCCTCCTGCCTCAGCCTCCCAAGTGCTGGGATTACAAACAGTTCTTGGAAGAGTCTTGGTTTCAAAGCTGATCTTGCCAGTTTCAATGGAATTCCTGAATTTACTGAAACTTCTCTTGTCATGTTTTCAGCTACCAGAACACGTTAAGCAACATAGCATTTGACTATTTCCTTATGTCCTCTAGTGTAAAGCTGTATGATCATTTACATAAAACATCACTAAAATTGCAAATTATTTCTTTTGTATTATAGTTATGGTATTTTATTACTATTTTAAAAATTATATGCATGAGGGCCGGGGATTTAGCTCAGTGGTTTCGCCACCTGCTGCACAAGAGCAAGGACCCGAGTTCAATCCCCCGTACCAAAAAAAAAAAAAATTATATGCAAGAGTGGATTACATTTTCCAGGTATGCCATATGAAGAATATTTTGGGAAGTACATGTTTACACAATGCATTTTTTGGTTTTTTTTTTTGTACCGGGGATCAAACTTGGAACCTTGCACTTGTGAGGCAGGCACCGGAAACACTGAGCTAAATCCCTGGCCCTACAATGTGTTTTTATTTATTTATTTATTTATTTGTTTGTTTTTGTCTTACTGAGACAGGGTCTCACTATTTAGTCCAGGCTGACCTTGAACTGACTATGTAACCCAGGCTGGCCCTGAACTCCCAGAAATCCTCCTGTCTCAGCTTTCTGAATGCTAGGATTACAGGTGTGCACCACCATGCCTGGCTAAATTCACATTTAACTCTTTGGAATAGAGGTTTATAGAATCATCAAAGCAACCTGCACTACTGTGAGTTCCTACCCACTTCTATTATTATTATTATTATTATGTTTTGGTACTGGGGATCGAACTTGGGTCCTTGTGCCTGTGGGACAGGTGGTGGAACCACTGAGCTAAATCCCCGGCCCTCCTACCCATTTCTAGAAAAGCAACTCAAAGCCTGTGCACCCTAATGACAGGAGAATGTTAACATCTTCCTTCGTACATAGAGGAAAACTTTTTCCTACAGAAATTTTCCTGTTGGGGCTGGGGATTTAGCTCAGTGGTTTCACCACCTGCTATGCAGGTGCAAAGACCCGAGTTCAATCCCCAGTACCAAAAAAAAAGAAAAAGAAAAAGAAATTTTCCTGTAACAATGCATTAAAAAAAACCCTGGACAATATTGAAATAATATTAGCTGGGTGTGGTGCTGCACATCTGTAATCCCAGCACTTGGAGGCTGAGGCAGGAGGATTGCCAAGAGTTTGAGGCCAGCCTGAACTACATAGTGAGACCCTGTCTCAAAAAACAACAAAAAAATTGAGGGCCGGGGATTTAGCTCAGTGGTTCTGACACCTGCCTCGAAAGTACAAGGTCCTGAGTTCGATCCCCAGCACCAAAAAAAAAAAAAAAAAAATTGAAATAATACTGTAAAAAGTGATGGGATTAAGACTATGATAAAAATTCCCAATTGTTCTCCAATATCCATTCTTCAGTACTTAAACCACATTTTCTTTCTTTCTTTTTTTTTTTAAGATAGCCTCTTTATTTATTTATTTATTTATTTTTGGTACCAGAGATCGAACTCGGGACCTTGTGCTTGCGAGGCAGGTGGTGGAACCACTGAGCTAAATCCCTGGCCCAAAACCTCATTTTCTATCCTTTTCCTTTGCAATTTAGCTGGTCAAGTGACCAGTTTTTTTGTTTTTTTGTTTTTGGTACCGGGGATTGAACTCCGGTCCTTGCACTTGCGAGGCAGGCGGCAGAACCACTGCTAAATCCCCGGCCCTAGTGACCAGTTTTTACCAGCAGAATGAAAGCAGAAATGTACAGGCAGCCTCTGCAACAAGTTTTCAAGAGAGGGGGGTTTTCCCTTTTCCATCCTTTTCTACTGTTCACTGGGATACAGGCAAAATGGTATATTCCAAAGGAATTTGTCCAACAAATAAGTATTGAGTACCTACATCCCAGAACATGTGTAAGATTTCTAGGAGTAACATGACCCAGGATACTTTTGTGTGATCATTATGTGACACAAATCTTCCATTTCATTATCCCTAGGTAAAATGTGTTTGATTCCCATTGGTGATACCCGTACCAAGGAAAAACCTAAATAAACCTTTTAGCTTTACTTGCTTTTAGTTGACTTAAAAATCACTAATTTTGGTGGCCGCACAGCAGGGCAACATATTATTAGTTGCTCACCAGCTTTGCTGTAGAAAACGTGTCTGCATTGTGCATTAGGGTGGTTATGGTTGCCTAGGTTACTCTTCAGGGACTGAAAAGCTGCTGCTTCTGCTGAAAACACGGACTGCTCCCTTGGGCCTGTGGACAGCCAGAGGTGACTGCAACCAGAAGAGAACTCATGAAATCAGTCTCCATTTGTGTCTGTTCCCTTTGCTGCCTTAACTTTTGGGTCAAATTCTACTCAGCTCTGCATGTGCACGTGTTGATCATTTGAGAAATGTTTTTGTCCAAAACTATAATATGGGGGTTACCTGACCTAGACCAGCCTCATCTCTCTCCTTCTCCTTCATGGCTAAAGACATCCACCAGCCTCCAGGACCAGGAACACCAAACCATGAAAGGAGCAAAGAGAGCAGCACCCGCTCTGGAAGATCTCCACCCATAAGTGGGAAACATGTGACTATTTTCCTCTTTTCCTAGTCTATCTGTCTCCCTCATTATTCCTGTCCTGTGTCTGTAATCCCACAGCTCCCTGGAGCTGTGAAGTTCATTTGAAAGCAAATCTCCCATTTTTCCATTCTTTGGCCACTTAAAAAGCCTTTTTCTCATTTTATCTTTTTTTCCCCTGATACTAGGGATCGAAATCATGACCTTACGCTTGCAAGGCAGGCGCGGTGCCACTGAGCTAAATCCCCGGCCCCATTATTTTATTTTTTTAATCATATTTTTACTTATTTATCTTCTTAGCATGTATTAAGTGTGCAAACTATGGGTTTCACTGTGACATTTGCACACACGCATATATTGTGTATGGACCACATTCACCTTCCCTTTACCCTCTATCCCTCCTACTCCCTTGTCCTCTTGCCTGGCCCTAATAGCACTCTTTTACTTTTAGGTCCTCTTTCTTTCTCTCAATTCCCTAATATGCACGAGATTATGTGATACTTGTGGTCTTAGTCACTTTCCCCGTCACTGAGACACAACACCTGACACCCCAAGCTTAAAGGTTTATTTTGGGTCACGGTTGATAGGAGCCAGGCCACAAACTGTACAAACCAATGCCCTGGAAGCAAGCTTCTCAACTCACGGAGGGGGGGGGGGGGCGACGACCAGGAAACAGAGAGGTGGGGGACACACCCCTCCAGGCCACGCCCCCAGTGACCCGCCTTTTCCTCAGGCCCCACCTCCTAACCGCACATCAGCTATAGTCCTCCTGATCCAATCACCTCCCAAAAGCCCACCTATGAGCGCAAGAGGACATTGGGGGACATTCTGATCTAAACCGTAACGCTTGTGTTTCTACGTCTGACTTATTTCACTCAGGCTGATGTCCTGCACTTCAATCGATTTTTCTGCAAATGACAGGGTTCTGTTCTTCATGGCTGAATAATACTCTATTGTGTGTATACACACCTTACTCTCTTTACCCATTCATATGTAAGCAGCACCTAGGCTGATCCCACATCTTCGGTATGGTGAATAGTGCTGCAGTAGACATGGGTGTAGCAGGTGACTCCTTCTTATGCTGATTTTGCTTCCTGCAGGTATATACCCAGCAGTGTCATAACTGGATTGTGTGGTGATTCATTTTTAGTTTTCTGAGGGGTCTCCATACTGTCCTCTATAGTGTCTGTATGAATTTACATTCTCTCTAACAGTGTGTAAAGCTTTCTTTTTCTTTACATCTTTGCTAGCATTTTTATTTCATTAACAGCCATTCTAGCTGGTATGAGATGGAATCTCAATGTGCTTTTGATTTGTAATTCCCTGAGGGCTAAAGATGTTGAACATTTTTTTTTTTCATATATTTACTGAAAAAGCCTTTCTCTCTCTCCAACACCAGTCTCTCAGACACTGGTTTTGACATGGGATGATTTGGGTTTGGATATACCTGTGCTTGCATAGTGTTCCCCCACAAAAATCCCTGAATTGATTATATTCTGTAGGAAATTTAGAACTTCCAAAGGCTACTGAAGTCATGCTGAAAATTTAAGAGGCCATATCATTTATTTATTTATTTATTATTTGGTATTGCACCACTGAACTATATCTCCATCCCATTTATTTATTTTTTCAGACAAGGTCTCATTTTGTATTTCAGGCTGGCTTTAAACTTACTATGTAGCCCAGGCTGGCCTCAAACTCTTGGCAATCCTCCTGCCTCAGCCTCCCAACTGCTGGGATTACAGGTGTGAGCTACCATGCTCGGCTAAGAGGCCATATTTTTAGACTTTTTTTTATTCTTGGTACCAGGGATCAAAATCAGGACCTTGTGCTTGCATGGCAGGCATGATGCTGCTGAGCTAAATCCCCAGCCCAAGATATATATATAGTACCTCAGATCAAACTCGGGTCCTTGAGCTTGCATAGCAGGCAGGGAAACCACTGAGTTAAATCCCTGGCCCCCATATATATATATTTTTTGATGTTATGTTTATTTAATTCTTGAATTCTGAGGTTTTGCTTTTTGAGGCAGGGTCTTGCTATGAGACTCAGATTCAGGCTGACCTTGAACTCACTATGTAGCCCAGGCTGGCATTGAACTCAAATTCACAGTAACCTTCCTGTTTCAGCTTCCAAAGTGCTGGTATGGATCACTTACAAGTATGGATCACTTTGTCCAGCTAGAATGTCAATTTTTTTTTCGCTACTGGGGATCAAACCAAGGACCTTGCGCTTGCAAGGCAGCCATGGTGCCACTGAGCTAACTACCCGGCAAAAATGTCAATTCTTGTATGAAATGGTAGTCATGGTGGACTGTAGTTTGACATGTCATTATCTGATGATAAAAAAGTTCTGTGCTCCCTCTTATTTTCCTGCTGATTTATAAAACGAAAATGTCTAGAATACAGAATAGATTTTTGCTTCATTCTTGTGAGCCTTCTGGCTCAGAATCCTTTCATTCTACTGAATACCAAGGAAAATTTAAAATATAGGTTCCTATAGACTTGTGGATGTGGTTGACCACATCCTATCTCCTTTTGGATTTTGAATTTTATTAGTAATTTTGATATGAATTCTGTGATAAAAATGGAAAGACTAGCCCTTTTTCCTGTTGGGTATGGAATGGCTCTATCATGAGGTACGTATCATGTATTATGAGGTTTCCTATTCTATGGTATCTTTCTGGGCCCAAGACTTCTCAGTCACCATCTCTCTGTGTCTATCTATGCCTTGGTGTATTACTGGGGATGGAAAACAGAAAACTGTATCTCCCAGGTTTTCTTGCAGCTGGGGCTCAAACTGTAGATTATGATGGATCCATAACTGGCCAAGATGCTGGAGAGGTGGAAGCCAGGCAGAGCCATCTCCTGGTGGTTCACCTGTCACCGCTCACCCTGTGGTCATGGGAGACCTTGTCGAGGCCATATTTTTAAAGGAGATAAGTAGAAAGACATATGGCTTTGAGAGAGTTGAAATCAGGGTGGAGAGATGGAAAATGAATTGTCAGGCCAGATCAAAGGACTAGTTGTGTTACGTTGATAACCTCAGGAACCAGTACTAGTTAAATATTCTTTTTGGTACTGGGGATCGAACTCAGGACCTTGTACTTTCGAGGCAGGCAGCGGTGCCACTGAGCTAAATCCCTGGCCCCAAAATATTCTTGAATGAGTTAACTCCACCTTTTTAGGACTTCATTTCTTTTTATTATTTTTATTTATTTATTTTTTTAGACAGGATCTCGCTATATTGTCCAGGCTGGCTTTGAACTCACTATGTAGCCCAGGCTGGCCTCGAACTCGCGGCGATCACCCTGCCTCAGCCTCCTGAGTGCTGAGATTACAGGCGTGCGCCATTTGTACAGCAGGAATTACAGAAAGGTATCGCTAAAGACCCCGGGTTTCTGAGATCCTTCTTGGAGCACTACGTGCCCTATTCCAAGCAGCTCGCTACCCGGCCAATAGGCAAAGGAGACCGTGTCCTACAGTAGGCGTGGGCTGCCCCGCGCGCATGAGCTCACAGATTCTGCACGTGAAGTCCGCGTGCAAAAAGACAGCGGTGTGAGTTCGAAGGCGGCAACTGCCGGATGATGACAACGGCCTCCGCAGGAGCAATCTGGAAGACTCGATCTCGGGACCACCGACCCCGGGGCCGAAGAGTCCAGGCGTCCCCACCCGCCCCTCAGGAGTCCCACCCCCAGCCACTTACTTCACGGCGATTGGTCGCTGAGGAGCGCACGGCGTCGAGCCTAGCTCCGCAACGCCTTAGCCCCGCCTCCTGGCCTCCAGCCTCTCCTCTTAGAAACCTGCAACGCCCCCGACAGGCCACTTGCTGCGCGATGATTGGTCGTTGCCGTTCGCCCGGTATCTCGCCCCGCCCCACCAGCAACCTCGTCTGGAGCCCGACGCCTGCTCGTGGCTCCCGGGCCTGAGGGGGAGCCGGAGGACGCCAGCTGGGTCACGGCTCAGCCTCCTCCTCCTGCCTGCTGCGCCAGGGGTCGGCGTGGGCGTCGGAGTACCCGGGTGAGTGCGGTCGGCGGGCCTGGGGGGCGTGAGGAGCCTGGCGCCCGACGCCCGGGCGCGGAAAGGGACCCCCACGGGCCCGCTCCGGCCTGCGCGGGGCTGCGGCGCGGCTCGGCCCGGGATTCCCGGCCCCCGGCGCCCCGCGGTGACCGCGGCCCTGACCCCCACCCGCTGGGCGGGCTGCGCCTGCCTCACCCTCGGCCCGGGTCGCTTTCCTGAAAGCCCAGAGCGGTTTCAAGGGGTGACGGGCGGGGAGAGGGCGAACCCCATGGCCCTTCCTCGGCCCCCCGAGCGCTCCGAGCCATTGCTGGGAATCCGCGCATTCGGTGGACTTTTCTGCCTCCGTCGAGCACAGATGGGGGAAGTGGGAGGAAACGGACCAGAGTCTTCGGGGGATAAATCATGAGTGTGGAGCGTCCTTTACCACGAGGGCCAGCTCGGTATCGTCTCCGAGTGTCCCTGGAGCAGAGACGTGGTGGATAAGGCCAGCTCGGTGTTCAGGCAAGAAGTGGGCTTCCGAGGGAACCTGGTGGTAAATCTGCGACCTTTCCGAAGCCCGGCAGCGAAGCCGGGCAGCGTGCTGGGCTGCTCGCTTCCCGCTGTGTCCCCCTGAATCCTGCTGGTATTATAAATCCCTTTTCTTGGCAGTTCCAGAGGCTTTCACTCCCAGGCTCGTCATCTTCCTTTTCCCTCATCTCCAGGCTCCTCTTTCCCACCTGCTTAAGTTTCTAAGTGAGAGCGCGCCTCAAAACATAGTAACCAAGAGTGGTGTTCAAGGCTCCCTGTCTGAAGGTGGAAACCATAAGTTCCTTTGGATATTGATGCCTTGGGAAAAGCAGGTTTAGCTGGAGCTATACCTCCCTAGCTGATCTTTTCTGAATTCATCTCTGAATGGGTCTCATTTTATCCTTCTTTGCCTTTTCAAACGATAGAACGCTGAGGTGTGAAACAATCGAAACATTGCAGAAGAATAGCAGGTAAAATATTCAAACAGGGCGAAAGAGTATCAAATAAAAAGAATTCCTTGTTTTCATCGCTCTTCAGCTTTAATACCTCTAGTTCCGTTCCAGAGGAGAAGAGCATAGTATATGATTTGGCGACTGATATAAGTCTTTTATCATGTTATTTTTGACCATTTCTGAGTTTTAGCCATTAAGAGCCTTGTGTGAAAAAACTTGGTGCTGCAGAATGTTTGAAGTAGATCCCGTATATTCTTCTTCTTCAATATAATTTTGTCTCAGAAGGACCCTTTTTATAACTTACAAGATTTTATAATTTAAAGGCAGCTGCTAAATATATGTGAATTACATACATTTCTTAGAATCTGTGTGTCCCTTTATACTGAGTCTAGATTTTGTTTGTTTGTTTGGGTTTTTTTGGTTTTTTTGGTACCAGGGATCAAACTCGGGTCCTTGCGCTTGCGAGGCAGGCATCAGAACCACTGAGCTAAATCCCCAGCCCTATACTGAGTCTACATCATAAAATCTGGAGTACTGTGTTAAATAATAGCAAATTTATTAACTTTGTTACTACCGAGTGGTGTTGCCTTTATTTCAGGAAGAGAAAATGTGAACAGACATATTTTGTGTTCATACTGTTCTGTAGCAATCTCCTTCAATGTCCGGTGATAACAAACACTTGTTCTTTATTTAAAAATACATTTCTTTCATTGCAAAATATTTTAACTACCAAAAAGTGTATAGAACATATATTAAAATATTTAAAAAATACTTTTGCACTGATCACTATTGCCCACTATGAGAGTAACAAAGAAGATGCATTTTTGTTTTGGTTTTTGTTTTGGTTTTTTTGGTACTGGGGATCAAACTCGGATCCTTGAGCTTTCGAGGCAGGCAGTGGAACCACTGAGCTAAATCCCCGGTCCGAAGAAGCATTTTTATTTCAGAGGAAGCCTTTATCCTGTTTTTTGTGATAGTCTTTCTTCTGCTTTTGGAATAAGCTTCCCACATTAAGCATAAATATGCATACATATATTTATACATTACACAAATATTTGCATATACATAGTCATAAGTGCATACATATACATCCCTATGTCCTAAATAATATAGTTTTGAATGAGTGTTAAAAGTCCCATACCAATAGCATGTTTCCAGGTTTTATTTAACTTACTAAGAATTAAAGAGCTAGTTTTAAGAGAATTAAAGGGATAGATACATAGTTCATAGGGAGAAAGAAATGTCTCAGTAAAAATGCTAAATTAGCTGGGTATGGTGACACATGCCTGTAATTTCATCTCTAGGAGGCTGAGGCAGGATGATTGCAAGTTTGAGCCTAGTCTGGGCAACTTGGTTCGACCCTGTCTCAAAACAGAAAATAAAAATGGATGGGGATGTAACTCACTGTGAAGAACCTGGGTTCAGTCCCTAGTACTGCCCCCTAAAAGAGATTGCTAAATTAGATAAAACAGGTTAATGTTCTACAGGACAACAGAAGCACAATATTTTGGGATTAATGTTCTCTACTAGGCTATAAAATACCTCATTAATTTGTGCAGTTAAGCCTTACAGGACTGTAAACTACCTGCATCTTTATTAATAGTGATTGCTCAAGTAAACTGGTAAGAAAATTGTGTCCCCCTCCCCTCCAGAATAGATAAGGTCCAAACAGGCTTATTACAAAATAGAAGAGCTTCTCAAATTTTGGAATAAATGCTTGTATTATAATAACTTCCAGTTTAACAGTGTAAGGGGAGGATACTTGTCACTGATAAAGGCTTCCAGCAAGAGAAGAGCTGAACAGAATGGCTTCAGCCTCCGTGACTGAACAGGGTCCTTTCTGGGGAAGGTGGGTGGTGTTGGGAGGGAGTTCTAGTTGATGGGGTTCATGTCGGGCATGTGGAGGGCCATGTACTGGAAGGACAGCAGGGATTGGGTCCGGGAGCCGCTTACTCCACATTCCTGCTCCTTGGCTCACCTTTTCCTACCTGCAGTTACCAGGGAAGGTCAAAGCCAAACTCAGTGAGGAAAGTCCAGGGCTGCTGCTAATTGGAGGTGAGCTGGAGCTGTATCAGCAGAAGCTCAAGATAAGGCAGCCCTGCACAGTACACATGGGGATCTGAGCCCTGTTGTGGTGGCAGTTCTCACCTCAACCAGGGCTGGACCACAGTTGAACACAGTGCTTCAGGCTAGCCTGGCTGGCCTCCGCTTAGGTGGCTGCTGCCTCTCAGCGCTCCTGTTGGGACGTCCCTGTATCCTGTACCCTTTTGTATTGATTTTACTCTCTGTAGTGGAACTCAGACTCCAGTAGTGTCTAGGATGAGTTACCCTTTTTGGAGCCCTTTCATGTCTGAATGTGTTTTAATTCTGTCCTCATGCTTGACCGATGTTTTGGCTGATGTCATAGTTGGAAGTGCTTTTCCTTCAGAGTTTTGAAGCTGTTGCACCATTGTCATCTTGCTTCCTGTGTTGCTGTTGAGAATTCCCAGCCATTAAGGCTCCTTAATCCTTTGTAGATACATTTTTCACCTCTCTGTGAGCTTATAGATTTGACACTTTGGTTTCAGTGTTTTTTACATTTCAAATGATGTATGGATCTGTTTTCATTCATTAAATGAAGTATTCACTGGGCCCTTTAAATTTTCAAAATACAAGAATATGTTTTCGGGGGAAGCTTTCTTGAAATATCTTGTTATTTTCTCTGTAGTAAACACCATTTATTTTTTGTGATACTGGGGATTGAACACAGGGGCTTTGCACTGAGCTACATACTCAGCCCCTTTTTATTTTTCATTTTGAGACAAAGCCTTGCTAAGTTACTAAATTCCCCAGGCTCGGCTTGAACTTCGATCCTCCTGCCTCAGCCTCTCACACTGCTGGGATTATAGGTTTATGGTACCATATCCGACCATCTGTGAATCTTACACTGGTCTTCTAATTTCTTACCTGTTCGCTGTCTTTTTCTTGTTTTTTTCTTTCTCTACTTATTGCTATGTTTCCCAACCCTTCTCTGTGGATTAAAAAAAAATATTTCCACTGTCGCATTTTTAAATTCAAAGACTTTTTTCCGTCTCTCGCTATTTCTTAGGATGGCGTTATATTCTAGAGTTTTTTGTTTATTTTTGGTCTTTTGAGACAACTTCTTGAAATGTAGCTCAGACTGTCCCTGAACTCATCATGTAGCCCAGGCTGGCTTCAACTCTCAGTGATCCTCCTGCCTCAGCCTCCCAAGTGCTGGGATTACAGGTGTGCACCACAATGCCTGGCTTTTGTTCCAGTTGTTTTTTTTTGTTTTGTTTTGTTTTTTGGTAGCGGGATGGAACTTGGGACCTTGTGTTAGTGAGGCAGACATTGGCACCACTGAGCTAAATCCCCGGCCCACCTTTGTTCCAGTTTTTCGGAGGTTACAGTGATTTTAGGTTTTCTCTCTGAATAGTTTATATCAAACTGCTTATTTTTTCTCTGTGTGTGTCTTTCATGTTAAAAGTTTCCACAGATCTGTAGTAATTCACTGATTCTTTGCTAATAAATAAAATTGACTAAAAAGGTGATTGGCAGCTCTGTGGATGGAGGCTTTTCACTGTGTATTTCCCTGCACAATGATGTTGGCTGGGCCATCAGTTAGGGGACCCTGATAATCTGGTTTTTATACCTAGCCTCTTAAGCCTGTCGGGTTGTCCAGAGTTCTCTTGACTGGGAGGAAAGGACCTTGCTGTCAGTGTCCTGAGCCTAAAGAGAGACTGAGACTTCTTCGTTCAGCACAGTCCCATTTATTAAATTTTTAGTGTGGTCCATTATCTCCTGTATCTGGAATCCCCCAGCCCCGAACACAAGAACTAGGAAAACAAAGACAAATAAAACAAAAGCTCACAGACTTGTCGGGGTGTGGGAGTAGAAGCTGCTGATACCACAAAGAAAGAAGGAATCTCATGCCAGGATCTACCTGTTTTCTAACTGCTCCCTACTCTACCAGCTTCATCCTCAGCGTTCCCTGTTTCCAGCTTAGATTTTGGCTTTCTTGGATTTGCCAAGTCAGCCATTGCCCATCTGCTTTCCAGCTTTGAAACTTTTATTGCTCTTGTCTCCTCTTCCGGCTTTCCTAACATAAGAAGTTGCTGATTTTTTAAAACTCCCTTTACTGTTTTAGAAGGCTTTTGAGAGAGACCACAATGAGATGCTTATGTACGGTCTGCCATCTTCATCTAGAAACCATGCTGTGTTTCCTGACCTGGGAGACCTGGTAGTGCTGTCAGGAATAGAATGCCCGGAACGAAGCAGTAGCGTGTGGGAGCTCGAGGGACAGAACTGGATGCTCACATGTCCACCATGTCCTCATTCATTCTCACTTTGTGAGGGACACGTTACTCCCCAGCTTACACCCAGAAGACCACAGGCATGGGAAGCCTGAGGCTCGAGCAGTGGCCGGCACGGAGCTGGTCCAGGAAGACTGGCCTGGGTACATGTATCCCAGGGGGCACAGCTGGGAAGAGGCTGAGTGGGAGTGAGCCCGAGCCCAGGTCTCAGTTAACTCCGGCCTCCTGCTTTTGGCCACCGCTGGTAGCTGGTGCAGGAAGACGTTCGTGCCCTGATGTTCAAGGTGTCCACTTCCGTTGAGCCCTTTAGAAATGTTCTTACTATAGCTCTGTTCTGCTCTGACCTCACTGCCTTTGCTTTCCCAGTGCTGCTTGCCAGTAGAGCTCCCTTTTGCCTGTATGGATGGAAAGCTGTGAGCCTGGAGCCAGTTTTTCTGAACTGGAGAGTAGGTATTTACTGAGCAATGCTGGGCAATGCAGAGATGACTAAGCAGGGATCCTGGCAAGGTGGGAAAGGATGTCTTTGGGGAGGGAGTGGAATTTCGATACGGTTGGGTCAGCTCGTGGATGGAGTAGCAGTCATCTGCATTAATGTGCAACTCACGATAGTATGCTGCTCTAGTATATTCACCTTTTTATTACAAAACATTTTTAAACATTCAGGAAAGTGGAAAGAAGAGTAAATAAAACATTGTTAATATTTGACCACCTTTGGTTTATATTATTATTATGCTTAATCATTTAATAATATATTGCTGACATTGACATTTGTCACTAGACAGGGTCCGAGGACCTCAGATGAGATAAGGAACTTAACCCACCCTTCTTGTGTAGTAAGTATGCAGGTTTGCTGACTCCGGTAGCAGAAATAAAACTGAGGATTAGTTAGTAAAGAGGCACAGGAAGGGTTTTATTAGGCAGAATTAGAAATTACGCACCCAAAGAAATAGCGTGCAGGCCCTCGGGAGAGAAAGAGGCACCTTATTCCGTGGACATTGGAACATTTATGCTTCTCTTGAGGGCTGAAGACCCCGGGGAAAAGGTGGCCCACCCCCTGGAGGGTTCTGGCCCATAATAGCCGTGTGAGCCCAGTTTTTGTTTTAAGATGGATAATTTAAACATTTTCTGAATTCTCTCAACCTGTTCTTTTATCTTAGGGTCAGGTTCCTGCTCTTTCTCACTTAAACAAATTAATGGACTTTTTGTATTCCTGAAGAATTTTGGGTCTGGAAGGATTCATGTGTGATGGGTCATGAAGGAAAGCAGCCCGAATTTAACCAAGGGAATGCTGGTATGAATCGCCTTGGGTGACTTTGACTGGGTCCAGGAAGTTGTAGTCTTCTTAAAAGAACAGTTTTTAGTTATGATTTCCTTATCTCCTTTCTGCTTGTCTTATTTCTTCTATCCCACCTCAACTTGACCCCTAAATATATCACCAGACAAGTCTTAGTCTTTATTAGTCTTTTACTGGGCCTGTGATAGAGGTGGCAGAGGTGGCAGTCCTGATGACTTCTCAGTCACCTTGGAGTTATTCTTCCATTGTCTTGATGAACAGCACCTGCCTTCCAGGAGGTGATCCATGTTTATCTCCTTATCAAATGGTTACTTGGCTGTCCCTTTGTTCTGTCCCGAACAAGCTTTCTAATCTTGATAAGCTGAGATAATTTTCCAAATTTTCAAAGTTTTGCTTCTCTTTTGGTTAGCAATTCTATCTTTAAGTCATCTTTGTTATCTTAGCACACAGTTCAAGAGAAGCCAAGCCACACCTCCAGTGTGCTTAGAAATTTGCTTAGAAATTTCCTTAGCCAGATGCAAGTCTAGTTCCAGCTACTTAGAAGGCTGAGGCAGGAGGATCACTTGAGCTCAAGGTAGCCCAGACAACATAGCAAGACTCTTGTCTCCAGAGAAAACCAACCAACCAAACAAAAAAATCCCTAGCCAAACACCCATTTTTTTTTTTTTTTTTTAAGGCAGGGTCTCACTCTGTAGGTCAGCCTGGCCTTGAACTCACTATGTAGCCCAGGCTGGCTTCAAATTCGCAGATCCTCCTGCCTTAGCCTCCCTGAGTGCTGGGACTCCTAGACTGCATCTTGAAACCTCCAGCCTCTACTCGTTATACATTTCCAAAGCTGCTTCCACATTTTTAGGTGTTTGTTATAGGAGTATCCCCACTTCTTGGTGCCAGTTTTCTTTCTTAGTCCATTTGGGCTGCTGTATCACAATACCATTAAGTGAATAGCTGATACACAACAGAAATTATTTTTTCACTGTTCTGGAAGCTGGGAAGTCCAACATCGAGTTTCTGGCAGATTTGCTGTCTGGCAGAGGCAGCCTGTGTCGTAGATAAAGCCACCTAGTTGTGTCCTGACATGGTGGCAGGTGTGTGGGATCTGTTGGGCCTCTTTTTTTAAGGCACTGATTCCATTTATGAGGGCTCTACCCTCATGAGCTAATCACTCCTAAAAGCCCCGACTCCCTCCTCAGGTGGCATTAGGATTTTAACATTTGAATTTTGGGAGACACATACTTTCAGACTGTAGCAATTGATGTCCTAAAAAGCAGGTCATTCTCTTTACAGAACCACATTTCTACATCATCACAAATAGTTCTGTGATATCCTCCAAAGTCTGACCTGTGTTGAGATTTTCCTCATTGATCCAAGATTGCCTTAAGAAAAACAGTTTTGAACCAGGATGGGTTAAGTTCTACACATTTCACTGAGATTGCTAATAGTATGTTTTTGACATAGATAAAATGAATAATGAAATTCTTAAAGTTTCTACCTCATACTGCTCTTGAAAACTGCCTCATTACTGAAGAGATGCTGATGCAGAGTCTTAAAATGGAAGGAACCCTTGAGGCCATTTGGTTCAGTGACTACCGAACTTTATCATTAGTGAGAGGAATTTTCCAAATTTGGGAGTTTAGAAAATGGGGGAAATGGGAAGAAAGTGTTCACATGGGAAGGGGAACAAGGGAGGAGGGAAGGAGAAAGGAAGGGATAAGAAAAAAAAGTGAAAATAGAAGGAAAAAGGGAAGCAAAGCTTTTGTACATAGGGAGTGGGGAGGGAACTTGGGGGGGTGGGATAAAAGAAAATAAAATTTATTTTTAAAAAGGATCCTAGCCTTGCTCTTGACTTTCTCATCTTTAAGTATAGGTCCCAATTCCCTTACTTCCTCTCAGCTCCCCTCATGTGTATGAAGTTAACCTGGTCCATAGGCCTGTTTGGAACTAATTTAGTGTACCCTTCCAGAAAATGTCAGAGCCAGGAGAAGCATACTCATTTTTTTCTCCCTGGATTTTACTTAAGTTTCATTTGTCAGGTGTACACACCAAATACACTTAATTGCTGTGCAACATGATAGGCA
The DNA here is from genome assembly GCF_053883595.1 of Heterocephalus glaber. NCBI lineage: Eukaryota > Metazoa > Chordata > Mammalia > Rodentia > Bathyergidae > Heterocephalus > Heterocephalus glaber. The sequence continues at coordinate 10,058,384 of NW_028258138.1, forward strand.
GTTACTAAAGCAGACAAACAGAAAGCTTCCAGAAAACCACACATGAAAGCATTCAGCTAATAGGGCCTGAGGAAGTGACATCAGATACGTGTCCTGAAGTCTGAAATCAAAGTCTGCCTCTAGATAAGTGAAAGGGGTATTCCAAGGAAAAGGAGGTATTTGTGTGTGTGTGTGTGTGTGTGTGTGTGTATGTGTATAAAAAACATTAAATTTAGAAATACGTACTTATGAGCTGATCGTTTTGGTACACACCTATAATTCTAGCATTCAGGAGGTGCTAGAGTGCTGTCTGGCAGGAGGATCACTGCAAGTTTGAGGCCAGCCTGGGCCAAATATGAGTTCAAGGCCAGCCTAATCTACATAGAGAGACCTTTTCTTTTTTAAAAAAACCTGCCAGGCGTGGTAGCACATGCCTATGATCTCAGTACTTGGGAGGCTGAGGCAGGAGGATTGCTGTGAGTTTGAGGCCAGTTTGGGCTACATAGTGAATTCAAGGCCAGCCTGAACTACATAGTGAGACCCTGTCTCAAAACCCCAAATAATCAAAAATATACATTTATGTATATGAGACATTTAGCAGTTTACCTCAGAATTATCCAACAATTATTGCCTATCTTCTACCTTCTATTCTTTATGGCGGCAGTAGAGTATGCCAAAGTAGTGGGAGATAGGATGTTGTGTTAAGAGAAGGCAGTAAACATTGGACTTTGTAGGCTGTTCCAAGATTTGCATGAATGGCACGATCCAGTTTGAGGTTTAGAAAGTTCTGACAGCATATAGACTTGGGGAAGGAGGAGGGATAATTTGAGAAAATAATGTGTTTAAATATGTTGTCATAGCAAAATTTATTTTCTTTGTGAAAATAATGTTCTTTACTACCAGTTTTTATAAATGGTTAGTTTATCTATTTAAATTGACAAATCACAATTGTATAGTTATACAGTTGACTTTATTTTGTGATAGAATAATGAGATGAGTTGCATTTCACATTGTGAAAGCTTTAATAGTACATTTTTGAGTCCCTGTGTTAGGCTTTGTGACAACTGTAATGGAATTGGGCTGATCTTCCTGGGGGAGGCAGGTGTTAAATAATAGGATTAATAATTAAATGACAGGAAGAGTAGATCTTCTTGTGGAGTTAGGAGACCATGGATGTCAGCATCATGTTGCACTTGAATTATTTCAGTAGCCCCTTTACAAGTCTCCCTAGCTTTACACTTTTTTTCTTTTTTGAGGCAGGGTCTTGCCATGTACTTGAGGCGGGCCTTGAACTCATTATGTAGCCCAGGGTGGCCTCAGCCTCTCAGGTGCTAGGATTACAGGTGTGTGCCAGCACATCTGGCTGTCTTTCTCCTCTTATGCCTACAGCCTGTTCTCCCGACAGCAGCCAAAGGGATTCTTTAAATTAATCTGCTCAGAACTTTGTTACGGCTCCTTATTTTCAGTCAGTAAAAGCCAAAGTTCTCATAGTGGCCTGTGAGGCTCAGCAGTGATCTGTCCTTGTCCCGATACCTGGCTGATCTCGTTTTTTCTGCTTTCCCCTCAGTCCACCTCAGCCTCACTGAGCTCCCTGTCGGTCCATGAGTAGCCTGGCACTACCTTAATGCCTGTGCCCTGGCGGTTGTTTCCTGGCAGGTCTTGATGTGGCTAACTCTTCCCACCTTCAGGGCTTTGCTCAGTTGTCATCTGCTCAGCAGGGACTAGCCTGGCCACCAGCATCAAAGTTTAGCTGGCCATTCTGCCACCTGTAAGCCCAATTTCCTTTACTCTGCCCTGACACCCTCTCCCCTGTGGTACTTACCATCTTTTCACGTGTTATATAGGGTTTTTTTGGGGGGTACCGGGGATTGAACTCGGGACTTTGCACTTGCGAGGCAGGCGCCAGAACCACTGAGCTAAATCCCTGGCCCTGTATACTGTATTTTATTATGTTGTTGTCTTCTTTCTCCCACTTAAGCTCCACATAGCCAGTGCTTTTTATCTGTTATTGATGGATCCTAAGTGTGCAGAAAAGTGCCTGGCAGGAAGCAGACACTGAATAGTATTGAAAGAATGAATAAATGAAGGGAAGCTGATATTTGAGTTGAAAGCTGACAACTGTGCTAACATGTGAAGTATGAGTCAGGAGTTAATTAGGTGAGCCCGGGATGGAGAGAAATCAAAAAGAAGGTGCGTGGGTTTCAGGTGGGGTGATTTAGCAATTATGAGGTACTAAATGAGAAACCATTGTGACCATAAAGAGACAGGAATAATTTGTTATTATTGGGAAGTGGGTTCTGTAGAGTTTTGTCTTTATGTTAAAACAAATGAGAAGAGAATTACATGTTTTAAGCAGGCAGCAGATAACCAGATTTATACTGCTTTATAAACAGCAATTCTAGCTGTAAGAGGGAGAACATATTGAAGACGGCAGCCGAATTGGCTAGTTTGGGAGCTATTGTAATGGTACAGGTAGAGAAGACAGTATTCAGGTTGTAGTGGTGATGGGGAGAAGTCAGACTTGAGAGACATTTAGGAGGCTAAATTGGATGTGAGAGCAGAGAGGAAGAATACGGATGACACCCGACTTTCTGGCTTGTGTAAGTGGATGATTGGTGATTCGTTCACTGTTGTGAATCCCAGAACAGGATCAGGTTTGGAAGAGATGTGATCAGGCACAGTGGCTCATGTCTGTAATCCCAGCACTCAGGAGGCTGAGGCAGAAGGATCGCTGAGAGTTGAAGGCCAGCCTGGGGTACGTAGTGGGTTCAAGGCCAGCCTGAGCTACAAAGCAGTGAGACCCTGTCTCAAAACAAACAAAAAAAAAGAGATGCAAACTCAGGTTCAGACATGTTGATTTTAAGGTGATTTTGAGACAGATGATCTCTAAGAGGTAGTTGGATGTGTGAATTTGGGACTGGAATGTTTAAATCTAAGTCTACTTCACTGAGAAGCAGTGGAGGGGAGGATTCACCAAATAATCTACATTAAAAGTTAACTAGGATATGAATGGGGAAAGTTACTAAGTTGTAAAATTAAAGTCTTTTCCACATTCCCTTTTACTTTAGTTTCAGATTTAAATCTTTTACCCAACGTGGAGGTGCTTACTAAGTTTTATTCTTGTTTTATGTGGTTTACAATTCAGAAGACAAATAAGCATTCCCTGAGTTTAAATAAGTAAAATGTCTTTTCCTGAAGCACTTAGATTTCTGAATAATTCATATTGCTGAATTTTAAGACCCATAAAACATTCACTGTGAGTGCTTAGAAACCTGGTTTATGACTAACTCAAGAAGAAAACTATTTTTCAAACTCCTTTGGCAAGGTTTAATTCACCATTAATCATCAAGGTAATTGCAGACTTCATTGGCCTGCTTTCTCCTCTTTCCAAATACTCAGTGTCCTCTGAATCAGGGCTGTTTATCTTCTTATTCTTGCTCTTCTGTCTTCACCACAGCCTGAGAATAACTTTCTCCCCACAAACTCTGAAATGAGAGAAATGCTGCAAAACTGTGGATCATGGTGAGCAGCAATAGTATCATGGGCATAAGCACAGACTTTGGAATTGGATGTGAACTGGTTTTCCTATGTGCTAGCTATGTGACCTTGGCAAGTTAACCTTTTCAGTAACGTGATCATAATAGCAACTCTTTTAGCATGTTTGTGAAGATTGAAAGGAATGGTTTCTGTAAAGAATGAGAGTTGGAGTAGTCTGTGAAGAGTCTAGCATCTCTAAGTAACCTATGATAGCTAGTACTGGCAGTAGCAGTAGTAATGGGGAAGATCTGGAGTCTATTTTTATTTTGTCTGATTCAGTTTTTGCTCTGGCGAGCAAAATCTGTATTGAATGATGTTTATGTTTTATTTTGTGTTTTGTTAAGCTGCTGTTTTTTGCAACAGATTTTTAAGTGATAGACATTATAATTAAATTATTTTTTGCAGCACTGGGCTTGAACTCAGGGCTTTTGCACCGAGCTACCATACATATCCAGCCCTTTAAAAAAATTTTTTTATTTTAGACAGGATATCACTAAGTTACTAGGTTGCCTAGGCCGCTGTTGAATTTGTGATGCTCCTGCCTGAGTTCCTCAGAGTGCTGGGATTACAGGTGTGTGTCACATGCTCAGCTCAGGATACAATTTTAAAAATTAACTGATTTCTGTACTCACATGTGGATCCCTGGATGATGAAGGCTAAGTTCCATCAATCTGTATTTTCTCCCCAGTGCCTTGCTCCCAGGATGCCTTCTGTAAATATTGACAACATGCTCCAGGGAAGTTTTGTGTTGATTTGCGTTGATGCAGATGTAGGTCTGCTCTGCTGCCAGATGCACAGTTATCCAAGGGGGACCGCAAATAGAGATGGACACTGATTTTGTACTCAGGCCTCTTCCACATTTACTCCTTGAGATACCTTAGCTGCCCTCATGACTTCAGGTGGCACTTTGTTACTGAGAATCTTTAATATATGTATCTTAAACCACTCTTTGAGACTCCAGTTGTGTTTAGGATCTCTTTGTCTGCATGTCTTTTAGGCACATCAAATACACACACCTGAGGTAATTCTCCTCTCCTAGTCCCCTTTTTTTCAGTCCCTGTTTTTATTCATGCTCCCTCACTAGCCAGTCGGCACCCAATCAAGAAGCCTGATGGCCATTCTTGCTTCCTTCTTATTGCTAATACTGCTTTAATCTTTCTCAATTAAAAACCCTTTCCTTTGCTTGTATATTTTGGCCTCAGTTCACACCCTTATTCTCTGCCTGTCTAGAAGGATGACATGTATCTCTTTAAAATTCCTTTTTGGTTCCTCTTCTGCACTGCTGCTGCCAGAATTCTCTTTCTGAATTATAGATCTCATCTTGTTACTCTCTTGCTTACAAACCTTTGGTGGTTTCCTGTTGCTTAGGGCAAGGTTCAGTAAACTATAACCTGTGGGCGACTCTGGCCTTCTGCCTGTTTTGTAAATATGAATTGTATCAGAACATAGCCATGCCCATTTGTTCATGTTTTGTATGTGGCTGCTTTCATACTACAACAGCAGAGTTGAGTAGTCGTGACAAGGATTATATGGCCCACAAACCTAAAGTGCATACTCTGATTCCTTTCAGCAAAGGTTTGCTACTCAAGTGGTTTAAAGGATGGAGTTCATACTTGAGTAGGCTAAAAAACAAATTCATAACCCTGTTCTAAACAAGTTTTGATCATTATCATTCTCTAAAATACCCTAGATTCTTCTGGGCTTATAATTCTCCATGTTCTCATGCTTCAAAACCCACTTCAGTTTGTTCTTCCCCTATCAAACTTTTTTTTCCCCCCTTGGTACTGGGGATCGAACTCAGGACCTTACGCTTGGCCAGGCAGGCACGGCGCCCCTGAGGTACATCTCCAGCTCTACCTCTGTCACACTTTAATTCTTCCCAGCAAGTAGTGTCCTCTAATACTTTTTTCATATTTCTGTTATGGTACTTTTTTTTTTGGTACCAGGGATCAAACTCAGGACCTTGCTCTTACAAGGCAGGTGTAGTGCTGCTGAGCTAAATCCCCAGGCCCTGTTTTGGCACTTTTTAATTATAGCCCACAGTGGGTGTGAATGTTTATTTTTTTTTGGTACTGGGGATTGAACTCGGAACCTTGCGCTTGGGAGGCAGGCGGCGGAACCATGTGATGAATCTATTATATCACATTATAATGCAGTTTTTCTTTTGACAATGTTCCTTATTAGACTATTAGATTATCTTAATTTTATATGCTTTGTGCTTTCACTAGTAGCAAACTAGTGAAGAGATGGATGAACAAATAGATGGTATTATAGGAGTTTGATTAAATGACAGATACCTGCGTTAGCTGCATTATTTGGCACTCGTGTGAAGATTATTCAGACCGTGTTTCATGTTAAAATGCATGTTATTTTCTTTTTTGCAGGTATCTCTTTTTTCCTAAGCTGAATTGTTTTTTGAAGCAAAGCATTTATTGGATGCTGGGGATGTAGCTTAGCAGCACAGCACCTGCCTGGCAAGTGCAAGGTTCTGAGTTTGATCCTTGGTATCAAAAAATGGAAAAAAAAATTTATTGGTACATTTTAGATATACATAGTGATAACATTCATCATAGGAAATTTGTACCTGTACATGATATATCTTGCTAAGCTGAATTTTTGAAAGTAAATTTTTTTTTTTTGGTACTAGGGATTGAACTTGGGTCCTTGTGCTTTCGAGGCAGGCGGCAGAAACACTGAGCTAAATCCCCGGCCCAGTACTATTCTTTTTTATAAAATGGAAATGATACATATAAGCTTTTTTCACTTAGTACCAGTCATTACCACTCTCTCATACCATTAAATATTTTTTAAAAATAGATTTTTAAGCTCTTTGCCGCATCTCTTTTGAGAATGAAGACCATTCTCAGCAATCAGACTGTCGACATTCCAAAAAATGTTGACATCACTCTGAAGGGACGCACAGTTATTGTGAAGGGCCCCAGAGGAACCCTGCGGAGGGACTTCAACTACATTAATGTAGAACTCAGTCTCCTTGGAAAGAAAAAGAAGAGGCTCCCGGTTGACAAAGGGTGGGGAAACAGAAAGGAACTGGCTACTGTTTGCCTAATCTGTAGTCACATACAGAACATGATCAAGGGTGTTACACTGGGCTTCTGTTACAAGATGAAGTCTGTGTGTGTTCACTTCCCCATCAGTGTCTTTATTCAGGAGAATGGGTCTCTTGTTGAAATCTGGAATTTCTTGGGTGAAAAATACATCCGCTGGGTTTGTATGAGGGCAGGTGTTGCTTGCTCAGTTTCTCAAGCCCAGAAAGATGAACTAATCCTTGAAGGAAATGACATTGAGCTTGTTTCAAATTCAGCTGCTTTGATTCAGCAAGCAACCTCAGTCAAAAACAAAGATATCAGAAAATTTTTGGATGGCATCTATGTTTCTGAAAAGGGAACAGTTCAGCAACCTGATGAATAAGATTCAAGAGTTATCCAGCTACAGAAACAAGCTTGTGGATTGGAAGATAAATTTGTGATATTTTAATGATGGCAAGAAAAGATCTCTATTGATTTGAAAAAAACATAGATTTTAAAGTTCACTAAGTAAACTAGTTAACTTAAACATTTGTCCTGTTGTTGGACATTTAGATTTTATCTAAGTAGTCTTTGCTTTCATTAAGTCTCCAGAAGCCTCTTATATTAAATATTGTATTTGTTTTTCCACTTTAAGGCAGGGAGCCAGGGTTGGTATTGTCATTTTCTATTAAGTCAAAGCTGTGTCATGATAACATAGGCTGTCCTCTGGTAAATATTGATAATAAAACCTTCATGAAGGTCGATCTTCTGAGTACCTGTTCTCTGTTCAGTAACCTTCTCCCCTCACTTTCCACTCTTAAATGCTTACTGTAGCGCTTGGGCCTCTGTGTCTTGTTCTCTTTTCTCCTTAAAGTTCTTCAGTTGTTTTCCCCTTCACACGCAGTGAAACTGCAAATTCTCTTTTGGTGCCGGGGATCGAACTCAGGACCTTGTGCTTGCAAGGCAGGCAGCGGAACCACTGAGCTAAATCCTTGGCCCCAAAACTACAAATTCTTAATGAGAGCCACAGAAATCCTTAATGGGATCTGTGCTTGCCTGTCTTTGTCCACATTTTTTGATTGATAGATAGATAAATTGATTGTGCTGGGAATTGAACCCAGGGCTTGTGCATGCTAGGCAAATGTTATGCTACTGAGCTGTACCCCAGCTCCCTTTGTCCAATTTTAGTCCAGGCCATTTGCTGCACTTATTTAACTTAGTATTCTTTTATTGGTACCACCTGATTCTTCCTTGCTGGAACCAAAGGGACACAGAGGTGTTGTATATGATTTTCCTTTTCCTTGTTCTACCTTTCTTGCATCTCCTTAATCTGATTAACTTTACTGAGCTTTTACATTTCAGAACATTTAAAAATTTTAACAGATTTCACCTCTTCAGAAAGGCTTTTCTTGCCAGGCATGGTGGTGCATGCCTGCAACTCCAGAATTTGGGAGTCTGAGGCCTGAGGATCGCTCTGAGTTCAAGGCCAGCCTGAACTACAAGGTGAGCTCAAGGCTGGTCTGAACTACATGGTGAGACCCTGTCTCAAAAAAAAGGCTTTTCATGACCTCCCATATTAAAATAGGACATTCCTTTGTTCTCTTTGTGTTTTTCCTTCATAGTGGTTATTTATATCAATTTGTTACAGTGTTCCTTTGCCCAAGCCGTCCTTGACCTACCCAACTGAAGCCCTGAGAGAGGGAGACTTCAATTTATTTCATAAATCAAGTGTGTGGAAATAGCTATATATTTTCTGCTTATAGAATTAGTTAGATTAGTATATAGAAAATGAAATGCATTTCACTTTGTTTTAACCTTGAACCATTATCTTAAATTCACAGTGACTTTCCTTATTTATTTATTTATTTTTGGTATGGGGATCGAACTCAGGTCCTTCTGCTTTCGAGGCAGGCACCAGAACCACTGAGCCAAATCCCCAGCCCTCCTTCTTCTTGATTTTAACCAGTTAATATCTGTTAATTTCCATTAACAGTTCATTAACATGTCTACAGAATTATCGTTTTTTTTTTTGGTACCGGGGATCGAACTTGGGTCCTTGTGCTTGCGCAGCAGGCAGCGAAACCACTGAGCTAAATCCCCGGCCCCATCTACAGAATATCTTGATCAAATGTTCACAGGTTGCTTTTTGTTTTAACAGGTAGTTAAAATAGTATTGGCCAATCATCTTGAAATCGTGAGACTTGGTTTTGCACTTTGTTAGAGTATGTCTGGAAAGTCCCCTCTCCCTTGGAGGGACTCAGCCATCAGAATAGCTCCCTTTTCGGGAAGCAGCTGGAATTCTTCTCTTTGTCATCCAGCTGATTTTTCTTTTCTTTTTCTTTTTTCCTGGCTTCCCTGGAGTTTCTTCCATGCACGTGTTTTCTGGCGTGAGCCAGGAATTGAAAGGGAATCTAAAGTGTTTGGGGTTTTTCTTGTGACCCACTCTCAGCCATGATTTCCCCTCTCAGTTTCTAGCTGCTCCATCCTCTGACATCTGAGATCAGTAAGGCTGAATTTTTGCCTGAATTTTAGCCACTTTGTACTACAGAAATTTTCTGTTGTTGGAAGTTAAGAGAAAGCTGTATAAAAGTGGGTGACACATGCCTGTGGTCCTAGCACTTGGGAGGCTAAGACAGGAGGATCACTGAGTTCGAGGCCAGCCTGGGCTTCATAGGGAGTTCAAGGCCAGCGTGAATTACAAAGCAAAACTCTGTCTCAAACAAACAAACAAAAAAATGTGGTTCCTACTCATTGTGTTTTCTTTCTTTCAAGGGTTCATATCCCCTCCAGAGTCTGCCTGCTTTTTAATACTCCTCAGTATTTTTAAATAGGTTTTATATTTATTGATTTTTTTTTTTTTTTTAGAATTTTTGGTAGCTCTAAATCATCCATTTGGACATAATTTCTTTGTTTTTTTTGGTACCAGGGATTGAGCTCGGAACCTTGCGCTTTCGAGGCAGGCGCTGGACCCACTGAGCTAAATCCCGGGCCCTGTAATTTCTTTGTTTTAAAAATTTCCCATAATATGCCACCTTTTTATTGTTCATTTTTTTTACAGATGCATGCTACCATGCCCAGCTCTGTCATTCTTTATTCACGTTATTTCTCTTATTTCTGTCCATTGTTACCTGTTGGTACATTATAGATTTAACTCCAAAATCTAGTGGCTTAACACAGTCATTTTATTATGTTTACTGGATTCTGTGGGTGAGGAATTTGGGAAGAGTGCAGCCAAAATGATGTATCTCTGCTCCATACATCTGGCACCTCACCCAGGAAAGCTCAGAGTGTGGGGCTGATGCCGTGGCTAGGATGGCATCACCTAGAAGTGTCTCTACGCACACATTGGCAGTTGATGGTAGCTGTTGGCTGGAACTGAAAGGAAACTGTGGGCCAGAACACCTAAAAAAAAAAAAAAGACCCTGTATCAAAATTAATTCTTTAAAAAGAGGTTGGGAATGTAGCTCAGTGACAGAATCCCCCTAGGTTTGATCCCTGGTACTACTAGAAAAAAAAAAGAAAAGATATTTCACTTCCTTCACACTGAGCTACATCCTCAGTCCTTTTAAAATGTATTTTATTTTGAGACAGTGTCTTGCTAGTCATTAAATTACCCAGGGTGGGCTTGAACTTTTTTTGGTTTGTTGTGGTTTTTTGAGACAAGGTCTCACTATGTATCCCAAACTGGTCTTGAACTAGTGGTAATCCTCCTTCCTCAGCCTCTTGAGTGCTGAGATTACAGTTGTGCACCACCATGACCAGCTAGATATTTCACTCCTAGAAACACTTTCTTACTTTGATTACTTTTTGTTTTGTTTGTAGGATACAGTATTTAATGAAAAGTCTATGTTTAAGGAATAAGAATGGCAGGCTTCCTAGATAATTTCCGATGGCCAGAATGTGAATGCATTGACTGGAGTGAGAGAAGAAATGCTGTGGCTTCCGTGGTTGCAGGCATATTGGTAAGTGAGAAAAGCTTAATGATGACATTTATGTCTCATGTTTTGCTCTGGAAATTAGTTGATTCCTTTAAACCAAGAAAACCCTCCCAGGTATTGGATTTCACTACTGTTTTGAATAGATAATTACCAGGATTCTAGATACTGTTACTCCAGAACAGGGTAGATGCTGGGTTTGTTTTGGTAAATTTGTTAAATTTAGTACCTTTTCTTTAGTTCTAGTGCTAGCATATTATGGTTTTTAATTTGATGATCAATATATGTGTAAGTACTTGAAGATTCTCAAAGGCTCAAAATTTGATGTAACAGAGCTGTTGTGACTCATTGAAGGTCAGGATGTGTAGACAGCAGTGGAAGCACCTGAGACTTCATTAGAATGGAAACTCTGTAGGTGCTCTAGGGAGGCCATAGGATCGTGGTTCCCTTAACTACAGTACTGGGGAGCAGCAACAGAAGAAATTTGTGGAGGAAACCATTAGTTTAATTTGCTTTCTGTTGCTTTCTTTCTTTTTAAACTTTTGGTTACTGAAAATGTTAATATAAATAAAAATAGACAATGGTATAAAGGTCATGCCTTGCTGGGTATGGTGGTGCACACCTGTAATCCCAGCACTTGGGAGGCTGAGGCAGGAGGATCACTGTGAGTTCAAAGCCATCCTGAACTGCACAACAGGACCCTGTCTCAAAACAAAAAAGATCCTTTCTCCCCCTGACCTCAGAAACTTATCATCCAGCTTCAAAAAACAGAACAAAGCAAAAATAAATCACAACCAGTTTTGCTTTATCATGCTATCAGCCACTCCCTATTCCCCACTGCATGTTTTAAAATAGGTTTTAGCATCTTTTATAATTTTTAGAATTCATTTTTGTCAGTGTATAGTTCTGTACCCAAAGTCAAATAAGGGAAAAAACAAAGAAAGTAGGGCAAAGTAGGAACTAAAGATAATTGTGAAGAAGTCTGAATGCAGATTTTTTTTCTTTTTATAATGTGCTTCTTGACTATGTTCATTAATATTTGCGGGGAGGGCAGAATTGACCTCAAATGAGATTAGTGTGTGGCTTTTTTATATTAAATCACTTTCAGATGTATCTGTTATTTCACTTTATAAAGAGTTGGGAAGCTTTTCACTCATTTTATTTTTTTTTTTCCTTTTTTTCCGGTACCGGAATGAAACTCAGGATCTTGCACTTACCAGACACGCTTGGCACCACTGAACTAAATCCCCAGCCTGGCTGTGGTTTTTAACAACATCGTTTTGAGGGGCTGGGGATTTAGCTCTGTGGTGCTGCACCTACCTTGCAAGCGCAAGGTCCTGAGTTCAATCTCTGGTACCAAAAAAAACCCCAAAACCCTCAACAAACGAAAAACAACATGGTTTTGAAAGGCTCTGGAGAGCCAAGCTATTCAATCTGACCTGCTGTAGCAGGGGCACTGTACCCCCAAGCTCAGAATACAGAGTTGATTGAGGATCCTAAGTCTCCCAGGATGCCTTGTTTTTTTTTTTTTGGTACCGGGGATCGAACTCGCAACCTTGCACTTTCGAGGCAGGCACTGGAACCACTGAGCTAAATCCCTGGCCCTGAGGCCTCTTCTTTTAAAAAATTTTTTAAAAAAAATTATTTTTGGTACCAGGGATCGAACTCAGGACTTTGCGCTTTCGAGGCAGGCGGCAGAACCACTGAGCTAAATCCCCGGCCTGGATGCCTCTTCTCTTGGGGTGTTCTGGCAAGAACAAGCAAGGGGTGTGGGCAGTGCCTTGGCCAAGGATGAGGTGGGTGGAATTCTGTTCCCCACCACCTGCTGACTGTACAATGCTGACAAGAAATCTGTTCTTTGAGCAGGAGACCTCCACCCAGATCTCTTGCCCAGGGCAGTGTCTCTTCACTATGCCATGCTGCTCTTGGGCTCCTGCGTTAACTAGCTTTTCATCACTGTGACAGAATACCTGAGAAAAACAGCTTAGAGGAAGAAAGATGTATTTTGGCTCATGGTTTCAGAAGTTTCAGTCTGTGGTCACATGGCTCCATTGCTGTAGGCCCGTGGCAAGGGAGGGACATCATGGTGGAAGGGTGTGGCAGAGGAAAACTGCTCACCTCATGGAAGCCAGGAAGCAGAGGGTGATAGACTGAGAGAGTTAGAGGAAGGGACTGGGGTCCTAGTACATCCTTTAAGCAAGTGTCTCCTATGACCTGTTGCCTTCACAGGCCTCGCCTGCTAATAGCCCATTCAGCCATGAACTCATCATTTTATCCATTGATGAGATTAATGCCCTCATGATCCAGTCTACTATCTAGGCCCCATCTCTGAACATTGCTATATTGGTGATCAAGTCTTCAGCACAATGAGTCTTTTGGGGGAACATTGTAGATCCTAGCCATAAAGTGGGGAAGTGGATATAGGGAGCAGAGGGACCCCACACTCTGAACTCAGGGGTCATTGGTTGGTGGCTGAAGGAGGGGGAGAGTTCATTGGTGTCTGGGCCATGCAGCCCTGGCCTGTATGCTCATCAAGGCCTGCAGTGCGTAAATGACAGCCAAAGGGTTTAGCTAGGTTAAAAATGTTAAAAACATTTGTTAAAAAAATATATTAAATATGAGGATTATATATTTCCCTATTCTGTCAGGACTTTAGAAAATATCATCACACCTGCATTTAATTTGTCTAAGAAATTCTGTAGCAACTTGTCTGCTTTGTATCTGTTCCATTTACATGGAACTGTTCAGTTTGTTAAACTAGAAACATTTTACAAACTCATGTTCAGTCAGTTCAGCAATATTAAATGACATAACTAAGACAGTAGCAGGCTAAAATAGTTTCGCAGAGGTGATGACTGACTCTTGGTAAGCATGCCTCTCATTTGTGGGAACAGAAGTGCTTGGGAATATTGGAAAGAAATGCTGCCTAGAGAGCATTGGCTGTGTCTTCAGTTTTTTACAGGCTGGTGGATAATGATTGACGCAGCAGTGGTCTATCCTAAGCCGGAACAGTTGAACCATACTTTTCACACCTGTGGTGTGTTTTCCACATTGGCCTTCTTCATGTAAGTATGAGGTAATTCTCAATTCAAGATTGAAAAAAATATTTTTCCCTTAATGGTCAGTGATTTCTTGTGTAACTTCAGTTTTATTGATGGATTCTTCTTTAACATGACACATTTGTATTCTCAGTTTATTAAGGTTGCTTTTGTGACACTGGCCGTTGGACCTGGGGTCTCATGTGCTAGGCAGGCACTCTAGCACTTCTACATTTTGAGACAGGGTCTCCCTAAATTGGCTAGGCCAGCCTTGAACTTTTGCCCCTCCTGCCTCAAACTGTTGAGTAACTGGGGTTGTAGGCATGCACCACCATGTCTGGTTAAGTTGGTTTTTTTTTAAACCAAGAATGAGTATTGAATTTAGTCAAATACCTGGGTTTTTATTTAGTTTTTTGAGAAGGTCTCGCTATGTAGTTTAGGCTGGCCTTAAATTCACTATGTAGCCCAAGCTGGCCTCGAACTCCTGACGATCTTTCTGTCTCAGCCTTCCAAGTGCTGAGATTATGGGTGTGCGCCACCATGCCCAGCTTTAGTCAAATACAGTATCTTTTTTAGCATCTATAAGATTATATGTACCTTTTCTCCTTTTATTTGTTAAACTGGTAAGTTAGCATATTTTGTTAGTTTCAAGGTATATTTTTTCACACTATGTTAGTATCATACTATCACACTCTTATAGTCAGTGGTCTCTTCAGAATTATAATAACTTTTCTTTCTTTCTTGGTAGTATTAAAAAATTAATGGTGCATCTTCAAATTGGTGGTATCTTAAGTTTAATAAAATAAGTTACATTTCTAAATGCTTAGCTTTTACCATGAGGTTTGTTTTGTTTTGTTTTTTAAAATGTGCTCCTCAACTATGTTCTTATTTGGGGGGAGAGCAGAATTGATTGCAAATGAGATTGGCCTGTGACTCTTCTTTTTTATTAAATCACTTTCAGGTTTATGAGTTATTTCACTTCCTAAAAGAGTTTGGAAGCTTTCCATGCATGCCTTATAACAATTTTTTAAAATATTAAACATTAAGATTATATAATATCCTTACTCTGTCCAGAATTTTATTTTTATTTATTTATTTATTTTGGTACCAGTGATCAAACTCGGGTCCTTGGCGCTTACAAGGCAGGTGGTGGAACCACTGAGCTAGATCCTCGGCCCTTTCAGGAATTTTAAAGAAAGGTTATATTATGGCAAATGAAACTACATACAGTGGACCCTCAAATTATGACTGGCCTGACATACGAACAACTTGGGTTACAACTGGAATTTTAGTTTTAACTTACGACCAATGTCTGGAGTTATGACCCTAATGTCGGCTGCTTGTGCTTCCCGATCATCTCACATACAGATTTAACCCTTAAAGGGTTTTGGAAGGAACATTACAACATTCTTTCCTGTGTGGGGTTCATTGAGAAATCCTGGGCCAGTGTCTCCCTAAGGACACTGAGATCTGCCAGAGAGTCTTTGAAGGCTGTGTAGAGGAGCCTGAGCCTCAGTTGACCAACTTGAGTTACAACCAGCCCTCAAGAGCGAATTGAGTTTGTATTTTTTTTTTTGGTATCGGGGATCAAACTAGGGACCTTGCGGTTGCAAGGCAGGCGCCAGAACCACTGAGCTAAATCCCCGGCCCTCGAATTGAGTTTGTAAATCAAGGGTCCACTGTACTTAATATCCATTCAGGCTGCTAAGAAAAGGCAATTCCTGCTACTCATTAGTGTGCTCTGCTCTAACAGAAGTGGAAAGATGCCGAATAAAGTGGTCCTGTTTGTATATGGAGTAAATTTCATCTGAGTTTAAGAGAAATCACTTGGCTTCTAACGAAATGAGGACCTGTTGAGCTCTTTTTTGTTTTTGGTGCTAGGGATGAATCCAGGGGCTGCATGTGCTGAGCTTGGGATCACAGGGTCTCCCATTGAGTGACACTCCCAACTCCCATTTAACTCTTGTGAGAACCTTAAAATGGGATGTATCCATTTAAAATAGGTGAAGAAATGAGAAAATTGGCTGCTCTTTCATAATCTGTGGAGACAAGTGGTAAAATCTCTTAAAATAAGTATGTTTTCTGGGTGTAGTTTAGGGGAAAAAAGACTAATGTAATATTTCTATGCAGGATTCCTGTTAGAAGATATGTTTAAATATTGACCTTATTTAGGAAATAATCTGTTTCCTTCTAAGTGAATATTTTAATAGCATGAAAGCTCATTGGATGATTTTGTTTGTTCTAGGATAAATGCGGTGTCCAACGCGCAGGTGAGAGGTGACAGCTATGAAAGCGGCTGTCTAGGAAGAACAGGTAAAGGCATTGTGGGCTGCAAGTGGATACAGGCAACATAGGGACTGTGCAGCAGAAAAGCTAAGGCCTCCTTTGAGTCCTTATTCAGGACTAGTAATGATAATAAAGAACATTTTTATTAACTTTTTTTTAATTTTAAAATTTTTTTGTTTTTTTTTGTTTTTGAGACAGGGTTTCACTATATAGCCCACATTCCCTTGAAGTCTTTTATTTATTTATTTATTTATACTGGGGATCCAACTCAGGACCTTGCATTTCCGAGGCAAGGGGCAGAACCACTGAGCTAAATCCCCAGCCCCTTAGCCTGGAACTCTTTTTTTTTTTTTTGGTACTGGGGATCAAACTCGGGACCTTGCACCTTCAAGGCAGGTGGCGACACCACTAAGCTAAATCCCTGGCCCCTAGCCTCGAATTCTTGACTGTCCTCCTGCCTCAGCCTCCTGAGTGCTGGGATTACAAGTGTGCGCCATTACCAGCATGTGCTGGGATTACAAGCCATGCCCAGCTTTATTAACTTTTTAAAAAGTCTTAGTTTTATATAAATTCTTATGAAAGTTAAAGTAATGATATTTGTCATGTTATGCTGCTCATAGTATAGATCAAAAATCAGTGGGTCATGGACTCCAGGGTACCCCTGCAGTGCTAAGGATTGACTTAATCACCCACACTGCTGGCCAAGAATGTTCCTTCCCATAGCAGCCGCAGTCACTGTGACTCAGCAGTGGACATGAGAGGGCTAAGGCAGGACTGCAGTGCTTCTCACATTCAATTCTGATTACGTGAGTAGCCACCCACAGGCTGCAACAAAATTGTTTAGAAGAAACTTGCTGTTTGTCTGCAAATGAATTAATTTGTAGTTTGAATTCTTTTGAATTGTCATCCAATGATATTTTTCTTTATTTAGGCTATAACACATTCTCTTAGGATCCAGGAGTTTGTTCTCAGTGGAATTTCAGTGACCCATGTAAAAAGCACAGTGTGGGAAGTCCTGTTTTCAACCTTCAAGAAGCAGAAAAAATGATTTTTGTTTACAGTTGGAAATTTGCAATAGATGGGAGAGGAATTTTGAAGGGTGATTAAGAATAAGCAAATACTGGGCTGGGGATTTAGCTCAGTGGTTTTGCCGCCTGCTTCGCAAGCGCAAGGACCCAAGTTCGATTCCTGGTACCAAAAAAAAAAAAAAAAAAAAAAGAATAAGCAAATACTTACAGAAAGCTTAATGTATGTCAGAGACTGCCCCGAGGGAGTCACAGTATTAACTCATTAACTGTGTTCTCACTGACCTCTTTTTTGTTTTGTTTTGTTTTTTGAGACAGGTTCCTATGTAGTTCATGTCAGCCATGAGCTCACTGTGTAGCCCAGACTGGTCTCGAACTTGCAATCCTCCTGTCTCAGCCTCCAGAGTGCTAGGATTATAGGCATACTTCACCTCGACTGGTGTAGGTCTTCAGTGTTAGATGCAAAAACTAAGGCACAGAAAACTTAGCTTGCCCAAAGTCACAGAATAAGTGGTGGAGCCAAAGACTTCTGACCCCAGGGGCCATCCTTTTACCCTCTGTGGTGTCCATGTTCCCAGTCCAGAGCCATTGGTCCCTTTGGTTTAGTGCTATGTGGTATCTTTTATTGGTATTACAGGCGTGCGCCACCGTGCCCAGTTTGGTTTCCATACTTTTTACCCTCCCTCTGTGATGGTTACATTTTATTTTTTGAGTGTTCCACCCATTTAAATTGTCAATACAGATACGCTTTTTTGGGGGGGGGCTACTGGGGATCAAACTTGGGACCTTGTGCTTGCGAGGCAAGTGGGAGAACCACTGAGCCAAATCCCCGGCCCTCACCCACTTAAATTGTACATTTGTGTTTATATGTAGTGCATAGTGCAAGTTTTGACTAGGGCTTCAGAAGTTAAGACAGAACTGTCCTATAGTCCAGTTAGGCATTGTCACACTAAGCTTTCTTATAACTTAAATGGCTGATTTGTAAACTATCTTCATTTAATTCCCAGAGGAATTTGTAGGACAGCATCAAAATAGTAAATATACCATAAATTATATTCTTAAGTAATAAATGTGTAAAAAGGTGTAGGATCTAGGTGGAAAAAAAATAATTGTACGTAGAATCTAGTTCAAAATACATCCTCTTAACTGTTTATTTATTTTTATTTATTTATTTATTTTTGGTACCAGGGATCAAACTCGGGTCCTTGTGTTTGCAGGGCAAAATCCCTGGCCCTCTTAACTGTTTATTAATCTTTTTTATTTTTTTGGTACCGGGGATCGAACTCAGGTCCTTGCGCTTGCTTGCTTAGCAGGCGGCGAAACCACTGAGCTAAATCCCTGGCCCCTGTTTATTAATCTTAAATCTGAGCTTCCTCGTAGCCAAAGTAAAAAAAGGAAAATGTTTTTTTAAAAAAAATAATTAATTAATTTATTTATTTATTGGTACTCAGGACCTTGTGCTTTTGAGGCAGGCAGTGGAACCTTCACTGAGCTAAATCCCCGGCTCAGAATGTTTTATTTTTTGCCTAACAAAAGCATCCTCATTTTTCAAGATAATTTTTTTTCTGGTTTAATTCTATTAGAAAGTTTTAACATGTATGGCCATATATAAAGAATGCGATGGTTACCAGGCGTGGTGGCACATGCCTATAATCCCATCACTTGGGAGGCTAAGGCAGGAGGATTGCCACAAGTTCTAGGCCAGGTTGGGCTACATAGTTCAAGGCCAGCCTAAACTAATAGTAAGACCCTGTCTCAGAAAAGCAAAAAAAAAAAAAAAAAAAGGGTATGATGGAAAATAATTATAAGGATTTTTAACAGTTGCTTTTATTCACTTTAGATAAAAGCTGTAATTGGATAAGCTTAGCAGTTGTCTTTCTCCATGGAATGAAACATGACCTTGTATTTCTAGAGATCTGCTGCTTAGTATTGTAGTAAAATTTAGATCATCTGGAAGCCCATTTCTCTCAAATATCAGCTATTCTAGCCCTGCTGAACTTGGATCAATGCTTCTTGAGTATCTGGTGTCTAAAATGCATGTTTTTATTTGCTTAGTAACAATATCTGCGTTTGGGGCATATTTCATTTTCTGTGTAGAAATTGGCTGGGGTTTTATTTTCACATCAGTGGAGCTTTATTCCTTTCCCATAGGATGATGGCCCATCAGTATCCCTGTGAAAAGTGTCTGATGCAAGTATTAGGCTGCTTTCCTGAGATCTTTTTTTTTTTTTTTGTACTGGGGATCGAACTCAGGACCTTTTGCTTGCAAGGCAGACAGCTGAGCTAAATCCCCGGCCCTAGGCTGCTTTCCTAAAAATGTGTTCAATTTACTTCAGGGCCCAGATGGTTACGTTATTGAGAGTCTAGAATCCTATACACTCTAGGGTTGAAGAGATGCTTCTGACTTTGAGCTTTTAAAGGGTATGTGGTACAAGTTGGCTACTTCAGCCAGAAAAGTCTGAATATACTTATGAATAATGGCCCTATTTACATCAGATTGAGCAGTGGTGTGATTTCAGAAGCTTACCATTTACTAGAAGGGGACATGTTGGTCCTTGTTCATTTGAAATCTCTTGTTCCTGCCTGATGATGATTGAAGTACATTTGGTGCTCCTTACAGAGAAATTATTTTGATAATGTGTGTAATAATGTGCTTTTTCAGTTAGCATTTAATGAACCAGTTTAGTTAAATAATTACTAATGAAGTTTGCAGAAGTTACTCAGGTACTAGTTTCTCTAGCCAGTAAAAAGGTAATTTTTTTCTTTTTCCCTGTCCAGATATGGTCTGTAACTCCATTTAGGTTTTTAAATCTTTATTCAGTTAACTGTAATACAGACATATATAAATATGTGACTATCTTTTTTTTTTGGTACCAGGGATCAAACTCGGGACCTTGTGCTTGCAAGGCAGGCGCTGGAACCACTGAGCTAAATCCCTGGCTTAATATATGACTATCTTTGACATGCATACTATATACTAGACAAACACTGTCTCTAGTGTTAAACATCCCTAAGACATTATGGAACTGCAAAACTGAGCAAAATCACAAAGCCGCTTCTTCACACAGGTGCTCGAGTTTGGCTCTTCATTGGTTTCATGCTGATGTTCGGGTCACTTATTGCTTCCATGTGGATTCTTTTTGGGGCATATGTTACCCAGAGTAAGTATGTGTTCCTGCTTTCTTTCATAGGACAGCTTCGTGTGTCTTCTGTATTTAGCTAAATCTGTTAAGTCCACCCAAAGTAAGATGTAGTGTAGTTATTAAATTAGCATGAATCTGTCCCCCTGTGTGAAAGGTCAATGGTTGGTTTTTTTTTTTTTGGTACTGGGGATCAAACTCGGGTCCTTGCGCTTGTGTAGCAGGCGTCGAAACCACTGAGCTAAATCCCTGGCCCAAGGGTCACTGGTTGTTGACACAGCCTGTCACTGTGCAGTAGAATGGCCCTGGGTGGGAGTCCCAACCACTGACAACGCCTGGACTAGAGGCTGTTTCTAGAATTTCTGACTCCTTTCTTTTTTTTTTTGGTACTGGTGATCAAACTCCAGTCCTTACGCTTTTGAGGCAGACGACAGAAGCACTGAGCTAAATCCCTGGCCCTGACTCCTTTCCTTTCCTCGCACAGCTGTGGAGCTCAAGACTGACCTGGACTACACAGCGAGACCTTGTCTCAAAAAACTGAAGAAAAAGAAAAAGTGTATAACACAGGTTTTAGTGTATTTTCAGTGTTGTGCTCCTGCTGTCACAATCAAATTTTAGGACATTTATCACCCCCAAAGAAACTCCAAACCCCTCAGGCAATCATCCCTCCCTCCCTCTCTTCCCCAGTCCTGGACAGTCACAGATATACCTTCTGCCCCTGTAGACCTGCCTATTTTGTGTAAATCACATAGGGAAATATGTTTTTGGCTCATTTTATCTCTGGCTCCAAGAAGAGTGGGATACTATCACTGATTTTCTTGGAAGATCTGTATAGGTATGGTATAAGGAAAATTTTAGGTAATTTAAGTTTCTTTGAGCAAAGAATGATTCCTTAATTGGGTAGCATCAGAAGCAAACAGGTTCAGAGAGCTTAATCAGGGCCGGGGATTTAGCTCAATGGTTCCAGCACCTGCCTTGCAAGGGCAAGGTCCCAAGTTCGATCCCCGGTACCAAAAAAAACCCCCAAAAACAGCTTGATCAGGCAGCCTGAGGAGTGGCCTATAGGCTGAGGACATTGAGCTATAGCTGGGTTTTGCCTTAGACATGGCGTGATGAGGCATTTGTCTTATTTGGAGATTGGCTGTTCACTGGCTGCCTGTGATTGGTTGAAACTCAGCTATTTCTTACAAAAAATACATTCCTAAATTAGGTTTCAGTTTGTATACACACTTAGTGAGGTTTTGCTGGAACTCAAAGTATAAAGATAGCCTCAGTCAGTGGTGTTAAATTACTTGAAGCAACACATGCCGCTTTTCAAGTTCTGAAATGAAAACGGGAGTAAGTTATTTCTGTAAGGTCTATATCTTACTGAATCTTTAAAGAACTAGAACACAGTGAGGAACTTTTTTATTGGTACCGGGGATCGAACTCGGGACCTTGTGCTTTCGAGGCAGGTGCCGGAACCACTGAGCTAAATCCCCAGCCCTGGGAAGTTCTTAATTATGCATCTCATCCTAATTCAACAGCATTGGTCATTATGTATACTTTTCTGCTTCTAAAATAAATATGTTTTTATTTCAGAGGACATTTCTAACATGTTTTAAATCTTTTACTGTACAGATTATCCTGAACTATTAATATTCATAATAGCAGTTACCATTTATATATAGGTTGAGCATCTAATCTGAAACCCAAAATGGCCCACAATTAGAAACTTTTTGAGGGCTGACATGATGCTACAAATGGGGAATTCCACACCTGATCTCATGTGATAGGTTTCAGTCAAAACATAAGAGCACTAAAAATACTGTGTAAAATCAACTTCAGGCTATGTGTATGAGGTATAAATGAAACATAATTGAATTTAGTGTTTAGACTCGGGTCACATCCCCAAGATATCTCATTATGTATATTTAGATATTCCAATATTGAAAAAAAAATGAAATCTGAAACACTTTGATCTGAAGCATTTCTAATAAGGTAGTCTATCAGTACCATTTAATGGATCAAATGGTACTGGTATTCTAAGCAGTATATATAGACATTGATTTAAGTCTCATTTTCTATGGGCTAGGTGCTATGGTGGGCCCATTTTATAGATGGGAAACTAAGCTATATTGAAATTCAAGGGATGAACAACTTGGTTTATGACCAGAATTTTAGTTTTAACATATGACCAAGGTCTTGAGTTACAGCCCAATGCCAGCTGCTTGTGCAGTTGTAAACAAAGACTCATGATGCCAGAAAAGCATATGTAAGATGCTCAAGTTTGTGGACATGATTTCGTTCAGTGCTTTATATAATCACTACAATTACTGCTATCAAAGTGCCCCCCCCCCAAGCTAGAAAAGAACCTAAGGAAGGAAGGGAGAAAGCGATCACAATAGAAAAGAAGAAAGAAAATTGTGGAGGAATATGAGATTACCATTCATGTGACCGATCTAGCTAATATGTACAGCCTGTTGAAATCTAGCATCTTGACAGTCTTACAGAGAGAAGATTTGTATAAGGAAGCTAGTGTTGCTAAAGGTGTTAATCAAATTAGTAAGTCATGATCAACAGTGTTGGACAAGGTAGAAAGGCTGTTATTATGTGGATAAACAAAAGGCAGATGGCAGGTTATAGGCTTTCTGAGGCTATACTCTATGAAAATGCTAGGGTTATAAATGTAGATCTTGTAAAGGATAATCCATCAACGAGTGATAATGGTGAAACATTTTGTGCCAGTAAGGGGTGGTTTCACAATTTAAAAGCAAGAACTGGGATTCATAGCATAACTAGGCATGGTGAATCATCCAGTGCTGATAAAAGGGCTGCTGAAAATTACATACAGCAGTTTGACATGATGACACAGAGAAATGGCTTTTGCTTTCATCAAGTCTTCAACTGTGATGAAATTGGCCTTTTCTGGAAGAAAATTCCCAGGAGAACATACATTGCTCAGGAAGAGAAGAAAATGGCAGGCCACAAGCTTGTGAAGGATAGGCTAACCTTATTGCTGCGTGCCAATGCGAGGGGTAACCTCTACAAAGGAAAAGAGTGACAGACCATGAGAAAGAGACCAGCTAGGAGCTGTAGTAGCTTTTGATAAGTCTTTCTGGTGTTTCCTTTCTGGAATTCATCTTCACAAAATAGCTGAATTTAAAATATTTCTAACGAACTGATTAATGAGGGAAAAGAAAATCTGTACTGAAGACATAAATTTTACCATAAACAATTATGCATATCAAAAAGATACACCTTAAAAAAACTACAAAAAAGTGAGAAAAAACCTGAGTTACAGAGAGTAAAATTTATTTAATGAGAAACTAGAATTAATACAAATTAATAAACACACAGACACACAATTACAGCCACATTACATACTGACTCACAAAGCGGGAAAGCAGTAGTGCAAGACTGCCGAGATGGCTTGTCAGTTAAAGAAAGGGAAACCCAGGGCAGGGGATTTAGCTCAGTGGTTCCAGTGCCTGCCTCGCAAGTGCAAAGTCCTGAGCTTGATCTTCGGTACCAAAAAAAAAAAAGGGAAAACCAAATACACATGTACCAGAAAACAAAGCAGAAAACCAATATATATATATTTTTTGGTACTGGGGATCAAACTCGGGTCCTTGCGCTTGCGTAGCAGGCGGCGAAACCGCTGAGCTAAATCCCCGGCCCAGAAAACCAATGTTTTTTAACAATACAATCAATCACAACAAACACAAAATTGAGAGTTATTTAAAAATGCTTCCTTTCTAGGGCCAGGGATTTAGCTCAGTGGTTTCGCCGCCTGCTGCGCAAGCGCAAGAACCTGAGATCGATCCCTGGTACCAAAAAAACAACAACAAAAAAACAAATAAAAATGCTTCCTTTCCTAATACAAAAGATGCCCATCTCTATATAATGTATATTATATTTTTTTCTAGTGGTTTACTATTGACTTATTTTAAAATACATTGGTGTTACCACATGCAACTGTTTCCTGTATGTATGTATGTATTTATTTGTGCTATTGGGGATTGAACCCAGAACCTTCCCACTGAGCTTCCTCTCCAGATTTTTGCCATTTTTTATTTTGAGATAGGGTGTCGTGAATTTGCTCAGTTCCCTAGATGGGACTCAAACTTGTGATCCTCCTGCCTCAGCCTCCCACAGTGCTGGGATTGTAGGAATACACCACCATACCTGGCCTATTTCCTGTATATAATAGCCTTTCTATTTACCTTCTTGTGTCTAGCTTCCAGTTACCAGAAGAGTTTCAGAATGGCAGGGCAGACTTATTCTCCGTGAAATTGAATGCAGCAGTTTTAGACACTCATCTGAAAATGTTTGATTGCTGGTTCAACACATGGAAATAGTTACATTGGTGTCTAAATTGTCATTTTCTGCAAAAAGCTGTGCAATTCTGGTGTCAAACACTAGGAATTCATAATGGCTATTACAGTTCTCATGAATAGATTGAGGATTTGCTTCCCGTGTCAGTTGCCACCTATGACCATTTAGCTCGTCAATAAAGCAAACTTTTCAACTTGATTGTGTGTTCCTGTCAGTTATATGATTTTGAAGAACTGCTCGTAACCATTGTATTTCTCCTGTTTTTCCAAATTCAACATCATATAAAAGCCAAAATGGGACTGCATCATCACCTAGTCGGCAGCACCAGGAAGATTAATGTCTGTAATGTCTGTAGCAAGAAACACTATGCCTCTCTTTGCAGAGTTGTAATGGTTTTGTGCAGATGCATCCGGTGGGGCATGCCAGCATGTGGAGAGCTTTGCCATTTACAGGAAGCATGAGGGCATGGCAGGAGTAAGGCCTAAACTCACAGAGCTCTTCGTGGTCTGCTTCTCTGTGTGGAACTTACTGCACATCCATAAGAGGCATATTTACAAAGGGAAAGTACTGGGCTGGGGATTTAGCTCAGTGGTTTTGCTGCCTGCTGCACAAGCCCAAGGACCCGAGTTCGATCCCCAGTACCAAAAAAACCAAACAAACAAAGGGAAAGTACTGCATTGGCTGCTTTCTCCATAGCCAAGTTGCAGATGGATACTAACAGATCCTGGGCAAGTCAGACAACACATAAGCTTTGGATAAAAGTTTCTACAAGCAAGATGGCCACTTTGTGGCATTGAAGAATGGGTGGCACCACGTAGTCAAAGCAGATACGACACTCAAAAAGACTGAGTTGTTGGATGCAGTTGTGCCAGTCTGGGCAGGCACTCACTGGCTTGGTAGATACTTGGAGGTACCAGCAATCTGACAGCTTGTTTCTTTTTTTTTTTTTTTTGGTACTGAGGATCGAACTCGGGACCTTGCGCTTACGAGGCAGGTGGCGGAACCACTGAGCTAAATCCCCAGCCCTGACAGTTTGTTTCTTATGAACAAAAGAGTAGATTCTTTGCACCTCCAGGTTCCCCTAGGACAGAGTGTTCCAGTGGAGACACTCAAGCTAGGCTCTGAATGTTGGGGCTTTTGCATCAGCCTCCTAGAAGCAACTTCTGACCCTGGAATTCTTAGACTTGCTTTTCTTAGCTTGTTTCTTGCCTATTTCTTTTCTTTTTTTTTTTTTGGTACCGGGAATCGAACTCGGGACCTTGCGCTTGCAAGGCAGGTGCTGGAACCACTGAGCTAAATCCCCGGCCCTTGCCTATTTCTTTATACAAAACAAAAATAATAAAATAAGAAGACCCGATAACACTTACTAACTTTTATCTAGAATGAGAACAGTCTTTTGGGAGGTGGCATTTTATTATTTCATTTTCATTATAGATGTCTTAGAGTTGATAAATAATAGTATGATGTAATATAGAGAGCATGGTCATTATGAGTAACAGGACTTCGTTACTAATTCATTTTACTTTGTATGTGCAGATACCGATGTTTATCCAGGGCTAGCTGTGTTTTTTCAAAATGCTCTTATATTTTTTAGGTAAGTTGCTTAATTTCTTAGCCATAGCTACAACATTTAAAGAAATGTCAGCTCTGTCATAAGAACAACATGTATATAGAATTAGAATGCATAGGACTTGAGAAAGTAAAAATGCCATTATTACGTAAAAGCATGTCAGACCCTCTAACTTGAGGTCATGCTATGTGTCAAAACCTCTGCTGGATGCTTTATATATGTTAGCATTCCATACATCAAATGTTGTTCCTGTTTTATTATGAGGAAATCAGGCTGAGAACTTATGTAAGGCTACTGTGCAGGACAGGGTTGCTTTCAGTGCCTGCGCATTGTTAGAAAAATGTATCATGTACCTCTGTTAAAAAAAAGACAGAATTAATGCATTATATGTACACTATATATAAAACTTTGTAGGACTTGAGTTTGAGTTTTCTGATTGGATTTTTAAGATAAGTGTAAAAATAAACCAATATTAAAAGTATTGCTTAGGGGAAATCTTCTAGAATCCCCTCAAACTGAATCCTACCTTCCAGTGCTGGCAACCTCTGAGAGCTTTCAGTGATATACACAGCTCTGCTGTGGCATGTGTGCCACAGGCTCACACCCTGCTATATTCTCTGCTTTTCAGAATGATTATCATTTAGGTATCTACTTAGAAAACATATCCTTCCCCCCAAATCATTAAGCTATAACCCATTAAGAACTATATTTTTTATAACTAGTGTTAAGCAACATGATTATGACATACTGTGGTTTCTTCTATCTTCTGCTGGGGTTCATTGAGTTTCTTGGTTCTATGAGTTTATAGTTTTCATCAAATTTGAGCTGTTTTTTCCACCATTATTTCATCAGATTATTTTCTGTCCATCTTGCCCTTCTTCTGAGAGTCCAGGGATATCTATATATGTGATATATATATATGATATATATATGATATATATATGGTATATATGTGATATATATATGATATGTATATATGGTATATGGCTGCTTCTTTGCAGTTAATCTAGAAGAAAGGGTCTTGCTATTCTGGGCAGGCTGGGCTCAAACTTGTGGGCTCCAGTGATCCTCCTGCTTCAGCTTCCTCAGTGGCTGGGGTTACAGGTGCATCCCACTGTGCCCAGCTTCTGTATTAGGTTTCTTGAAATTGCTCACAGTTTCCTAATGCTCAGGTCTGTCTCCTCTCTCTTCCCCTCCGCTCTCTTCCTTCCTTCCTTCCCTCTCCTCTTTCATTTGTATTTTTTTAAAGTTTCTGTTGTTTTTTCTCTTGCATTTCAGTTTGGATAGTTTCTATTGGTGTGTCTTTAAGTTCACTGATCTCTACTTCAGCAGTATCTTACCTATCTCGTCTAATGAATTTTTCATCTCAGACGTTGTATTTTTCCTATCTAGAAGTTGACTTGGGTCTTTATGTTTTCCATGTCTCTCCTTAATGTTCCTACTTCTGCCTTCTCTTGATCATACTGAGTATGTTTATAACTATTTCAGTGTCTTTGTCTAACAGTCTGTGTCGTTTCTGGGTTTGTGTCTGCTGATCATTCCAGCTTTGTGTATTCTTCATTTTGGATGTATTTCCCTCATTTGCTGCTTTGTATGTAGTTCGTTCGGGCTGGGACTTTTGGTATTCTGTTAAATGTTGTTAGCTTTGTTCTGGGATGCAGGTAGGACACTTGGAAACAGTTTGATCCTGCCAAGTCATGTTTCTAAGCTTTGTTGGGCAGACCAGAGCAGCTGTAATGTAGGACTAATTTGTCCCCTTCCTAAGATAATAATACAACATCCCGCTGAGCATTCTTCCCGTTTCTCTGATGCTCCATGCATTCTGAGGTTTCTCCACTCTGTTTGGGAAACTACACTTTCCAGCTCTGCAGGAGTTTTGGGAACCCTTCCCAGTGCCTTGTGTAGCTTCTCCATGGGCATCATCTGATCAAAACTCTGAAAATTCCAGGGCACTTCCTGTGGGTCTCCTGCCCTCCTGCAGAGCTTTCTCTGCTCTCTCGGCTCTGAGCTTCCTGAGCTTTCAACTCAGGGAGAGCTATTTGTGCTTGCTCTTACTACTTTGTGGCCCAGACACTCCTGACTCTGAAAGATGTTCGATTATCTGCTCTCTTGAGGTTGTCTATCTGGCCATGTGACTGACAGCCTTCTGAGGATGCAGGAAGTTTTCAGATGACACTTTGGGCAATCGAGATTACATTGGAGTTCAGATTCAGCTCTTTCTGATGGTGGATGGACCCATACAGATAACTAACTCCTGGATGAACAGAAACCTTGTGTGTCCTAAGGCCTGTGCTCAGGTGGACAACACAGCTGCACTGACTGTCCCACGAGAGGCTGGCAGGGTGACAGGCTGAGCCTGTCCTCAGCACCACATGCAGCACCTAGGCAGAGCTGCTCCTGGTCTCTGTCGCTTCCCGTCTGTTCCCTTTGCAAGCTAGCCCTCCATTTCTTGATCACTACTTGAACTTTCTTTTTTTTTTGGTGCCGGGGATCGAACTTGGGTCCTTGCGCTTGCACAGCAGGCGGCAAAACCACTGAGCTAAATACGCAGCCCTACTTGAACTTTCTTAAGGCTCTATTCTAAGCTGTCTTGACTCATTTTTTTTCCTCTCCAGGTATGTGCATTTATGCTTAGGACTTCACTGCTTAAGTGCTAATGAGTTACAGATGTGTTTCCAGGTTAACTCCATATCCAGATTTCTACTTCACATCCCTTCTTGGGTTGTTGACATTTCAAATCCAACATACTCAGCATGCCCACAAGTTGCCTCATGGTCCGGTGTCCCTTCTGCCTAGCCCTCCCTTTGCTGAGATAATTCCCACTCTTCTTTCTGGTGCTGCTCAGTTACCACTTCCTCAGGAAAGCTTTTCTTGACCTCTAACTTGGTCAGGTCCTTATTTTTCACTCTTTTATAGCACTTCCTTTTTTTTTTTTTTTAATAGCACTTTCTTTTTGCAGTTGGGTTTTTACATGTATTTGATTGTCTCCGTCACTGGCCTCTGAACTCTTATTAGGGAACTCTTTTTGTTCGTTTTGACTCAGTCACATCTCAGCACTTAGCCAGGGGTTTCTCATATATCCCGTGTTTGCCACACAATAAATATTTGTTTTTTGGGGGGCTTTTTGGGTGCTGGGGATCGAACTTGGGTCCTTGTGCTTGCACAGCAGGCGATGAAACCACTGAGCTAAATCCCCAGCCCACAATAAATATTTGTTATAGGAATGAAGAGATGCAGTCTGGTCTATTTTAGGATGCTTCAGTAATTGTAGTTCAGATACAGTCAGCTCTAATGCTTTGCTACCATGAAAAATGTCTCTTTACCTTACAAGTTTTCTAAGTGTCTTAAGTTTTAAGCAGGAATATTTAATTAAGCTCAGCCATCCTGGCATTACAAAACAAGCAAATTCAGACAACACCACCATGACCTTTCATTTAATTGTAATGAAGGGATCAGTGAGGTACCTGTCAAAGTATATTTAGGAAATGAATTGTGTGACTTTTTCATGTTTTTCCTCATGATTTATACTCATATCTTTCTAGCACTCTGATCTACAAATTTGGAAGAACCGAAGAGCTCTGGACCTGAGATCACTTCTTTTTTTTTTTTTTTGGTACCGGGGATCGAACTCAGGTCCTTGCGCTTACACAGCAGGTGGCGAAACCACTGAGCTAAATCCCCGGCCTCCTGAGATCACTTCTTAAATCACATTTTCCTTTTGTTATAGTCTATTTGTAGATGAGGCCCCTCCCGCGCCCCCATCGAACTCAGGACCTTGCACTTGTCAGGCAGGCGAGGCGCCACTGAGCTATATCCCGGGCTTAGATAAGCTTTTATCTCTCGATATAATTTACACATTGCCAAATGTATAAATAGATTGTACATTAAATGTTTTTGTTTCTTTACATTTTTATGCCCTGAGTTCTGAAATAGGTTTATGAAATGTCCTTTTTTCATTGACTAGACTGTTAATATATACGTAATACAAGACTACGGATTGGATGATGACTATCAGTTTTTTATTCATAAGACACAAAGCTTGATCTGTTCCCTGAGCCAGGGTTGTGTCACCGTGTCATTTCAGAGCTAAATACTGTCTCAGTGTCTCTAATTCCTGAAGATGTACAAAAAGGTATCTCTGTATACCTGGGATAAGTGCTAAGCCACTTAAAAAGTTATTTCTGCAAGTTGTAATTTATTTTGGCTTAAAATGAGATTTTTTAAAGGAAAATGTTTGTTCTTCTGTATTAAAGAAGTCGACTTTTATGTGAAGATTTAAAAAATACCCACAGGATTAGTTTGAAAGCCTCTTTTAAATAGATTTCCTCTGCTGTGACTTCATTTGAGAAGGGATAATACATGATCGAATAAACTCAGTTTTTATGATTAATGTAAAAAGACTGTAAGGCTGCTCAGCATTGAGCTTCCCATAAAAGCACCTTCGGCGGCCTGCTGGGTTCTCTTTTGACGCACCTGCTATTGTCTGGCATTACACAGTTGTGTGGCAAGCAAGTCTGAGATGACTGCAGTTTAGAAGTATGAACCACATAACAGTGGAATAGTTGAAAGATAAAGCACTTCTTCCGAACGGAATTAAGACTTAGTAAAAATTAATCGTTTCAACCACTTAGTTACTGACTGCAAGTCTCTCTGCTGTAGCTCTGAAGCTTTGAACAGTTGCTGCAAAATATATCTTTGAAATTTCGCACTCCAATCCAAAACTTCTTTGACCTAGTCTGAAATACTGTATTTGCACTGTGTGTATTGTGGGCCTTTATTGCTACTTTTGCTTTCCTTTGTTATAAAGATTTTGTGTTGCACTTTTTTCCTCAGAGGGATTTTATAGAGCCTTTTGTCCTAAAATGGGATAATATCAGTAGTAGTATATGCAACTTCTAATGCAAGCCTTATTCTGCATATCTTCTCTCTGAGAGGACTTACTGTGCGCAGAGTACAAAGCAGTTGTGGAAAGCTGTGCCTTTGTCTAGATACTATCTTGTTCATTACTTGTTTTTTTCTCAAAATGTTAGTGAGCTGTGTCTTGCTTCGAACAAATTTTGAGACTACTTGTTTGGACTCTTATAACCTGTTGCAATATATATTACCTGTCACACATTCTAATATTGTTAAGTGTTTGGAAAAATTAACCATAAAAATGGATTTGCTGTTCACTTTTTAATTATTCAAGTACATTGATCAAACAAGCAGTTCATCTTTATTTAAAAAAGGAGAAATACAGTAATATACTCAAACTTTAAAATACCAGTGTAAAGGTGTATGAAGGGTATCCCTAAAAAAAAGAGGGGTATCCCTGAAGACCGACTGAAAATGATTTTCTTTTCTATTCTCACCTCTGACATGAATGTTTTCTTACTGTAAGCAAATCAATTAATTTTCTCAATTTATTTTCCATTTAAATAAGAGCAATTGGTATCCACTCTTAGAGGTATTGTGAGTTGGTAGACTTCATAACTACGTGTGATTCTCTTAATAAAGGTCTCACTGTTAAATTCAGTGGTTGTTGAATGAATGTCTTTTATGTGTGATCAATATTACCACTATATTCTGTTGTATTTCTTAAGATCCATGTTATATTCCTTGTGTTATTGTCACTGATGAGAAAATAGGCTGGATCTTTCCATTATATATATTTTTCTCTATAAATAAGACCTCAGCATGCATTAACATAATGAATTTTGAAGGCTATAAAAGATGAATGATACCAAACCATGTCAAGCATTCCAAGAGTGTTTGATGTTGATGCACGATTCCCGCCTGTTTGATGTAGGTGTATTGAACTCATGTTTCCTTGATGGAAGAAATATTTCTGTGTCAGCTCAGGAACATTTTTCATTGCTTTATAGATTTAGTTACTTCATATGAATCTCTGCCAGTCGTATAAATTTATCCCTGTTCTTTCATACTGAACTGTCATCACTCATTTTGATTCTTCTTAGAGTTTGGGGCTACTTTTAGGTATTTTAATCTCAAGCAACAACCTGTTAGGCCCTGGAGGAGAGTATCTGAGGCTAACTTTCTTCTATAAACAGTTAGTTGCATTTTGTTGTTACAAGTACTCCAGCCTGTGCAGTTTTTTCATACCAGTCTCTTCATGTCATTTGTTCAGATAAGAAAGATTAGAAATTGAAATAGAGGGCCGGGGATTTAGCTCAGTGGTTCTGCCGCCTGCTGCGCAAGCGCAAGGACCCGAGTTCGATCTCGGGTACCAAAAAAAAAAAAATTGAAATAGAAGCTATTTGAAGTAGAAATAATAATTATTAGTAGTAATTCGTGCTGGGGATTGAACCTAGAGCTTTACACTTGGTAAGCACATACCCTTCCACTGAGTTACATCTCTAGCCTAGTAATGCTAGACACTACACCACCAGCTGATAAAGACAAGAAACAAGATTTAGAGAGAACTGGGTCTTGGGCTGATAAATGCTGCTCTGGGCAGCAAAGACAAGGGGCGCCAAGTGTGCCCATTTTATTGACTCCAAGTGTGGGAAGGTAAGAAAGGTATCCTTTGAAGACATTTAGCAGGACAGTGTGAAGTGTCCAGAAGGATCTGGCTGGAAGCATCTGGTGATGGCTGATAATGCAGGCAGAAATATCTGATATGCAGGCAGGGATATCTGATATGCCGACAGGTATGTAAAGGAGGAAGGCACTGCTTGTCTTGCTTGGAGAGATCAAAGGGTGCTGAGACTGGGTTGCAGTTAACCATCAACCCATCAGGTCAGTGACAAAGCATAATTCAGGGGAAGGGATTTGGTTGGAGCCAGGTTGACCTTAGCCGGAAGTGAACTCAGCTGAGCCCTGCTATTTCACAGATTTAGTTTCAATAGCAGCCATTATCAAAGGAGCAATGCTGGCCCAACGCTGCTATCTGACATGTCCATTTGGGTCATATAAAGCTTCAGTCAAACTCCTAAGATAAAACAATAAAGCAGAATTATGGAAGAGCAAGAGCAGGCATCTCTGCCTGCTAGTACTAGGCAGAGTTGCCTGCTAAACCATATAAGTCACTCAGTAGATTTTTTTCCCCCTGATTTCTGGCTGAAAATGAATAGCCTATTGTGATTGATAGGTGTAATGCTTTCCTGAAGAATCACTGAAGAAAATCAGGACATGTTTATTTGATCCTGTAGTCGTTTTTCATTTGTAGGGAATTGTGGAGGGAATTTTTCACAGCCCATCCTCATTTTCTTGGAAATAGTCTTATACAGGTCAGGGATTTAGCTCAGTGGTTCCGCCACCTGCCTCACAAGCGCAAGGTCCTGAGTTCGATCTCCGGTACCAAAAAAAAAAAAAAAAAGTCTTATATTTCCATTTTATAAAAAATGAACTAATTTGTGTGCTAACTGATTGAAGAATCTTTACTTACTCTCTCACCCCATGAATTTATTTTAAAAAATTTTACTTTTTATTGACAAATATTGAAAAATTATCCATGGGGTACAAAGCAGTTATGCTTTTCATCTACAATGTGAAGTGATTGAATTAATCCAATTAACATGTCCATCACTTCAACTATCCCCTGAATTTCATTATTACCAAGCCCAAAGTATTTTGTCCTCTCTCTTCTTTTCCACCCCCGCCCCCCCCAAACTGGAAATCTTTCCAGATGAGTCAATTCCTGTTATTCTGAGTAGGTTGGTTCAGTAAAGTTGTGGTGACCACTAAATTAGAGAATACTGAAGCATTGTCTCTAGGGGGAAGGACAAGGTCAGCCTCCTGAGAGCCCGTAATCTCAATGTTGTCCTCGACTGATCAGTACTGACCTTGCTTTATGTGTATTTGTGCTTTAGGACATCTTGTTTAGCATTGATCCTGGGTCCAACAGCAATATAACTCATGCTCAGTGAAACTTCTGGAATAGATCTCCCCCCATGGCATATCACATCCTTCTTGTGTTTAGGGACAGTACTTCAGCACTTGGAGGCCATTTTAAACTGAAATCACCAATGGAAAGAACAAAAGTGTGAAAAATTTACTAAATTGACTCTTTTTTTTTTGGTACTGGGGATCAAACTTGGGTCCTTGTGCTTGCGGGACAACCGGCTGAAGCACTGAACTAAATCCCCGGCCCAGTGAATGGACTATTAAGGATACTTGTTGACAATATGAGAGCTGAAACAAGGCTGAGAGTTGCCTTGCATGCGCCTCACCTGTCAGGTGACTGAAATTACTCTTTGTACATGTTCTCAAATGATCAGAAAATCCCCTCCAGTCTTGGTTCTGAGGTTACAAATATTAGCAAGTGGGTGAACTTACAGATACACAATCTGAATAATGAAGATGTCGTGTAGCTAAGGAGCTCCTAGTGACTTTTCCTTTAACAAGTTATTTTTTCATCCCTATTATGGCACATCATTTTGTCACCTGCTAGTGTTGGTCTTTAGCCACGTCAGATGGAAATCAGACTCAGGCTGGTTCTTCAACCACTTCATTGCTGATGGCCATCACCATTGTCCCCATACAGGCTTCCCAGACATTAGCAGTAGGCTGAGGGCTCTTTTGCTCTATTTATGTAGAAATCTCAAATTGGCAAAGTATAGCTGTTTTGTTGTTGACAGTCCTGAGCTTTGAATGCTATGGCTATCAGCTCTTAGGGTTGGCAGCTTTCTTTGCCACTGAGAGCCAGCAGGTGCCAATAGGCCTCTAGCACTCTGTTCTGGCCACCACAAAAGGTGACTCCCAACAATTTTCCCTTGCTCTGTTGTTCTCTGTTGCTAGCTGCATTCAGTGGTAGCAGCCCTGGCTGCTGGCTGCTTTTGGCAACCCTGTTCTTCCATGCACTCAGCTTTGGTGTTGCCAGCTCCTAGTGTACCACCTCAGTGTTCTGTACTTGAGATAGAAATGCCAAATAGGGAAACATATGCCATCCAGAAGAGGTTTTATTAAGACTTATGTGGCAGGGCTGGGGATTTAGCTCAGTGGTTTTGCTGCCTACTGTGCAAGCGCAAGGACCCAAGTTTGATCCCTGGTACCAAAAAAAAAAGAAAAAATAAAAAGACATGTGGCAGCACAAGGGATGTCTTAGTTATTTTTCTCATTGCTGAGATAAAATATCTGACACCCGATGTTTGTTTTTTAAAATTTTTTTTGGTACCGGGGATTGAACTCAGGTTCTTGCACTTTCGAGCCTGGTGGTGGAACTACTGAGCTAAATCCCCAGTCCATTTGACACCGAATGTTAAAGGAGGAAAGGTTTATTCGGCTCACAGTCTGTGGAGGTTTCAGTCCATAGTCAGCTGGCTCCAAGGCAGGGTGGCATGGCTAAGGGGCATCACAGAGGAGAAACAGTTCATGGCAAAGCAGGGCAGGCAGAAGGCAGCTGCAGTGAAGTAGCAACCAGCAAACAATAATAGCAGCTTCTTTCTTCCCCTTTTCTATTCTTTTCTAGGCTACCGGGTTTAGGGTGGGCACCAGACCAATCAGTGGATGGATTTAATAATCACACCCTTAATCCCAGCATCACACATTCAAGGTCCAGTCACCTCTGAAAAAGCCCCACCTATGACTGCATGAGGCTTTGAGGGGACATCCAGACACAAACCATAGCAAGGTGTAATAGTGCACAAACTAACCTGCTAAGGGTTTGGGAAAGTTGCTTATATAGAGAAAAAGGTGCACTCATGCATGCATGTTGACAGATATTCTGTTTGATCATGGGTAGAGGAGGGGCCACTTGAGGACCTAATGGAGACAAAATGTAGGACACAGAGGGGCAGAGTCATCCAGAGATGCAGGGTGGAGTCATCTGGGATAGATTCATGTCTGAGGCCTGCTGCAGCCAAAGCAAATGTCTCCTGGTGCAGCTATGGGCATGATGTAGCTGAGCTGGCTGCAAGGTGTTTGGGGCAGCTGGGGAAGAAAAAATGTTTCTTGAGCTTCAG
This sequence comes from Heterocephalus glaber, assembly GCF_053883595.1. NCBI lineage: Eukaryota > Metazoa > Chordata > Mammalia > Rodentia > Bathyergidae > Heterocephalus > Heterocephalus glaber. Next base: position 10,094,139 of record NW_028258138.1, read on the forward strand.
ACTCACCTGTCTCAATTTCTTCTTTCAATATTGGCAGTTTAATCACCTCTCTGTAGGGCTTCGTTTGAGGATTCTTTTCCTGCTGAACTGAGAACTCTGTGTCCTGCATTTTGTCTCCTGTCATTCTCACAATTGACAGGCAGAAATTGGGCTGAACTAGGCCGAAACACGCCCCCCCCCTTCTGTTTTCTTTTCCTTAGAGCTCTGTAAAGTGTGCACTGTGTGTTTTGGGAGGGAGGGGCCAAATCTGTAGTGTTTTCTGTATTTGAGACTTGGAAATTTATCTCCGAGAACACTGAGAAATGTACTTTGGGGAAACTGCTGTCGTGATGGCTTTAGGAGAATGGATAGAATGTGGGAAGTTAACAAAGGACAGGATGTGTTCAGGTGCGGCTGTTGCTGGCATTGGTCTATGGCCAGCCTCATGCTGAGGAGTAAAAATGGTGATGGGGGGACAGTAGGAGAGTAATACTTCCATTGCCTGGTTATTGTTCTGGTTTGTAGTTAGGGTTCTGGGTGGATGGGGTGTGTGGATTATGTTTAGGCTAGTTTACTTCTGTTTCACCCTAGCTCTGCGGCTTGCCAGCAGTGTGACCAGAGGCTGTTTCCCTATCTAGAAGAGTGTTTGAGAATTAACCCAAGGAAATGCTGAGCACAGTTCCTGGGCCCCTCTTACCTTCCTTCCCTGATGCTTCACAGTGGGCATTTTCCTCTTCCTCTGAGTGCTTTTTAGCTTTTTGTCACAAGGTGGCGTGCAGGTGAAGAATAACAGGGCCAGGGATTTAGCTCAGTGGTTCCACCACCTGCCTTGCAAGCGCAAGGACCCGAGTTTGATCCCCAGTACAAAAAAGAAAAAAGAATAACAAAGTCCCCAGTCTGTTGGTTTGTTTTGTTTTGAGTCTGATTATTTTGTAGCTTCTTTATCACAGCTTTCATTTTTTCCCTTAAGAGTCCAGATGAACATAACATGCCTCAATTATTTTAGCTGTCACAAGTAGGATATTTTAATTTCTACAGGTAAGTGTGGCAGGACAGGTCATTTAAACCCTTGTGGATTATTCCAGTGTAAAGAGCAGTGTTTTTTGATTTGGGGAGCAATTTAGCCTTTTCCCCATCCCCAGAAGTCTGTACTGAAAACCAGGGAGCACTCTGAAAGAGATGTAAATAGGGCTTATTTTCAGCTGTTTCATACCAAATGTCCAAAAAACATCATTGTGGTTATTTTTTTTCTTTTTTAGCTAATGTCTTGCTATGCAGTTCAGGCTGACCTTGGGCTCACTACATAGCCCACGCTGACCTTGACCTTGTAATCCTCCTGCCTCTGCCTCCCAAAGGCCTAGGATTATAGATGTGTGCCACCACACTCAGCTGATTAACTTTTTATTTGGAAATAAATTCAGACTTATAGGAAAGTTACCAAAAATCATTTTTTTTCTATATAGCCTTTGAATTTCCCAAATGTTAACACTTTACCATATTTACTTTGGCATTTTTTGAAAGGCTTATCAATATGTTGCAGACCAATGCTTCTTTACCCTGAGTGTTTCTGTGTATGTTACTTGAGTATAACTGCATTGCAATGCCCCAAACAGAAAATGAACATTAATGCAGTACTTTTCCATGTGCCCCAACTGATGTGCTTGGTAGTAAAAAAAAAATATTTTCTGTTCCTGGATGCAATCTTTGATCACACATTGCATTTAGTTGTCACGTCCTTTTAGTGCCTCTTCAATCTGGAACAATTCTTCCTACTTCTTTTGTGACAAGACATCTGGACTTTCAGTGCTTTATAAATCAGGATTACTAGCAGTTGAGTGTGCTTGTATTTTGTGTAGGTAAGCAGCATCCTTAGTGTTGTGCAGTACACAGCTTATCAGAATGGACTCATGGCCCGACTACTGCTGTTCTGGATCTTTTTAGTGGCATATGGCTGGCCAGATGAGAAATCTTTGGGGGACACTTGAATGTATCTACAGTTGCACTACAGTTCACAGCAATATTTCAGAAAGGAAATAATCAAGAAACAAATTGGTTTAATTAATTAATTATAATTGCATTTTGTGGCAGCAGAATTTTGGACCTGCCCATGCACAAGGATCTTACGGTCCTGCTGCTAAGAAGCAAGGTCCTGATGCACCAAGGACTCGGCCCCCAACTCCTTGGTCCTTGGTTCTTTGTGCCTTTGCTGAAAGATTTCAGTCACGAGCTATAGGTGGCCATGCAGAGGTATAAGTAGAGTTTATTGTAAAGCACAAATAGAGCAATTTTCACCTTTAAGCACGGAGGCAGGCAGTGACACACAAACATCTGCACCAAGCACAAGTTCAGAACTTTTTATGGACACAGAAGTTACTCCTGGGGTTCAGGGAGCTGTGTGATGATGACGCTCAATGACATTTTCCTTAGAGGTTACTTTATCTCAAAAATGTCTTTCTTGTTTTTTCCAGGTGGTCTGTGTTCTCTCAGGGGCCATAATCATAGAAGAAACTTAGGAAAGAGTCAGGTCTCAGCACAAGGAGGGAGGGTTTTTAAAGAATGGTGCCCTTTCTGATCACCAGGTGAAGGCCAGGTTACCTGGGAGTGCTGTATGCCTTGTTTTGGGAAAGACCGCCAGGGGCCTAGCTATCTGAAGGGTCGTGCAGACCGAGTAACCTTGAAATGTCAGTGCTCAGCAGGATGGCTTTGGGTCTAAGACGTAATATTTATCACACACTGGTCTTGTTTCTTTACTTAACTATGGCTGGCAAAGTGTGATATTTTGGACGTTTCTCCCTTCCCTTTGTCCCTCAGGCCCACTAATGTCTACCTGCCCAGCAGTCCCCCACACTCACTGGCTCTTATGCTGCTGAATTCTCATGTTTTGTTTTGTTTTTTTGACACAGAGTTTCACCATGTAGTTCAGGCTGGCCTTGAACATGTCCTGATCTCCTTGCCTCAATCTCCTCAGTGCTGAGATTACAGGAATGCAACACTACGCCCAGCAAACTCTTAGGCTTTTTGAATACAAAAATATACTTATCCGCAGAGAATATAGCATATACATATATTCACACTAAGGCAGAAGTGAAACATTGAATAAGTATTTATATGTATTATACTTGCTTTTCATGCTGTTATTTAATTTAAGGAAAATAGTTAATATCTTTTGATAGTGACTTTTTTATGAATATGTTGTAATTAGACATATGTACGTAAAGTAACCCTGGAGGAGTCTGTTTCTCCTTTGCCCTGTGGTGTTTTTTTTTTTAGACAAGGTCTCTGCATTCCACGCTGGCCTCAAACTCCTGATAATCCTCCTCCCTCAGCCTCCTGAATGGTGGGATTACAGCCATGCACCATCATGTTTGGCCTGCCACCCATCTTTGATACTTTAGGACTCCTGAGTGGCCAGTGCTGCTATCTTTCTGTCACCAGACAGGGTCTGAGGAGTTCCCAAAAGAGAAGATGGGGAACTTCCACTTACCCCACCAGCAAGTTAGGTGACTCCTAGCATAGAAAAAGCATTTCTGAGACTTGTTAGTAGTAGGCACAGAAAAGATTTAGAAAAGAAGGCACACACTTCGGAGTGTGAGTATTCAGAAAATGACGTGGGTCAGGCCAGGAATGGCTACTTATGTGGTTTTGGGTGTCTCCAAAATGGCGATCCACTGTCTGCCAGGCCACCCACCTAGCATGCAGGTGAGAACTCGATCATTTAACTGTGTCGGAGGCTGCGATCTGCTGCCCACTACTCCTGCACCCTGAGCGCGGAGGTCTGCAGGAGAAGTGAACTTACCGTGAGAGGCTCTGGAAGAGCTTTAGGAGTTTTGTTGTCATTTTTGTTGTTGTTGTTTTGTTTTTAGTTTCCTGGATGGGAAAAAAGGCTTGAATAACTTTTGTATCTGGAAGCTGCAGTTTTTCTAAAAGCACAATCGATTTTCCTTGCCTCCTTTCTGCCTATGTTTATTTCTGCTATCCCCCCTCATCTTCACAGTGGGATGGCTTTTAGGCCACATCATGCTCAGGTCTGGAGTGCTGGTGAGGTGCCCTGAGCAGATCTCTCTCCCGAGCAGCAGTGTGACTGTCCCCAGGCCTCACAAGTGCAGCCAGCTCTGCCCTCCCAGGGGCTGAGAGCTCAGCAGGGAGGAGGAAGCCAGTTCTACTTCTGCAGACAGCCTGGCCTTCCTCCCTCAGCCAGGGGCATGGAGGTCCCGCTGAATCATAGAAAACACTGGATGGAGCCTTATTTCTCACCAAGCAGGAAGGATGGTTAGGATGTTCTCATCTCAGATTCAGGCTGTTTGGCAGACAGTGAATATCCTTTGGAGTGCCCCAGGGCGCCTTAAAGTGCTATGTGACTACATAGTGACTTTGTACTTAAAACCGTGGACAGAGAAGTGATTTAAAATGAAAAGCTAGGCATGGTGGTGCACACCTGTCATCCCAGTGCTTGGGAGGCTGAGGCAGGAGGATTGTTGGGAGTTTGAGGATAGCCTGGACTACATTAGCAAGACTCTGTCTCAAAAAAAAAATTTTTTTTTTTAAATTAAAGTCATACAAGTGTATGACCGAAGCTGTTTCACATACAAAGGGAGAGGGAGAGAGCAGCACCACATCAGGTGGTGTCCTGCAGACAGAAATCTCCCTTTTCTGTCCCTGCCACACCTCCAGTTCCTGCCTGGGGCCTTCTCTCCTCTGAAAGCCTCTGTCCTTCACCCTCTGGGCCTCAGCACTTCCTGTATGATGTGAGCTCACCCCAAGGATTTATCTTCAAGGACACCAGTGTCTGAGGGCCAGGGATTTAGCTCAGTGGTTCTGCTGCCTACCTCTCAAGCACAAGGTCCCGAGTTCGATCTCTGGTACTGGGGAAAACAAAAAGGACACCAGTGTCTGATCTTCACCGGTGTGCACCATACAATGCTAGGTGATGCCGCTCATAGAGCAGGCACAGGAAATGTGTCTGTTTACTTAAAATTTGTAGCACTTGGAAATAGTGTTTTGGAGGTAGGGGACTTTATCTTATTCACACACAAATTCCGTATGGGCTACACGTGGCCTCAGTCCAGCTAGCTACATCCCCTCCGGGTGAGCAACTCTTCCCATAGAGCTCCCTCCTCCACTTTTGTGCGTCCTCCTACACTCTACCCAGCCTTCCCTTGTGCATGGTCCAGTGTGCTTTGTAGAGTGAAGTGTCCTCCTCCTGTCGCTTATGACCCAGACCTCCCTGTGAGTGTGTGGGCCTGCTGTAATTCATAACCCTAAACAACAGGGGTGGATCTCTCTGCAGCCCTGCAATGAGCCGTTCATTGACCAGACTGGGGTCAGCAGCTCTTTCCATAAACAGGCAGGTAGCAGCTATTTTAGGGTTTGTGGCCAGACAGTCTCTGTTCCAACTGAATTCCGCCTTGTCTTGCAAAAGCAGCTGTAGACAATAAGTACAAACAAATGAAACTCACTGGGTTCCAATAAAACTTCAGGATGTTGAAATTTAAATTTCATTTTTTTTTTTTTTGGTACTGTGGATTGAACTTGGGACCTTGTGTTTGTGAGGCAGGCAGCAGAACCACTGAGCTAAATCCCCAGCCCCATTTTTTTGATTTTTAGAAATATTTTACTACAAAATAATTTTAAACTACTAAAAAAGGTTCTCAAAATATAACTTGTGGCAAGGTAGTTTTAACATTATAACCAATTGTAGTTATGAATTTCATATCATTTCATGTGTGATGAAATTTTTTTTCAAACAATTTAAAGATGTAAAAACTATTCTTAGCTCACAGGCTATAAAAAAATAGGGAATGGGGTGGATTTAGCCAGCCATTTATGGATTATACCCTGTTATAGATGATTAGACAATTGAACCAGGATGAGATTACAGCATGCCTGTAATCCCAGCACTTGGGGTGCTGTGGCAGGCGGGTCACCGCCAAGTTCAAGGCCGGCCTGAAGTACATAGTGAGACCCTGCCTCAGAAAAACCAACCCCCCAAAAAGGATTGCTTCCAACTCAAATCTTATTATTATACTTAGATTGACTAAAAATTAAAGTCCTAGTATTTTTAAAGCTAGTGGTATTAATTCTATTGGTTAGTCATTGTACAAAGCAGAACCAGATATTTCTTTTTCAGAAAATCCTACTAAAAAGGGAGTGCGTTGTTTATTCCAGTCACTCCTGTCCTTTCCCCCTGAGCAGCAGGCCAGCCCTACCCACTTGGATGTGTACTGACTTGGAATGACGAAGAGGCCTGTGGAACTGCTGCTCGCCGTGCTTTCCCATGATGCCCCGGGAGGTTGAGACTGGTGAAGCTTGGTGTTGGTGTCAGCCCCAATAAGGGAACAACCAGGGACAGCCTGATTCTCCCCCAAGAGTACCAGTCCACAGCACTGACCCTGGGCTTGGGCTCTGAGTTTGTTACTCATTTAGCTGCACCTTCAACCCACAGGACTACCTTTCTGGGCACAGGACATTAGACCAACTTCATCTGGAATCCACTTCAGCCTCCTCAGACTCTGGTCCCCAAAGCTGGCCTGCTGGCCCCTGATACGCTGTACCCGACTTTAAGCCTGTACTCTGTAACAGAATCAGTCTCTGCCCCTCCTGCGGGGATAACTCTCGCCTGTTCTCTTTCTGCTCTACGGTCTCCGCTTGTCTCCACAGGTTCTGTCTTGAAGGATCCAACCAACCGTGAATTAAAAATACTTGCGTCTGTACTGAACATGTGCAGAATTTTTTCTTGTCATTATTCCCCAAACAATGGAGGACAGCCTCAATTTACACAGAATTTGCATCGTATTAAGGATATAAATATGTAAGCCATGGATAACTGAAAGTGTACAAGAAGGCGTGCCTCAGTTATATACAAATATAACCCCATTTTATCTAAGGGACTTGAGTGTCTATGGGTTTTGGTACCAAAGGGAGTCTTGGACCTGCAGTAATCTCCTAAGGAGACGGAGGATGACTGTTTCACATCCTCTGTCCCCACTCAGCCCCCTCCCGTAGCCCTTCTGAGGAAGCTCCTCTGTCCTAAATGATGCCAAGAGAATCTTTACCATTCCCACTTACTAACTCTTCCTCCAAACCCATGCCAACTCGAGGTGCACCTAAGACAAGACTTGCAAGCACGGGGAAGGGGCCGTGGGGGTGGGGGGTGCTCCTCTGTTTTTGTTTGTTGCTGAGGATGGAACACAGGGCCCTGAACACGCTGGCCAGGCACTCTACCACGGGGTTCCACACCTGGCCCTGTCCTTTTCACTCCCACCTGTATGGATGGCCAACTGCACAACACCTAAAGGAAAAGTATCCAACTTCCTACCAGCAAGACTGGCCCAGCAGAGGAAGAGAAGGCGGCTTCACCACCCAGTGCTAGAAACTTCATCGACCTACAGATGACGCCTCCTCTCCCACTGTTGAGAGCAGGCCAGCAGGGCTTCTGCCCAAAGCAGGGTATCAGGCATAAGTCATCTGAACAAAAGAGCCCCCAGAGCCAGCACCATCAGGCCTCATGTGTCCAGAGGAAAACACCACAGATGAGCTCATTCTCTTCAACACAGTGTGACTCGTCACATAAACCACATGCGAGTGTCACTTCTGAAAACCCCTCATCACTCTTCAAGGGATCACATGACACATGCAGTGTTCTCGCTGAGTTCCCCAGGGCCCCATCAGCTCTACTGGGTGCTACTCAAGAAAACACAAGTTTACACAGACTAAGAAGCCAAAACTTGGCAGAAAATAGGCCAAAATACAGAAGGCAAAGTGTAGAGAAAAGACTGCACACAGACTAGTTCAAAAGTTCACTACACAGTCCTTTATTTCTTTTTTTTTTTTTGGTACTGGGGATCGAACTCAGGACCTTGCGTTTTCGAGGCAGGCGACGGAACCAATGAGCTAAATCCCCAGCCCACACGCTTCATTTCTAGCTTTTTAAAAAAACTTAAATTAGAAAAATCCTTATAAGATTAATCACGTGTGTGTGTGTGTGTGTGTGTGTGTGTGGGGGACTGAACCTAGGGCCTTGTGCATGCTAGGCAAGAGCTACATCCTCACCCCAGGGTGAATCACATTTAAGCCAGCAGGCTGGATGGGGCCTCGGCCCCTCCTTGGGACAGGCTGGGACAGGCTGGGACAACCCAGTTGTCAGAGTTGAGAAGACCTAGTCTCCTGATGGCCTGGGCCAACCAACAGTGATGCCATCACAGGTGTGCCACAGACATATTCCAGACAAGACATTTCACGCCTTTTTAGTGTTTAAAAGAAACCTGAATTTTTCTGTGATATTTCTGTAGTCATCCTAGAAACTTGTATGATTCAGAAAAGTTTGTTTTTGAGACAGGGTCTCGCTATGTAGTCCAGGCTGGCCTTGAACTCACTACGTGGCCCAGGCTGGCCTCAAACTTGCAGTGATCCTCCTGCTCCAGCCTCCTGAGTGCTGGGCTCACAGGTGTGCACCACCCTTCCCGGTGATTCAGGAAATTCTTAGAAAAAGTCCTAAGCTGTCTTCTCCCCAGACTCTGTGTGTCTCGCTTCCTTGGCAGAAGCTGGGAGTGGGTTTCTGCCTGGTCCGGCAGGATGGTTATCAGCTTCCCTGCTCAGCGTCCACCTCTGGGGTCCCCCAGCTGGACCCGTGCTTTGGTTCCATGTCTTCTCCCTCCTTCTCTGGAAAGGAAATGACGGACACAGAATCCCAGACGTCATCCTTTGGCGAACTGTCCTTGTCCAGGACCTCTAAGATGGGCTGGGCTGGGTCCTTTAAATACTAGAAAAGGTTGAAAACCAATATTGTAATTAGCCTATCAGTTTCATATACCACACCTTTACTTTTGTTGTATTTTATTTAGGTATGACTTTGTTCTGTCCACCAATGAAATAATTTTTTTGTTTGTTTCTCTGCAGTGCTGGGATTGAACCCAGGGCCTGGTGTATGCTAGATGCATGCTGTACCACTGAGCTGCAGCCTGGACCTGAAGTGGGTTCTAGTACGCGAATAACCCTTCACCCCTTATCTGTTGTTTTTTTTTTAAGAGAGGGTCTCACTATGTAGTTCAGGTTGGTCTCGAACTCACTAGCCCAGGCTGGCCTTCAACTTGAGGGGTGATCCTCCCACTTCAGCCTCCCAAGTGCTGGGACTACAGGCATGCACCATCTGCCACCCTTATTTTAGGGTGACCCCTACACGGCCTGGCTGACCTCTCATTTTAGCAATAAGTATACACTAATCCAAGGGCCAACCATGTAGAAAAAGCAAGCAGGAATACTCACTGCCCCGGTGTAGATTTGTGGATGACTAACCCTAAAGTGTCTCCAAAATGGAACTTTTCAGGCAAGGAGGAGGAGGGAAGCTGTCACTGAGGCACACAGGGCGAAAGTGGGAAAGCACTGGGCCCAGCCCCTTCCCCAGCCGTGGTTTCTGGCCTGCTCAGCCTGGGCCCGAGGTGTGAGGCGAATCGACCTCACAGCCCCGAGCTTGCCCTTTCTCTCCGCCCAGCCATCCATTCACCACGGTACCGGTACCGAGCAACCGGTGCTGGCTCTTAGGAGACCCGCAAGCTGCTCAGTACAGTGAGTGCCGAGCTGACTGGCTAAGGAGGGACACACTCGCATCCTGTGTCCTCGCGAAACCTCAGAAATCAAAGTGAAACCTGATTCATTCTTCCCATGTAACTGCAGCGACCTCTGGCAGATGGTTTTCACACTTTCCCAGGAAAGCCAACCCAAAGCTTCGGTGCTTTCAGAGCAAGCTCACTTCCCTGAGAGAGTACTTGGGCGCGTGGGTAACTCGCTGAGACCGCTGAGTGTTAATCAGGGAGTTTACAGACCCCTGTGTGCTTTCAATACAGTCCCATAGGAGGAGGGACAGGGACCAGAGCCCTTCCCAGGAGGGCCACTGCTGTGACAGCTGCGACTCATTGCTTCGTTCTAGAGATGACAAAGTCAGATTCTGTTTCTAATCCCTGTACGCCAAGTTTGCCAGGAATACTGTAAACTCTCTGGAAGCAAACACTTTTATCTGTGATGCTGAGGACCAAACCCAGGCAGGCCCTCGTGTGTGCTAGGCGAGTGCTCCACCACTCCAGCCCCGGAAGCAAATACTTCCAAATGTTCTTCCTTATTTTTTGTACCTAATTCTTTTTTTTTTAAAGTTTTTAAATTTATTTTTTATTTTTTGGTACCGGAGATTGAACTCGGGTCCTTGCGCTTGCGCAGTAGGTGTCCTGTATCTAATTCTAAACGTGTCTCAAATGCCTCCCGCAGCCTCAGAGGGCTGGGGCTGTGCAGGAAACAAGACTGTCTACGTGGCCTTGAGATGCCCAGCTCGGCTGAAACTTGCGATCCTCCTGCCTCAGCCTCCCAGAGGGCTGGGATCATAGGCATGAATCACCACAGCTGGCAACTCTGTGCCATTTTAACTAAATCTCTGTGCTCATGGCTCTGTGCCTCCTGCTCTTAGGGGTGGTGCACATACCTCTTCTATTTGTGATGGGATGCTTGGTGGAGTGTGAAACCAGTATTTAATCAGCCCTTGGTATTTTAGGACCAGGAAGAAACAGGCCCCCGTCAGCACCAGCAGCAGCGAAAAGGTTCCCATCGAGATCAGGATGATCTGCTGCAGCTTGGTGGAGGCTAAAAGATGACAAAACAGTGAACAAAATGACCATCCCACACTTGATACAAACACCCATTCATATCTCACCTGCCTGAATAGCATTCCTGCCTCGGGAGAATGGGCGGGTCCCCCTCCCTCTGCCCCACCTTCTGCTTTTTTTGTTTTTTTGAGACAGGGCCTTGCTATATAGTTCAGGCTGGCCTTGAACTCACTATGTAGCCCAGGCTGGCCTCAATCTCACAGTGGTCCTCCTGCCTCAGCCTCCCGAGCGCTGAGATCAGAGGCGTGAGCCACCATTCCTGGCTCCTAGTCTTATGATTAATTAATACAGGTTGAGGATCTTTCATGCAAAAAATCTGATCTAAAATGCTCCAAAACTGGAAACATTTTGATCATCAATATGATGCTCACAAGGGGAAAATTTCACACTTGACCTTGCTTGATGAGTCACAGTAAAAAAATCCAAGTGCTTTTAATTCTTTTTTTTTGATACTGGGGATCGAACTCGGGAACTTGCACTTGTGCAGCAGGCACTGGAACTACTCAGCTAAATCCCCAGCCCTGTAAGTGCTTTTAATTCTTTTGGGAAGATACCACAGTGATATATGCACACTCATGTTTATAGCGGCACAGTTTATAATAGCTAAATCTTGAAAACAGCCCAAATGCCTATCAATTGGTGACTGGATAAAGAAGATTTATCTTTTTTTTTTTTTATAAAATAAATGGAGCCCCACTCAGCCATAAAGAATGAGAATCTAGAGACATTTATAGCTAAATGGATGCATATTGAGCCCATCCTCTTAAATGAAATAAAATAGGACACATATGTGTAAATATCAAATAGTTTCTCTGGTGTGAAAAACTCAAAGTGTAAAGGAGGATCAAAATGTATAGCAGATAATGTGAAATAGGAAGAAAAGGTCTAAAGGGGTAGGGGGAGTGTAAGGGGTAGGGGAAAGGAAGGAAGGGAAAGGAAAAAATATGAGAAAAGGAAAAAATGGAAACAAACTCTTTGAATATAGGGAAGGGTGGAGGGGTTGAAGGGAGGGCAGGGGAAGGGGAAAAAATAAGAACCAAGAGAGATTATGTAAAGGTGCAAGATCCCAATGATGAATGTATATGAATGTATTTATACCTAAAATGTACCGATAAACTTAATGAATAAAATAAAATCCAAGTGCACTCAAAATACTGTGTAGAATTCCCTTCAGGCCATGTGTATAAGGCAGTGGTGGGGAACCTATGGGATGCATCTTATTGTGTTTTTGTTTTAAGACAAAAGATGTTATTGTATGAACTGGTTTTCTAAACTAAAACCTCTGTATTTAGGTTTAACTCGACTGTTGGGACTTCTTGATGAGTAAGTGGGTTTTGAGTTGCAGTTTGGGCATTCGTCTCTAAAAGGTTTCCTGTCACTGGTATAAGATGTATCTGAGAGATAAGTGAACTTTGGGTCCCAATCCCAAGATATCTCCTTATGTACAGGCAAATATTCTTGTTTTTGTTTTATTGTTTTTGAGATAGGGTCTCGCTATGTAGATCAGGCTGGACTTGAACTCACTATGTAGCCCAGGCTGGCCTTGAACTCATGGCAATCTTCCTGCCTCAGCCTCTGAAGAGTGCTGAGATTATAGGCATGCTGCACCACCATGTCCAATTTAAAACAAATATTTTGAAATATGGAAAGATTTGGAATCCAAAACACTCCTAGACCCAAGCATTTCAGATAAGGGATACTCAACCTGTAGCTAGTAGGTGATGGTATAATAAAACAAAGCGTGTGCCTGCTGTTTGGCAGCCTCAGATCTCAGCCCCAGCGCCTTACACCCGCAGTTAAGCACTCCCCCCGTACCTCCTTTCTGGGGCTGATCTGTCCCCACCACCTGTCAATTCATAAATATCTCCTGTTCTCACTATTTTAGGAGTATTCTTTCCCCAGCTCATAAAGGATCCAAGAAGGATGCGTTACCATCTGCCGTGGTTTCTTCGCAAAACGTGTTGCTGAAATCCCCGGGATTAATGATCTTTGGCCTTGTCCAAAACAGTCGTGCCTGGACTTGTAAACAGTACACTGTGAATGGTTTCAAGTTATTCAGCAAAATGGAGTTGCTCTTGACAGGGTCTCTAACCTATGGAACAACACCACGAGCACGCGTGAAAATCACCCAGCTAGATGGCCTCAAGCCACTTCTAGCTTTCCCTGAGTTTCCTCATTCACAGTGAACCCAACAGTCAAAGAATAACGAGATGTTGTTTTGAGAGTCCCTGCCTTGCAGTGGACACGCTTTGTCTGTGAAAACTGCTGAGCAGAGTGATCAAAAATGCTGATGGTCTTTCGGATCCGCCATCTGTGGTGGGACCGCCGCCAAGATGCAGATTTTTGTAAAAACTCTTACGGGGAAGACCATCACGCTCGAGGTTGAACCCTCAGACACTATAGAAAATGTAAAAGCCAAGATCCAGGATAAGGAAGGAATTCCTCCTGATCAGCAAAGGCTGATCTTTGCTGGTAAGCAACTGGAAGATGGAGGTACTTTGTCTGATTACAACATTCAAAAGGAGTCCACCCTTCATCTTGTGTTGAGATTCCGTGGTGGTGCTAAGAAAAGGAAGAAGAAGTCTTACACCACCCCCAAGAAGAATAAGCATAAGAGAAAGAAGGTTAAGTCGGCTGTCCTGAAATACTATAAGATGGATGAAAATGGCAAAATCAGTTGTCTTCATCGGGAGTGCCCTTCAGATGAATGCAGTGCTGGAGTTTTCATGGCAAGCCACTTTGACAGGCATTATTGTGGCAAGTGTTGTCTGACTTACTGCTTCAACAAACCAGAAGACAAGCAATTATACATGAGTTAATAAAAGACTTCAGCTAAAAAAAAAAAAAAATGCTGATGGTGGGCTGGGGATTTAGCTCAGTGGTTCTGGTGCCTGCCTCATAAGCGCAAGGTCCCGAGTTCAATCCCTGGTACCGTGAGGTCTCTGGAGCCCCAAACCCAGCATCTGGGATTTAACAAATCCCAAATTCTGGGATAAAATGTTCTCCTTCAAGATTAACATCTTGTGTTTTATGGTTAATCTGATCTAGATACTTTGAGTTAAGTCAACAGAGAAAAAATACTTTAAGAAATAATGTTCCTTTAATACCCAAACTGCTTCTAGTCTGAACTGAAACAAGCCGATTCCTTGTATAGTTTTGGTCAAAATGACCTTAGGGATTTGTCATCAGGAGATGGCTGGACTCCAACCATCCAGGGTGACCAAGCCCTTTTGACCTGGTGCCCCTCTGCCACCTTCCTGCCTGTCACACCCCTCACAAGGCCTGTTTTTCGACCCATCCGGGCAATCACAGGTCTCCATGTGCGCCAGGCCTACTCATACCTGCTGGCCCCGCTCGCTCTCTTCTTCCGGACGGCTTTCACCCGTCACATATGCGCCGCCCCCTCCAGACTGTTCAAACCATTTGTCAGTCAAACTCTGCAGAGCGTGGTTGTGGAGTCCTTGTTTTTATTGGCCATGAAAAGTGGGCACGGAAGTATCGCCATCAAAGGGAGAGGAGAGGGGAAGAAAAAGCACTCTTCTCCTGGGGCCACCCAGGTGTTTTTTGGAGCTCTGATGCTAAATAAAATGGAATGGAATTCCAAGACTATGGAGGTGTGCAAGGCTTAACTATATAAATAGTTTGAACAGACAGATCCACTAAAAACCTCCCCCAAGTGCAGAGGCAGCAAAGGCTTCCAGGGCAATGCATCAGCAATGTCTGGGTCCCAACAGCAGAACGGGGGACACGAGGGAGGGGCCCTTCAGCGCCACCTGGTGGTGGGAGTCTCAGCACAGACAGGAGAAAATGGGGTATGAGGAGGAGAATTCAAACAGGCTCAGGGCTCAGACTCTTAGAGACGCTCACTGGGAGACACTGGTCTCCTGGCCTACGTTTGTTTCCTTTCTTCTCCTGAATCAGAAACTCAAAAGAAAAGAAAATCAAAACAGGGCCGGAGGTTTAGCTCAGTGGTTCAGCCACCGGCCTCGAAAATGCAAGGTCCCAAGTTCGATCCCCGGTACCAAAAAAAAAAAAAAAATCAAAACAAAGAAGAAAAATGCTCTTGCCTGTTGGGTTCCACCTTTTTCCCAGTAATGGACGTAATAGGAAAAAGTGGCATCCCTGGGGTTTCCGGTGTCAAAGGGTGCAGAAAACGTGACGATGAGGGAGCCTCCTCCTGGGGTGACCACGATGTTCTCTGGGGGCCCGATGGTGGCTGAAATAGGAGCACAAACGAAAGCCACATGTAACACACAGACACACACACACACGTGCGTGTACTGTGCAGATCTGTGTGTGTGTATGTCACACAGTGCACACACAGGCGTTTGTGTTTGTAGGAGCTGAGGTTGCACTAGATGCATAAGACTCGTAGAGGCTGCTCGGCACCAGAGTCACTTGGAAGCCAAGCTCCAAGGGGAAGGTGAGGTCCCCACAGCACTGCACTTGGTGGCCCAGGGCAGGGCAATTTGGCCCCTGGGGACAGCTCAGTCCAGGCAGGTGAGATCACAGGACCCTCCCTGGCTGAGAGGCACTCAGAGCCAGAGTGTCTCTTGTAACAACTCCACATAAGTTGTTTTCTGCCCAGGTACAAGAACCACTGCACTCAGCAAATCTCGAAGGCATGGCTTCCCACCAAGTCTTTAAGATTGTCCTAGGCAAGACACCGTCTCCCCATTAGGGGTCGTTTGACCACACGTAATGCTGCCAGTATCAAGGTGGCCATGACACCTTTATGGTAGCCAGGTTCTCAGAGGGAAACAGAACTGGAGGGTTAAGCAAAGGTCAGATTTTCTTGGAGAAGGGGAAAATGTTAGTTAGCCCTCACCTATAATACAGTTCCAATGGAAGTGAGCAAAAGTGGTATTTACTAACTTTATTTATTTTGAGACAAAGTTGCATTATGTTGCCCAGGATGCTCTTGAACTCCCGGGCTCAAGTGATCTTCCTGCCTCATCCTCCCGAGCAGCTGGGACTACAGGTGTGTCCCATCACACCTGGCTTATATTTACTATTTTAAGAATGTTTGTCTCCTAGCTTTTTTTTTTTTTTTTTGGTACTGGGGATTGAACTTGGGACCTTGTGCTTGCAAGGCAGGCGGTGGAACCATTGAGCTAAATCCCCAGCCCCTCTCCTAGCTTTTTATAACACTAAGATTGAACATGATAATGAAATGATTGAAATGTTACCACTGTGAATCTATTTGTTACAGCTTTTCATAGAATTCACAGGACAGCTAAGCACTGTAACTGATGACATGCTATAAATGAAAGGCAGTAGTATTTATCAAGCAAGCATGTAATGAGCCAATTAACTCAAGGAACTCAGATCAAAGTACAGGTTACAGAGCCGGGTGTGGTAGCACACATCTGTAATCCCAGCACTCGGGGAGGCTGAGGAAGGAGGAGTGCCTCAAGTTGGAGGCCAGCTTCGGCTACACAGTGAATTCAAGAGCAGACTGGGCTATGCAGAAAGACCCTGTCTCAAAAAACCCCAAACTAGGGCCAGGGATTTAGTTCAGTGGTTCTGCTGCCTGCCTCACAAACACAAGGACCCGAGTTTGATCCCTGGTACCAAAAACAAAAAACAAAAAAACCCCAAAACCCCAAACCAACCAAACAAACAAAGTACAGGTTGTTTCCTTCAAGTCCCACGAGCACATCTTACATAAGGAGAGAGTCCCATCACTGAACAGCTAGCTGTTCACACCAGTGGGGCTGGGTTTCCTCTCCCACTTCCATCCTCCGCCCTGGGTGCTCCAGCTTGGCGAGGAGGAGGGTTAGGCATGTGCTTGCCTTTGTGCAGCAGTAACTGGTCCCTGCAGAGTCTGCAGCTGTGCCTCTGACCTCACGAGCGGCAGTGGAGGAGCCAGGTCCAGATGAGGCCGAGGGGCAGAGTCGGCCCAGCCTGGCCTACTGCCAGCCAGCGCGAGGCTCGAGGCCTGGCTGCTAGAGACAGAGCTCTTTCTCTGCAGCTGCTCACAGACATTCTCCAGCTTCCTTTGGCACTTCGAGGTGGGTAGAGCATGGAAAAGTGGCTGCTTCAGGGCCACCACCAGCAGCCGACTTCCTGCTTCCCGGGAAGTGCTCTAGGGAGTGGCCGTGGCTGACAGCCATGACTCATCACTTGTGGATGAAGGGACAAGGTTCACTGGCCTGCCCTTCTGAAGACCAAGTCTGGATCTGATCTACCTGATAAGCCTCACCCCTGGAGAAGGCACAGTCTGCCGCCCAGGGAGGCCACACTGGGTTTCGACCACAGCAGTTTCTGGGCACAGCAGATGTTGCTGTGAGTTCAAACAGAAACCATGCAGGTGCCCTATAAAGTCACTCCCACTTCACAGAGGAGGGAACCAAAGGCCAGACTGATGTTCCCTGCCCAGAGTCACACAGCCAGTAAATGACTGCACTGGAAATACGAACCCAGGTGTATGAGACATCAAAGCCTGCCCTCCAACCACTATCCCATTCCTCCACTTAGTAACCTCACATGGGTTCTGGTTCTAACTCCACGAAAAGTGACTAAAAGCCAGGCCTGGTGGTGCACACCTGTAATCCCAGGACTCTGGGAGGCTGAGGCAGGAGGATCGAAAATTCAAGCCCAGCCTGGGCAATTTAGTGAGACCTTGTCTCAAAGTAAGAAAAAAGGGCTGAGGATGTAGCTTAGTGTGAAGGCCCTGGCTTCAATCCCCAGTGTTGCAAAAGAAAAAAAAGTGACCAAGACAGTCTGGGATTTGAGAACACTTCTGCTTTAAACTTTAAAATTAGGGCAGAGAATGACAACCAAGAACAGCACTGAGCACCTTAGGGTGGGAGGTCAGGGAGCAGCAGCTGGCTGAGCCAGGACCATGGGTCTCCCTTCTATCACTATTGCTTATCCCCTGGGCAGTGGCAGTAACTAGCATTTTTAAAAATTCCTAATTCCCACTGAGGTGATACTTCACAGATAAAATGTAGTCTGGTTTTGTACTCAAGGACAAATGACCACCCATAGTAGACGACCATTGCTGGATGTGGTGGTGCACAGGCACCTATAATCCCAGCACTCAGGAGGCTGAGGCAGGAGGAGAGCCACGAGTTCAAGGCCAGCCTGAACTACAGCATGAGACCTGGTCTCAGAACAAACAAAAAACAAACACAGTAGATGACCACCCAGCAGGGGCTTTTTCCCTGTCTTCTGTTTCTACCACTGAGATCACTTAGCACAAACCAGTGTTTATTGTTGCTGCGTTACTTTTTACTACAGAAAATGTCAAACATATGGAAAGGAGACACGATCATAATAAAACCTCATCATACAACTTAGCTGATTATCAACTTGTAGCCTACTTTCTTTCTTTTTGGTACCGGGGATCAAACTCAGGACCTTGTGCTTTCGAGGCAGGCAGCAGTGGCACCACTGAGGTAAATCCCCGGTCCCCTTCTTTCTTTCTTTTATGCCCATATATTTTGCTCTTGCTCTTCTTACTCTTGGGATTATTTTGAGTGAATCTCAGACATTCCATCATTTCATCTGTAAATACTTCAGTATGTACCTTTAAAATATGAATTGCTTTTTCCCAACTTTTTGTTGTGTTAAGTACACAATACATTATTGTCCTAACCACCCATTAGGTTACTATCCTAAGCATCCTTTGCCTCTCCCCTTTAAAATTCAAATACCATTATAATACCTAAAAGAAACAAACAAAAACTGCTCAATATCTCTTCAAATATCTAGACAGCATTCACATTTCCTCCATGTCTTATACTTCTCTTAGTGTGTCTAAATCAGGATCCAAGTAAGCTTCACACTTTCGGTAAAAAGACCAGGCATTGAGGGAACGAATACCTGGGAACACACTAATTAATTTGATCACTCAATAGATATTTACTGAATCTCTACCCCATGTCAGACACTGTTGAAGGCTGAATAAAAGTCTTCTGCAGCATAAAATCATTGTGCGGGCTCGGAGAGGGTGATCAGTGAGCCAGTATGCTAACATCCCATCTAGCACAAAGGCTGGCAAACTTTTCCAGTCCAGGCCCAGGTGAGATGGGTGTAGCCCGGGAGTCTAACTCAGTGGTAAAGTGCTGGTCTAGAATTTGCAAGGCCCTGGGTTCCATCCCCAGAACAACAACAACAACAAAGGACATAATTGTGTTTCGATAAAACTTTATTTACAAAAACAGGTAGTGGGCCAAATTTCATCCCTAATCTGGTAAATTATGCTCCATTAGCATCAGCCTGTAGGATCAGTGCATGAGTCTGACTAACCTACTCATTTCTCTGCTGGTTACTTAGGGTGAGGGACAGGACTGTGGTTCAGGAGGCCAATACCGCTCATTGAAGAGATAAGTAAAGAAAGCCTAGAAATTGTAAATAAGGTCTTACACCCATGTTTTCTTACCATTTCGAAAGTGTTGAAACCAAGGCACTGCTGCCCAGGCAGATTTCTGCTGTCCCAGCTCTGCTCGCACTCGCAGAGAGACATTGAAGTCCTTCGGGAAGCCCTCGGAGAGGGTGGCTGTGGCGAACTTACACTCCGTGGCTGAGATCTGTGTACAGTTCACCTCCGGGGACTCGAAGTCGCTCCAGTTACTGCCAGTGCTGGGAAGGAAAACACAATTTCAATTCACAGAATTCTCTTCTTCCGGTATGTGTCCCCAGTTCTCGGCCTTTTGGCAAAGATCAAGTGTAAAAAGACCTGGCAAGAGCAAGACTGAGTTCGATTCCGGGTACCAGGGGGAAAACAACAACAAAACACACCTTTATTGAGAACTAACTGATATACCACATAAATCACCTTGTAAAAAATAAACAGTTCAGCGGGTTTAGGACATGCACAAGGTTACGCAACCATGACCAATTTTAGGATATTTTCACCACTCCATAAAGGCAACCACTAATCTACTTTCTGTCTCAATAAATTTCTCTATTCGCCACGGAATCATATACTAAGGTGGAATCAGATATGACTGGTGTTTTGTGACTGGTGCTTTTCACTGATTCCTTGTGACAAGGGCCACTCATCTTGTAGCGTATATCACATCTTCATTCCTTTTTTTGGCCAAATAATATTCCACTGCATGGACAGATCACAATTTATTTATATGTTTATCACTTGGTAGACATAGGTGTTTCCATCTTCTGCCTATTATGACTACAGAAGTTTTTGGGTGTCTAAGTGTTTTCAGTTCTCTGGAGCACATATCTGGGCATGGAGCTGCTGGGTCATATGGTAACTGTTTACTTTTTGAGGACTTGCCAGACTATTTTCCAGAGTGCTTACGACATTTTAGATTCCCTTTGTCTATTTTTTATATTCAGTTATATGTCTTTTAGTTGTTGAGTTGTAAGAGTTCTTTACAAACTCTGTATCAAGGCCCGTATCAGATACACGATTTACAAATATTTCCTCCCATTCTGTCTCACAATTGATCTGAATGGCTCCAACTCAGTCTTGGTAGCCTGTCTTAGGAATGATGCTTTGTGATTTCCACTCGTACTTTCTGCTACTATGGACCTTGATTTTGTCACAGAGGGCTTGCCTCGCCCATTTGAAAACCCTGTGGAATGCATGGCCACACATCCCGTGACAGTGCATTTATTTCCCAGAGTCCTGGTGCCACATCCCCACATCTGCCTCTGGCCCTCAGCTCTAGGGGCTGCGTGGCTGGGGCTGCAACTCTGGCCTAGAAAGCCACAGATCCCTCTCTGTCCCCGCAGGCCACCAGACTTTACACTCACACATGCTCCTAAGTACACGTCTGACCCTGTCTGATGTGTATCTCCTCTCCAAGCTCAAGCTGTAAGTTGAAAGCTGGTTCTAGATGCGTGGCCGGGGCTTCTGCACAAGCTGCCTGACACACACAAGCGCAGCAGCCAGCCCTGGGGCCCAGGCCCTAAGGGGGGGCCTCAAAGTACAGGCTCTTCCTCCTAGGTGTGCAGGAGCGTGTGTGCGCGCGCACGTATATGTGTGTGGGGGTGTGTGTGCTCCGGAGTGGGTAAGTAATTTATTTTCCAAGCTATAGAGATATTTAAAGCCTCTCTAACTGCCTCTCTGCCAATCCCAGCTGCTAAACTTAGATAAAAGGCTCCTACATCTCCAAGGCTCATTCCAGATTCGCCAGGAATTAACCACTCATCATCTGCTTTCTGTCCTTTCCTCCAAACCTGCCTCTCTCTTAGAACTACTTTTTTTCTTCTTCTCCCTCTTCCTCCTCAGCCCCTCCTTTGCATACGTGTGTGTGTGTGTGTGTGTGTGTGTGTGTGTGTGTGTACTGGAGATTGAACTCAAGGCCTCTGCACTGAGTGGCATCTTTAGCCTCTTTTTATTTTTATGTTTTTTTTCTTTTTATGTTTTAAATTTTGAGACAGGGTCCCACTAAGTCACTGAGTTCCCCAATGGCTCACACTTGTGGTCCTCCTGCATTCCTGGTCCTTTCCTCATCTGCAAAAGCTTTATTTTCTTCATTTTCCCCCTTCAATACCCTTTCCCCTCACCCTTCTCCCTGCTCCCCATCCCTCTATCTCTTGCTCCTGCATTCCTCTGAAAAAGCTCTCCCTACTTTCTCTTTAGCTAGCTTCTGTTTTGCTCAGAACTACTTTTTAAAAATCTTTGTCAGAAAAGAGGTTGAAAGGGGAACAAGTCATCCGAATTTATTTTTTTATTTTTTTATTTTTTGGTACCGGGGATCCTTGCGCTTGCGCAACAGGCCGTGAAACCACTGAGCTAAATCCCCGGCCCAAGCCATCTGAATTTAAATGAGAGCTGACACACAGAAATCAGCAGTTTGAGGGAAGCAAGCACCGGAAAGGGAGCTGGTTCCCCAAAATAGGGTGATGTCGACTTCACTTAAATGAATAACGGACAGAGCACAGGCTCCGGGACAGGGCACCCGCATCACCAGCAGTACCTATCAGTCTAAGGTTATTTACTCAGAAAGCCATCCGGGCTTCTTGCAATGAACCATTTTGGATTTCTTCCATTCCAGATTCTGAACCCAGGGCCTCCCTCATACTATGGATGTCCTCTACCAACTTAGAAAAAATAAATTTTCAAGCAATCCTCATTGTGAGGGGCATAGGGTTAGTGTTCAAGGCTTGGAATCCAGAGCCAGATCATGTGGGTTCAAATGCTGGTTATCCAATGTCTGTTTCTCACTCTACTTCTCTATGTAAGACAAAGGTGAACTTTAGTATCTGCCTCCCAGAATTATCAGAAAGACTGAGTGGGTGGACATCAGGAAAGAACCTGGACCAGTGCCCAGTGTCCAGTAAGCCACCAAGTAAATACTTGTCAAACAAACAGAATCCTACTTCTATCTGTGGGACAGACTTTGAGTCAGTACTCCTTAAGTCAACAACTATCCACTCTCGTCCTTCTTTGGTACACTGAGATGTTCCTTCCTTGCTGGGCCTCCTCTGGCCTAATTTAGGGCTGAGAACCAGAAGTGTCTGTGGTGGGAACAGGAAGTGCTGCTGGAGGACTTCCTTCTGTGAGGGACTCAGTTCAGGCTCAGGGACTGCTATGCCTGTGCGTTTTTTTTTTTGACCCAAGTTCCCATGTGGTGAGGCTCTGCAGGGTCTTGCTGTTCTGTGTCTACATCCTTTAGAGTCCTCTCCAGCAGCACCTTGAGCCCTCCTCCAAGGCAGGAAGAGCAAGGCAGAACCCACCTTTTCCCCACGCTCTGAGAGACATCATCACCCAGAGCTGCATGAGCTTCAGTCCAGGCCCTGCTCACTGATGCCCCAGGAGCGGGCACCTGTGTGACACCAGAGCTCTGTCCAGCCTCTCTTAGGCCACTTGGAAAATGTTAACTACACCTGTCACCTTGACCAGCAATCCCTCTTCTAGAAACATGTGGAAACAATGCAAGATGATTCATGTATGAGGATCTAGGACAGTCACCAGCTGTCAACTATCTACACGCAGGAGTGGAGAGGTTCAACACATCATGTGCAGCAAGTACTTCATATCGTCCAACATGAAATAAAGACGTTTATACCAATGACCATGTGAAAAATCTCAGCATTTTGAGATGTGGTTAAAAAAAAAAGCAGAGCCTCCAAATAGAACCTCAGCGTTGTGCTGTTTTTACACACACACACACACACACACACTTTCAAACAAGGCATGCATTATGCATTTAAGGGAAAAAAAGATCTAGAGAGAAAAATACTAAAATGAGAATATTGATGATTCTTGGAGTGTAGAACAATCAATTTTAATTTTACCTTTTCTTTCTACTTTTCCGGGGTTTCAGATCTTTTTAAACAAACATGTTCTGCTATTGAAATCAGAAAAAAAATAGAAAAAATGTTTTTGGAAGACAGGGCAGGGCAGGCCTGAGCCTTACTGGCAGCGGTCCAGAATGGGCTGTGACCTGAAAGGACCTACTGCCTACCTATCTGAATCTTCAAGAGTAAACAGAAATTGAGAGGGTTTTTGTTTGTTTGTTTTGTTTTGGTAAGCAAAATTTCCAGATTTCTTAATATTGGTAACTAGTTGGAAAAAAATAAGAAACAGGATGAAAGGTTTAAGTCCCATCAGCCTCAAAATTAATAAAAAGTCCCAAACATGTAAACACATCTAAAGCAAAACTAAAGCAAGCCCCTCTTCCATTATTTTATTTACAGTTGAAAAAATCAGTCTGTTTTGGTTTTTAGTGAGCCCTCCACTCCCCCTCTACTTTTTCTTTTTTTCTCTTTTTCCCACCTCTACTCATGAGAAAATATCTACAAAATGCTTTCCAAAAGCAAACCAAAGTGAAACAAGTTCGTCTATGATATGAAACTGTCACAGGCCTTAAAAAAAAATTCAACATCAGGTACAGTGGCCAGGACTCTAATCCCAGGATAGTGGGGAGGCTGACACAGGGAGATTCAAATTTTCAGCCTAGCCTGACAACACAGGGAGATCTGTCTCAAAAAAAAATCAATAAAGTTATTATTATTATTATTGTTATCTTTGGTACTGGGGATCGAACTCAGGACTGTGTGCTTGCGCGGCAGGCGCCGGAACCACTGAGCTAAATCCCCGGCTCTATTATTATTATTATTATTATATTGGTGCCTCTAGTCAATTCACACATGTGCTTCCCTGTTCAAGGCTAAGGAATGTTAATAAATCAGCTGTGACTTTCTCCTACTAAAAACACCTTGCCCAGCTCTAGGAGATTCATTTACTGACTCCCAAAAGTGGATCCAATTTCAAGGGCGCGTGACCACAGGGAGCCACTCTTGAAATGTGCTCGGTTCGGTGCCCTGTGGTTGTCATCTTGAAATTCTTAATACTTTCTTTCTTCTTTTTGTATGGGGGATTGAACTCAGGACCCTGCGCTTTCGAGGCAGGCACGGTGCCATTGAGCTACGTTCCCGGCCCCATAGTTGGAACTTCTACCAGATGACATATTATTATTATTGTCTTTTTTTAGTGGTTGCCTAACAGGATTGCTAAAATTTTCCATTTCCCTGCTGATTAATATGAATATGTATTTTCACCTATAGCTTTGTGAACATAGTATTGCTTTGGGTTTTTTGGTGGGAGCAGGGTTGGATTATCTACTCAGGGTAAAAGTAATATGGACACTTCTGTGATTCTTTAAATGTATAAATAATAAGTGTAGAATTACTTTCCAAAAGGGCTACATTAATTAATCCTTGAAGCAGCCTGTAAGCATATATCCATCCACCACATTGCCACACACACTGAGCATTACCATTTCTGTACATTTTATGTAAATATAAAATGACTTAGCCAATAGTTTTACCCTAGTCTTCAATTAAAGTAATAACTGAGAACTGAGATTTTGCCTGTGTTCTTTTCCTATATGCTCATTGCAAATCAAGTGATAAACTATGAAAAAGACTGAAAGGAGGCAGGGTAGGTGGGGTGCAACAGTATGTTATTCAGAACAGAAAACCAGTTGAGAAACTGAGAATTCATTGTAATTAACTGACTAAATTCCCAATCAAGCTAAATTTGGCCTGTGAGGTTAGATGTAGGAGAATTTTAAGCCTGAAGATGAAGACTGAAAGCTGCCCCTTTCCTTCCAGGACGGGAAGTCAACCCTGACCCGAAACCAGTGAAAGTCTAAAGTCTAAACTTTCATCAAAGCAAGACGTCACGTGGCCAGACAGCAGGGTTCTCTGGCAGCTCCTGGTGTTTAAGCGTCTGGGTGAATGGCAGGTTGTGAAATCTCTGTCCTCGGAGATTTTAAAAGTACAAGAGAAACACCTCTTCCTGCAGATTTCATGACAATCCCACAAGGGGTAACCGCCTCTAGGATTTGGGACGACTCCCCCACAACACTTAGCAAGGATGTCACAAAAACATCTGCTTACTATTTAAACTGCACCCGGTAGGTCACTGGAACTGTGTCATTGCCTGGGGAGGAAGGTTCCCATCTCAGAATCTGCTCAGCATTGTACAGGTGAATCTTCGGGTTCCGTGGAGCAGCCAGCTGGGAAGAGTCTTGAAAGGCATAGAAAAAAAGAGTGGGGGGAGAAAAAGAAGGAGGAACAAATGAGAAAAATCAATGATAAAAACATTGCCATTGTTAAATGCACTCTGTCAAAGCCAAGCGCACAGCACGATTTCCGTCCAGGAACAGAAAGGGCATTCGTTACCTGTCCTCCCCAGGCACCTGTTCCCTCCCCACCCGTGGCTTCAAGGGTGGCACCGCTGACATTTGGGGGGGCTGGGGGGAGGAGAGGCACTGGAGAGGCCACCTCTCCAGTCTGGCTTGTAAGTGCACTTGACTCGGGTGTCTGAGCCTCAGTTTCTTCTTTAGGAATAAGGGATCAATAATAGTGCACTCCATAGAGATGGGGTAAAGTTTTCTTCTTCCCCTTCCCCTTCCCCTTCCCCTTCTCCTCCCCTCCCCTTCCCTCCTTTTCTGCCCTCTCCCCCTTCCCTCCCATCTCCCTTTCTCTTCTTCTTCTTTTGTTTTTTTGTTTTGCTCAGGCAGGGTCTCACTATGTAGCTCAGGGTTGCCTTAAACTCACTGTGCAGCCCAGGCTGTCTTTGAACTCACAGTGATTCTCCTGCCTCAGCCTCCGCAGGGCTGGGATTACTGGCATGCATCACCATGCCAGGCTTTTTAAAAAAATTAGTTATGTGTTTTCGATATGTAATAATTATTCATCTTGGGGATGGGTGAAGATTAAAGTGGTGAGTTTGTGACATGCATTAACCTGAGTTTGGGTACCAAGCTTGGTAAACATAGGGACACAAACACCTCGAATCAAATAGGAAAAGCTCAAAGGCACATGGGAGGGCAAGAGGTGTCTTCTGTGCTTCAGCAGAGTCACTTTATTCCTCAACCCTAACCCTAACCCTAACCCTGCATCAACATCAAGATAAAATGCAGACTTGTAAGTCCCACCCCAGATGAGGAAATTTGCATTTTTTTCAACAAGTTGCTCAGTGATTCTCTTTCTTCTTCTTTTTGATTTTGTTTTTGCGATTAGAGACAGAGACTTGCTGTGTAATTCAGGCTGTCCTTGAACTCCGTAGCTCAGGCTTGCCTGGAACTTGTAGCAATCCTCCTGTCTCAGCCTCCTGAGTGCTGGGATTACAAGCATGTGCCACCATGCCCAGCCCAGCTGACTCTCCTACACACCAAAGTTTGTGAGCCATAAACAATGAAATTGTAACAGAATCCTCCTCTTTGGGGTGACATGGAAAAAAACCCCTCAAGCTCCAGCTCCAAGGTCACCACACAGATACTGCAGGACTGAGAGCCTAGGAACCTTTACTCCAGTGCAAAATCAAGATAACCATAGCACTTTCTCTGACTGAAAGGTTAACAAGAAATGCTCAGAAGGCAGAACAACACACTGTCCCCGAATTCTAAGCAGGAAATTCAAACCACACATTTTCAGTTAAGTACATCCAGCCCGAGTACAGTACTGCTTCTCTGCCGCTAGTTTATTCCACTTCTCGAGGTGGTTGTGTTCTTTGGGTTGTGGTTCCTTCCTGCAACAATGCTGGGCGGAGTCCTTCTTGTGCCCCTATCTTTCTGGGTCTCTCTCTTCTGTCTCCTTCTTGACTATCAAGGATCCTTGTCATGACACTGGGCCCATGTGGCCCAACAATCCAGGACCATCTCCCCATTTCAGGAGCTTGAACTTAATCACATCTGCAGCGTCCCCGTGGTCAGGTCAGACATTCACAGAGCCCAGGGACTGCGTGTGGACATCTTAGAGCCCAGAGGGCCCACCACCGGTCCTGCAGCATCTCCCATCCTTTGCAGAGGAGCCAGCAGGAACATTCTGCCCTCTCTCTCTGGACACCCAGCTCCCCAGCCTAAACATTCAGCTGAGCAAGAAACCACCAGGGTACCCAGGGCTAACCTGGGGCTCTGGTCACAAGACCCTGTTGAGTCCCATGCCGAGCCTCAATTTCCTCACAAATAATGAAACAATACTCCCTCTCACAGAATTGTGAGGGGCACATGAGGAACCATATATGAAAGTGAATCAGATCCTGCTCTTTAAGTCTCATTTCTGAGATAGGACAATTTCAGGGTTTCCTGATTCTCCACGAAGGAACAGCTGCTTCTACAGGTGCCAAGTAGTTCCTGAGACCCTGCTTGCTGCGGCCACCCAGAGGCCGCCCCATGTTGGGCACAGAATTCAATGGTTCTAAACTGTCACAGGCAGAATAGTGCACCCTCCTCCCACTCCCAGAAATCTGTGTCCTATAAATAAGCTAGGCATAGGGAAATTACAGTTGCAGAGAAAACTTAGGGTCCTAATCAGATGACCTTAAAATAAGGAGATTATTCTGGAATAACTGGGTGGCTCCAATATAACCACCAGCGTGTATCTTTCGAAAAGCTGGCAAAGATAAGGAAACATCCTTCTATCTGGAGCCCAAGTGACTTTGGCCCCATGAAACTCATATTAGACTTCTGACCTCCAGAACTGTAAGATAATAAGTCTATGTTGTTTTAACCACTAAATTGGTGGCCGCTTGTATCAGTAACACTAATATAGTCCCCATAGGTGGGCACCAGGGTGACCCATAAAGCTCAGGAAGGTATACAAAGCTCCACTCCATGTTCTGTCTCCATAGTCTCGGGGGCAGCAGTTCCTAAACCATTAACGATAAGAGAGATAAGTGAGGTATGACCTGTGTGACTTATGTCCTGTGCACCTCATAGCCACACAGCCTTCCTACCCTGTTGTGAGGAACTGTTGAGGACCAGCCATGATATGTGTAGCTTGGTGGGGGCCAGGCTACAGGCCCTGCAGCTCCAAGGCCAGTTTGACTTGCTTTAGGAACAGGGAAATACATGGAAGGCTGCATGTTTCCAGCTGTGTGGGGAAAGCTCATAATGACAGAGCTCCTAAGGCAAGATAACATCTGCTGAGGGCAATGCAAAAAACAAAAATGCAGGACTCCAGGTATGGGGAAGGACTTGATCCTCATTAACTTGTCCCCTCTGTGAGGATTAACTTGTTCCTTATTTTTTGTGGTCCCATTCTTACTGTAGTCACTGTTCCAGGAAAAGTACATTACCCCTGCCCTGGTACTTCTTGCTGGCTAGTAAGAGTGGATCAACTGTGGAGATCATTGAGTCTGTCCATTAGAGGCAGGCTCCTCCAGGTCACCCTTGCACCTTGAATATTGTCTCTGTTTCTTTTTATTCCCCATTGTCCCCCCTACAGGTATCCAAGGGTCTGATCAGGCCCTGGCACTACCCCAACCCAGCACCCTGATCTACCCTAGATCCAGATGTTTTGGACTTTATATGTATTTAAGAATAGGGTAGGGCTGGGGATTTAGCTCAGTGGCGCCGCACCTGTCTTCCAAGTGCAAGGTCCTGAGTTTGATCCCTGGTACAAAAAAAAAAAAAAGAATAGGCTATCCAGGGTCTGAACAGCATAGTTTGGTTAACACATTACACAGATATAATAAAATACAATTAATATTAAATCAATCTTTTTATTTTGTTATTATTTTTTTGTACCAGGTATCCAAACCACTACCTTCACATTAAGCTACATCCCCATGCCTTTTTGTTTTTTATTTTGAGGCAAGTTGTTGCTAAGTCACTAAGTTGCCCAGGCTAGGCTTAAACTTGCAATATGTCCTGCCTCACCCTCCCAGAATGCTGGGGTTACAGGCATGCACCACCATGCCTGGCCAATCATTTAATATTGACAACCCAAGACCAACCCATCAGGATCTTTCTGTGCAGGCAGCATTATGATGCACATCAATGATAAATGAGAAGAAAAGACTCCCCATTTCTCAGCCACAGCCAGGAAGCCGCTGTCTTCAGTAACTACTGGACATCAAGTTATTTACGTAGATCATCTGTTCTTTCCATAAACATTGGTTTTGTTTTCTTGGGAGTAAAATGGGGAGATTACCTACTTCAAAAGAATAGTTGAGAAAACAGAGATATATACAAAGTGCTTAGCACCCTCTCTTAAGAATGGTAGCTAACATTATCATTTATACAGTTAGCCAGAAACATTCCAGCTATGTGACAGTTTCAATTGCTGAGATTATGGACAAACAAGAGACTTCCTGATGTTTTTATGTTTTTATGTTGTTGGGTATTTATTGTCTTTGCCAGTGGTTGAAAGTTTGGATGTTCAAGTTTGCAAAGAAAGGAAATAAAATTCTTCAACACAAGTACATATACAATCCACTGGAAAATGACATAGCAGCTACCACTTGACAAACAGAAAACTTAATTCTTCAACACTCCACTCATTAAGTTAATAAGTAGCCACTCGACTTACTGTATTTTCATGCTGTTGGTTACGTTTTCTATCTAGAGCAAATGGCTACCACTTAAATATGTTACAAGTATCTCAGGTCCAATATTTTATATATACTATCCTTGAAAGAACTCTAAGGGTAGACATTATAAATCTTCCTTTCCAAAACTGTTTTTAATACTTTTTCCCTCCCTTCAACCAGAACAGCAATCACACGGATTACTGAAGGATAACTGTAAATTACAGAACAATGTGAAAACTTTTTCCAATACCTGTTTGCCATACAATCATTGTTGATATTTTCACTTTGTGTTTTAACTAAAATAATTTCACTTAACGATATCTCAGGATTTAAAAAAACCTTTCTTATGAAAAATTTCAAATCGTTTATTCTTTTTTTTTTTTTTTGGTACCGGGGATCGAACTTGGGACCTTGTACTTTTGAGGCAGGGGCTGGAACCACTGAGCTAAATCTCCGGTTCAAATCGTTTATTCTTAAGAGATTTGTACAAAGGATCATCCAAGAGTATGAACCACAGACACATACTTCTGTGGAACACAACGAAAGTCAATCATTAGAAAGATGGACATGCACCCGGGGTCGGGAGAAACTACCCTCTTCCGAATGTGAGTTACAAACAGTTCCCATGAAAAAATAACTATTTAACCAAGACGCAGTCCTATGGATGGCACCCCTCTAAGGAGAGAGGAGACTTACAGGCTTGTCCAAGGGATGCTGACAGGACCCAGCCCCAAGCCTTCAAATGGAGGAACTTTTACATTCCTGCGGCTATTTAAGTGCAATGCAACCTTGGTATTATCTCTACACAGGGAAAACCCCAGCAAAACACATACACGTGTACAAAGAGAAGGTTCTTTGTCACTCAAGTCTTTTTCTTTTCCTGTAGTTTTGAGGTTTAGCTCCTAAGTATCATCAATTAGTGTCAGAGATGAGGCGTCTGAGCCCAGGTAAGGGGCTGTCTGGGGGGCGGAGCTGGGATTACAAGGCTGGGTCCGCCGAACCCGAACCCGCTACCCCCACCCAAGGCGCAGGGCACTTCTGTCAGCACTGTGTGAGATCCCGGGAACTGTGGGTTTCGCCCCCAGGCTAAAGTAAGAACTGGGTCCCGGGCACATCCTCAAGACCGAGGTCCTGACTCCGGGCGGAGAGGACCAGGCTTCCAGCTCAGGCCCCGGGGAGCCACTCCACACAGGTCAAGTTCACTGCAGCCAGGGAGCGAAGTCTGCGGTCGCCCGAACCAGCCCTGGCCCGAGCCCCGGATTCTGATCATCCTTTGTTAATACTGAGAAATCTGGTGCACTCAGTTCCCGGATCGACAGTTCTGGGGCGAAGGAGGACGTGCGGCAGCGCGTGCCGGGGCCGTGTGACTGTCGCCTTTCTGGGAAGAGTCCCAGGGGTCAGGGCGCGGGGAGGGGAGACGTGTGAGCCTGGCTCCCTCCCAGGACTCGGCCGGGATTCCCCGCCTCCACGCCCCAGCCCCGCCAGCTCCCGCGGGCTCCTCCTGAACCCGGCGCCCCGGGGACGCTCCCGATCGGGACACCCGGGGGCCCCAGCGACCGTGGAACCCTGAGGACCCCACCCTATCGGGGCACCGAGCAGAACCCCGGGAACGCTGCGCACCCCACCCCGGCAACCTGGGGACCCCCGCCCTCTGCAGCGGGGCTCTGCGGAGGCCTTGGGGGTCCGGGCTTACCGGATGGGGTCGCAGCGGTTCCGAGGCAGCAGAGCGACAGCAAAAGCCACAGCCCCGGGGCCGGGGGCCGCATGGCCCAGGGCGACAGGGACTCGGCGGCAGCGGCGCAGGCTGCGGCCCGGCCCCGGCGTGGGGTCCGCCGAGCCGCTCACGTCGCGGCCCGCGCGGCCATTGGCAAGCGGGGGCGCACCGGGCTCGCCTCTTCCCGAGCGTCCTGGGAGCCGGGGAGCCCCGTTCGGCCCCGCCCCGCCCCTCGCCGCGCCCCGCCCCTCGCCGCGCCCCGCCCGAACGCGGGACTTTCCGGGTCCCCTGGGGGCAGAGCCGGGTGGGTCCGCGCTGGCTGCTGCAGGTCCAAACAGCACAGCCCGGCCGGGCCTCTGCAGCCTGCACAGTGGGGACCCCACCCCGAGCGCGGTGCTGGCCGGCCTGGGCCTGGCACAGAGCAGAGGAGCGGAGGGGATCCCCCTACACCAACGGGTCCCCACCTCGAAGTCGGGCAGCTAGGGCTCCTTCGGGAAAGACCCCTTCGAAACCGAAGAGCCGGGATCCCTGGAGCCCCAGTCTGTGTCACCAACTACAGATGCCCGGATGTCATGATTTGAGGATTTGCTCCTTTAAAGTTTGGCTGTCTTTACGGCCTCAAAAGTACACATTAAGCTTTTAACCCCCTTTTTTTTTCCTGGTACCGGGGATCGAACTCAGAACCTTGCGCTGTGAGACAGGCGCGGCGCCGCTGAGCTACCCCCCGCCCCCCATTTTTTTCTTCTGCTTTTAACCTCTTTTTGAAAAGGGCTTTAGTAGTTTAGGGAAGTTAAGGGAGGTAGTGGGGCTTTGGGGGATCCTGGGCACAGGGAAGGAAAGAGAGAGGAACCCCCCACGTTTCCTAACAGTCTGCGGCTTTGTCCCTGTGTTAGGTGGCCCAGTGTAGGAGGAAGCAGCCCCAAGGGTTGGGCAGGGGCGGGCCTGTTGGGCGCGAGAGAAGTTTGAACCCAGTGTGGTCTCCCAGAACCCTAAAGCCAATGCAGGGGATGGGTGGAGGGAGCTCAGCAATTCAAGAGGTCATCAAGGCCCAGAGGGAGTCCACAGGCAGGTTGGAATGTAGCATGTGGCAGTACAGACTTTAACTTTTGGATTTCCTGCATTTTCTTTACTTCCTTTCCATGGAACACTTGAAATTGGCTCTTTATAAAAATGCGTGATGAAATATCTAGTGACTATTTATTTGAATTGTGCTTTGAGGATTTCAAGACATAAAGATACATTTCCATGTTAAGTGAAAACAGCAGGATATAAATTGGACTTCTTTCCAACATGGTGCACTGAAACTGACTTGGGATGCACAGCCAGATAGGAACAAGGGATTATGGGACCCACTGGGCATATTTTACTTTTATAATAGTGGTGAGCATTGTGCTAAAGAAAAGGGTAGTGTGTGTGTCTCAGAGGAGGCCAGGAAGGGCTTTTGATGAACTTTGAGTCCTTGGGGCCAGCCATGTCCAACTTCTGGTCTTGTCCAGGGCGGAAATCTGAGAACATGTCTTTCTTTTTCCTCAGTTGAGGGTCTCCATCCAGGGCCCCTTTCTGCTGAAACTTAGAGGGCTTATGTTTTCCTAACAGTAGCCCTTTACCCAGAGCTAAAAGGAGCTCCTTGGATTGGCATCCTTCTGTAACCCCACGCACCCAGTATCCCACACGCAGTAGTTATGTCCCATGAACTGTGCAGCTTGCCAGGGCAAGGCCAGCTCTCGGTGGGTTCCATTCCACTTTCCTGCTCCTCCTGGCCAGACCACTCTTGCAGTCATCAGTAGCTGACTCTTAGTCCTGCCCAGATGCCAGGAAGCCAGCCCTCTTGGTATTTCTCATGAAAGCTTTCTAGTGTCTGGCTTTCTGTCTTTCCATTTACACTTCTTCACAGCATCACCCAACACCCTGGTTATTGCGCGGAACTTGGTATGGTACTCTAACTAGTTCTCCTTGGGGGCAGATTAACTGTGAATCTCCTAAAGCTTAAACCTCAGGGGGCTTCATTTTCGAGGTTTCCTCCAAGCCACTGTGTACAGATGGTTATGTGCTTTTGTGAAATCTGCAAAGCAGGAGATTTTATGATTGTTAAGACCACTTTCCTGTCTCTGTCCACTGTGAGTTTCCCTTTGACAAACTTCTCATTTAGGGTGGTGACAAGGCGGCTGCAAGACATTTTTTGAGAAATGTCTTGACAATTTACAGCATAGGTAGACAGATACCATTATTTGGCATTTTACAGCATAGATAAATGTAGATCAACAACAAATTGTGAAGTCAAAAGAATCTTTCCTAAACTATCAATAACCACAAAACAAATTTTGATTAATATTGCTAGAGGAAATACTAAATTTATATATCCATATATGCACATAAATGAGTATATACTTACATGTATATAGGTCCACATTTGACGTTTTACAGTGTGTACACATACATGTATCTCTTTGTGTTTTTTTTTTTTTTTGGTACCAGGGATCGAACTCGGGACCTCGCACTTTTGAGGCAGGCAGCGGCACCACTCAGCTAAATCCCCGGCCCTCACATATCTCAACTGATGATGAAATTTAAAGTAGCTTTTCTAAACTATCAATAATTTAAAAACACTTTGATAAATCACGCTAGAGAAAAGACTGAGTTAGCTTTTTATTTCTATAGAGAATGTTACAGAAGGTTGTTATAGTAAAAATGTAGGTCAAGAGAATTATAGCAGTATCTCATGCAGCTAAAACATTTTATTTTTCTCGATTTTGTGATGTTAGTGGCATTTGATAGCTCTTAAAATTTGTAGCCTATTGTTTTCTCATTCTAAATAAATGCTTATTTTCCTGCGTAAATTTATAGTCTTAAATCATGTATTCTTTTCTAGAGGGCTTCTACATATTGCATGAACTTCAGCCCTACAAAACCTGCATCTGTCCCATCCCTCTCTGTTCATTTGCTACCTTCCAACCAGTTGCTCTTCCGAAACATTTTCCTCACACTAACAGTCTGGGAGGGCCGTCCCCCTTCCCTTGGGTGGGTGGGCTGGGGTGGCAGAAGGAAGCCGACACTGATACACTGACGGGTGGCACCATGTTTCTAGGTGCCTTGTACTCCTCCATCCTCAGAAGTCTGGGCAGTTCCGTCATTTCACAGATGAGGAAGCCATCTGGGTGAAGTAATGTGCCCCGTGGGGATTTGCACTGTAGCAACCCCACTAACTGTGACAATAATTCCTAGAATTCTCCTCCCTGCACAGTGCTGAGCAAGCATGGGAGGGAGACAGGCTTTTGTGCAAGATCAGGAGGGAGAGAGCGACCATATTCCTTTACACCTAGGAGCTGGGGCCTGACAGGAGGCCTTGTTGTAGCTCACAAAGTGACTTATTTGCTGGTGTCCCACATGGCAGGACCAGCTCCCCCCAGATCTTCTGCTACAGCTTCCTGGGGTGCAGTCTCCTGGGCCGGTGCCTGTCTGATTTAGCTCCATGACAAAGGGCACCAGCTTTCTTTGCAGGGTGCTGTGTGATTGTGCAAGTTAGAAGTTTGGCAGTGGAAGGGACTGAGGGGGTTTCCAGCTCAGCCTTGGGTTCCAGCTTGTTCTGTATCTTGCATGTCCTGTTCTCCTTCTCTTCCTGACTTTCTTCTGCCTGGGAGCTTCAGGCTTCAGCCCCAGACACAGGGCAGCAATCTCACGCACACTGTGTGGCCAACAGCCATGGTTGCCTAAGGTCAGACCCCAATATTATCAGACACACAACCCAGATCACCCAGTGGTTCTTCTCCTGTAAGCAAAGCCTGACTGACTGTGTCCCAAATCAGATGACAGTCAGTAGTGACATGGACTCCTGGCCGGTCTCGTCTAGCTCCAAAATGCCTTGTGTTTCACATCCAACTTCTCATGGGTTTCCGTAGTATAGTGGTTATCACGTTCGCCCCATACATCCGACTTCCCATCCTGCCATTCATCACCTTCATGATCAGGCCTGCTCAGAGGCCATCATAATCTCCCTGCTCCTCAAGACCCAGCTGTGCTGTCAGCCAGACTGAAGCTGTGCTTCTTGAGGGTCACATGAGTCCTACTTCTCTGCCTTTTCCGCTGCTACAACTCTCTTCCGGCCATCACCCTCACTGTCTTCCCCTGGCCCCATACTTACAATCTAAATTCTAATCTCCATCTCTTTCCTGGGCTGCCACTTCCTGAGAGCTCTTTCCTGCCTTGCCTTCTGCCACATCTCCCACTGCTTGAGATGGTCTCCTGTCATCACTTGTCTTGGTGGAGGAGGACACCCCATAGGCAGGACCGCTGGCACCTGTGTGTAGGCCATCGAGTGTCCTCCATAGCTTCGAACTGAGTTTTGTGCTTGAACCCCAAGTAGGCCCTTGATCACTGCTAAGGGGGGCCTTGATTTGTTGCTTGGTATCCTCTCTTCCTCGATCAAGGTCAGCGGGATTGGCCCATCAGCCAAGGAACAAATCCCTTCAGGTCCCCAGGGACTGTCTTTTTCTCT
Source organism: Heterocephalus glaber (assembly GCF_053883595.1). NCBI lineage: Eukaryota > Metazoa > Chordata > Mammalia > Rodentia > Bathyergidae > Heterocephalus > Heterocephalus glaber. The sequence continues at coordinate 10,129,718 of NW_028258138.1, forward strand.
TACTCTGTTCCTCCCTTTCCTGGCCCTACAAAATTTGCGTTTCTAGTTCCTCAACGAGTACCACTAGAAAGCCTCATTCCAAAAACACCTGTCTCTTCTGTGAGCAGGGGCCTTCCCAGGAGTAACTGCTACCAAATATGACACTGTCCATATCATGCCTCCTTAAAACAGGGCCTGAATAATATCCTGAAATTTGTCAGGGAAAAGAGACAACAGGAGAGGAGAACATTTTACAGCTCTTTCTTGCCCCTTCTCAGGGAAGAGATTCATGGATTTTAGGGAGCTGTCATTCATTCCTGACCCCATCAAGCATGAAAAGGCCCAAGGATCCCAGGGATAGATTGAAGGCACCAGTGGGAATTGGAGGGGAAAACTTGAGACTTTTTCTTCCAGAGTCTTGGACAAAATTTGTGTAATGAAACCTCTCGGGTTTGTATAACTCAGAGAAACTTAAATGGATGTCCCCTTTCCAGAATGATTAAGATCATAGTTAACATTTGGTGTGTTTTAACTTGCTCTTTGGGATCTCACAGACTTCAAGGGAAAGCCTGGTGTCTTGGGCAGAAGTCGGAGCAGATGGTAAACAGAGGGCTCAGTCTAGTTGGTGGCTGCTGTAAGTCAGCTAACCGCAGCCAGAGGTGTTAGACAGGCATCTGATGAGGCCCTGCATGTGCCGTCAGCAAACAGGGATTTCCACCCTTGCCCCCAATGGAAGGCTGTCCCGTTTGTTGAGATTCTACCCCATGCTATGTCCCGTATACTGCTCCATCCACCCTCACAACAGACCCCTGAGGGAGGGGTAGTGCCTGTTTGTCTTCTTTTCTGACTGCTCAGGATATTTTGGACGTGTATGCGGGGAATTTTCAGAGTCACAAATGCTCCCTCCTTCTAGAAAATGCAAATTCCCAGCTCCCCTTGCAGCCAGTGTGCAGCTGTTTTTACTCAGTCTGTGTTAATGACGCCTTGCAAAGGAACTTCCTTCCACTATGCACCTTCACTGTGCCAAAAATCACAGAAAAATTCACCTTTGAGAGCTTCTCAGAGCTCTCCATAGACCCTAATTTTTCAACAAGGAAAACCAGCCTGATATAACCAAAGGAATTTTAGGCTACCTACTCTAGAAATTAAAAGCACTCATTCCAATCTGGACATGCCTGTAATTCCAGCTACCTGGGAGTCTGAGGGAGAAGGATTACAAGTTTAAGGCCATTCTGGGATACATAGCAAGACCCTGTTTCAAAACAAAATAAATTAATAAAAGAGGGTAGAGATTAATTCAGTGGTAGACCAGTTGCCTAGCATGAATGAATGAATGAATGAATGAAGGCCCTTGAGTTCAATCTCCAGTACTGCAAAGCAAACAAACAATTCTCAGTTATACTAACTTTCTTTGCAAACATAGATATGAATACACTTTAAGGTATATTATTTACCTTGTTTATCAAGACTCCCTTGTTTTAAAAAATATATATTTGAGTTTTTTCTAAAAATACATTTGATCAGATTACCGTTACTCTTCGCGTGCAGAAGATTTATACTTGAACTTATAGATCTTATTTACTCTGCTTTGTTCACAATGTTTACACATATCTGTGGTTTATCTTTTTTGGGCATTTTGGTCTTGGAATACCACTATGCTAATAAGACCCTAAAAATAGAGATGTTAGGAACTGATGTGAATAAGTCTCCTGGCTTCTATCTGGTGGTTGTTCTTCTCATTTCAGAAACAGCAACTGTCACAGTTTCAAAAAGGTCTGTTTGTGTTGCCCCAGCTTAAGTGAGCTACATGAATTAAGTCTAAGAGGCTTCCTGTTTTATAACCACTCAGAAGTGGCCAGTCAGCGTTTCTGGTGGCAGGAGGCCACTGCCACACCGAGGACATACAGGTCCCAGGTCTGATGTTTTAATTTGCCCATGGTGCCTTCCTGGGAGCAAATGAACGATTTCCATGGGCTTTTCCAACTATGAGACCATTCTGGGGCCTTTGTCTTTTCCATCTATCATTCCCAGCAAAGCAGGGGCCAGGCTGGGAGCCCCCAACTCAAGACACAGGGGATCTACTGTCCCAGGGGAGGCCATCATTCCCTAGACTGCATCCCATTACTGTATTAGTTTTCTATTGGTGCTGTCACACAGCATTACATACTTAGTGGCTTAAGACAAAAATGTATAATCTTTTGGTTCTAAATGTCAGAAATCCAAAGTGGGTTGGCAGGGCTGTGGACCTTCTAGGGCAGAATATATTTCCTGTTTTTTCCAACTTGTAGAGCTTGCTCCCTTCCTTAACTCATGTGCCTTTCTTCCATCTTCAAGCCAACACTGCTGTATCTCGTAACTAACTCTTTCTGCTTTCTCCTCACATCTCATCCTCTGACTCTCCTGCCCACCTCTTTCACACATAAGGACCTGTGCTTCTATTGGGCCCACCCAGATAGCCCAGAACCTAAAGGCCCTTAGTTTAATCATATCTGCGATGTCCCCTTTACCACATAAGGCATGTGCTCTAATTTGGATCATGAATGTCTTCCAAAGGCCCAAGTATTGAAAGCTTGGTTCCCAGCGTGGCCCGTTTGGGAGGAGGTAGAACCCTTGGGAGGTGGGGCCTAGTGGACAGAAGTTAGACCATTGGGGTGAGCCCTTGAGGGGACACTGGTCCCTGGTCCCTCTTCTCTTTTTGCTTCTTGGGCACCATGACGTGAACAGAGTCCTTAGCCACAGGGTCCCACTACCATGTATAGTGCCGCAGGCCAAAAGCAATAGGGCCAAGTGATCATGGACTGAACTCTTTAAAACCATGAAGTTTCTTCTGTTCAGTTGATTTATTTCGGGGACTCTGTCACAGTGACAGAAAGCTGACCACAGGCACATATCACACATTGGGGATTGGACCATAGACATTGTTGGATGTCATTCTCCAGCCCAGCACAAGGGCTGCACAGAATGACAGCTGGCGGGTGGGTGGCTGTTCTCAGCACATCTTCCTGGGGCTCTCCATTCTACTTCCCTCTTGGACTGTCCCTTCCTCCCCCCAGTATGCACACACATCTCTCCTGAGCCTGGCAGCCTGAGGCTGGCCCCTATGCTAAATTCCCTTTCTCAAATATGAGGCCTGTGGCCCTTACAGGAATGTGTTTCCTGGAGCTGGTATTAGCCTTTTTCTTGCTAAATTAGTTTAATAAAGCCCTGCCTTAAATTAAACAGGGGGAGGAGACAGATAGCTCATTGGTACAGCACTTGCCTAGCATGTATGAGGGAGGCCCAGCTCGGCAGAAAACAAAAGACTAAATTAGAGGTAGAAGAATTGAAATTATTTTGGGGGCTGGGGAATTGGGGCAATTGGGAACAGAAAGAATTTCCTGCACTTCTCTAAGAATCTGTGTAAGTTCGTTTGTGAACAGGGCTACAATTTCCTGGTCACAAAAAGGCAATTTTAAGGTCATGCCTTGGGTGGTGCCAGCCAGTTGTTAGATCTACAGTAGCGAATGTTTATGGGGAACAGCAGGTCTCTGTTTAATTCCTTCTAACCTCTCCATAAACAGTTCTTTATGGGTACACATCTTTCTGACAAGGAGTCATCTCAGAATCGAGACTTTCAGGAAGAGTAGCCCTGTGGTGGAAAGACGCCAGTCACCTGGATCGGCTGGGCAGGACCTGTGATCTATCAGCTGGATTCCCCTAACTCAGAATTAAAAGAAAACTAAGGCCGTGCCTCATTTCTTCATTTAGAATTAATTCTGAAGCAGTTAGTTAATAAGCATACTGTGTGACCATTTGTATCCTGCGCACATACAGCCACCACCTCCATGATTTTTGTTTCTGTGTTTTCCTTTGGAAATAAACAATTCATAAGTTTTAATTTGTGTGGAATTCTTTTTTAAAAAATTTATATATTAATTGGTACATTTTAAGATACAATACATTTACATTTATCATTGGTGCTTGTACCTGTACATGATGCATCTTTGTTCTTATTTTTTCCTCCATTACCTATGTGCCCTTCACCCCCTCCACCTTTCCCTATTTGCATAGACTTTGTTTCCATTTTTTTTTCCTTTCTCATAATTTTTCCTTTCCCTTCTTCCCTTTCCCCTTCCTCTCCCACCACCCCTACCCCTTTGGACCTTTTCCTATTTCAAAGTATCAATTATTTGTTTTAATCATTTTCATCCTTATTTACACTTTCAGTTTCTCACACTAGAGAAACTATTTGGTATTTACACATGTGTGTCCTATTTATTTCACTTAGGAGTATGGCCTCAATATGCATCCATTTAGCTATAAATGTCTCTAGTTTCTCGTTCTTTATGGCTGAGTAGTACTCCATTTTATTAAAAAAACCCGCATCTTCTTTATTCAGTCTCCAGTTGATGGACACTTGGGCTGTTCCCAAGCTTTAGCTATTACAAACTGTGCTGTTATAAACATGGGTGCACATATATCTCTGTGGTATGATTCTTTTAATTCTTTGGGGAAGATACTCAGTAGGGGAATAGCTGGGTCAAATGGGACTTTTAGTCCTAGTTCTTTGAGGTAGCGCCATACGGATTTCCACAGTGGTTGCACCAGTCTGCACTCCCACCAACAATGGAGAAGGGTTCCTTTCTCTCCACACCCCCGTCAGCATTTGTTATTAGTTGATTTCTTGATAGCAGCCATTCTTTGTGGGGTGAGGTGGAATCTCAGTGTTGTTTTCATCTGCATCTCTTGAATGACCAGTGATGTTGAACTTTTTTTCATATATTTATTTGCTGTTTTTACTTCTTTGTCTGAGAAATGTCTGTTCATTTCGGATGCCCATTTTTGAATTGGGTCTTTGAATTTGGGAGGTCTGATTTTTTTCAATTCTTTATATATTCTAGATAGTAGACCTTTGTCTGAGGTACAGCTGCTAAAAATTTCTTCCCGTGTTGTAGGTTGTCTCTTAGCTCTGTTGGTAGTTTCTCTTGCAGTGTAGAAGCTTTTTAATAAGATGAGATCCCAGGGCCGGGGATTTAGCTCAGTGGTTTCGCTGCCTGCTGAGCAAGTGCAAGGACCTGATTTCAATCCCCGGTACCAAAAAAATAAATAAAATAAGATGAGATCACAGTTGTTGATTCTTTGTGTTAGCTCCTGTGCTACTGAAGATTTGTTCATAAAGTCTTTTCCTATGCCAATGTCATTGAGAGTTCTACCTAACTTATCTTCCAGCAAGTTTACTGTTTCTGTCTTGATATTTAGCTCTTTAATCCACTTCAATCTTAGTTTAGTGCATGGTGATAGGTATGGGTCTAGTTTTAATCTTTGGCAGGTTGAAATCCAGTTTTTCCAACACTATTTATTGAACAGGCTATCTTTTCTCCAATGAGGGTGGTTGGCTCCTTTGTCAAAGATGAGGTGGCTGAGTATGTCTGGAGTTGTTTCTGCATCTTCTAATCTATTCCACTGATCTTCGGGTCTGTTTCTTTGCCAGTACTATGCTGTTTTTATCACAGTAGCTTTGTAGTAGAGTTTCAAGTTGGAGATTGTGATACCCCCAGCCATGTCTCTGTTGCCTAGAATTGCTTTTGCTATTCTAGGTTTCTTCTGCTTCCAAATGAATTTTTGGATTGTTTTCTCTAGTTCTGTGAATTATATTGTTGGAATTTCAATCAGTATTGCATTAAATCTATATAGTAGTTTTGAAAGTATGGCCATTTTCACTATATTGATTCTTCCTACCAAGGAACAAGGGATATCTTTCCATTTTCTTATATCCTCTTCAATCTCCTTCTTCAGAGTGCTGTAGTTTTCAGTGTAGAGGTCTTTTGCTTCCTTTGTTAGGTTAATTCTTAGATATTTCATTTTTTTAGATGCTATTGCAAAAGGAATTATTTCCTGAATTTCTCTCTCAATGGATCTGCTATTTGCGTATAAGAAGACTATTGTTTTTTGAGTGTTGACCTTATATCCAGCTACTCTACTGAATCTGTCAATTAAGTCTAGAAGTCTTTTGGTGGAGTTTTTTGGGTCTTCTATGTAAAGTATCATATTGTCAGCAAATAATGACAGTTTCACTTCTTCCTTTCCTATCTTTATTCCTTTTATTTCTTTCTCTTGTCTAATTGCTGTGGCTAATGTTTCCAGAACAATATTGAACAGGAGTGGTGTTAGTGGGGATCCTTGTCTTGTTCCTGATTTTAGTGTGAAAGTTTTCAGTTTTTGACCATTTAGTATGGTGTTGGCTGTTGGTTTTTCATAGATAGCCTTAATCAGGTTGAGATGAAGACCTTCTGTCCAATTTTCTGTAGCGTTTTTATCATGAATGGGTGCTGGATTTTGTCAAATGCCTTTTCTGCATCTATTGAGATGATCATATGGTTTTTGTCCTTGACTCTGTTAATATAGTGTATTACATTTATTGATTTATGGATGTTGAACCATTCTTGTATCCCTGGGATAAATCCAACTTGGTCAGGGTATATGATCTTCTTGATGACCCTCTGTATTCTGTTTGCCAGTATCTTGTTGAGGATTTTTGCATCTATGTTCATTAGGGAGATTGGTCTGTAGTTCTCTTTTCGGGTCAGGTCTTTCCCTGGTTTTGGAATCAAAATAACACTTGTTTCCAGGAAAGAATTTGGAAGCCTTGCTTCCCTTTCAATTTCCTTGATGAGTTTAAAGAGTAATGACGATAGTTCCTCTTTAAACGTCTTGTAGAATGCAGCAGTAAACCCATCAGGACCTGGGCTTTTCTTTGTTGGTACATTTTTTATTACATTTTCAATTTCACTCATTGTTATTGGGGTGTTTAGAATTTCTATATCTTTTCATTTAACTTTGGCAATTTTATGTATCTAGGAATCTGTCCATTTCTTCTGTGTTTTCCATTTTATTAGAGTACAGGTTCTCAAAGTAGGTATTGATGATCCTCTGAATTTCTGCTGGATCTGTTGTGGCTTTCCCTTTTTCATTCTTAATTGCATAGAATTGAGCCTTTTCTTTCCTTTTTTTGATAAGGTTGGCTAAAGGTTTATCGATTTTATTTATTCTTTCAAAAAACCAGTTCTTCGATTCATTGATTTTTTGTATCATTCTCTTAGTCTCCATTGCACTGATTTCTGCTCAGCTCTTTATAATTTCTTTTCTTGTATGAGCTTTGGGTTTGTTATGCTCTTCTTTTTCTAGGAGCTTGAGGTTCTGCATTAGGTTATTTATCTGAGTTCTCTCTGTTGTCCTAATATGGGCATTCACTGCTATGAATTTCCCATGTAGAACTGCTTTCATTGTGTCCCACAGATTCCTGCATGTTGTACTGGCATTATCGTTTACTTGTAGAAACCGTCTAATTTCTTCTTTAATTTCCTATGTGACCCATTGGTTGTTCAGGAGGGTGTTATTCAATTTCCATGTGTTTGCGGGTGTTTTGCAGTTTCTTAAATTATTGATCTCCAATTTTATTGCACTATGGTCTGATAATATACAGGGGATAACTTCAATTTTTTTACATTTACTTAGATTTGCTCTATGAGCTAGCATGTGATCTATTTTGGAGAATTCCCCGTGTGCAGCTGAAAAGAACGTGTATTCTGATTTTGTGGGGTGGAACACTCTATAAACATCCATTAAGTCCATTTGTTCAATAGCTTGGCTCAGTTCTAGAATTTCACTGTTAATTTTTTTCCTAGATGATCTGTGTATTTGTGATAGAGGGGTGTTGAGGTCCCCCACTAGAATTATGTTATTGTTTATTTGGTTTTTCATGTCCATTAATATTTGTTTTGTATAGTTGGGGGCATTCACATTTGGTTCATAAATATTTAGGATTGTCATCTCTTCCTCTTGGATTGTTCCCTTCACAAGAATGTAGTAACCATCTTTGTCTCTCTTAATTAGTTTTGGTTTGAAATCTACTTTGTCTGCAAATAAGATTGCTACCCCTGCTTTTTTCTGGGTTCCTGTTGTGTGGAGAACTGTTTTCCATCCTTTTACTTTCAGTCTATGAATTTCCTTTGAGTTAGGTGTGTTTCTTGTATACAGCATATTGCTGGGTTTTGCTTCTTAATCCATTCTGTCAGTCTGTTTCTTTTGATTGGTGAATTGAGGCCATTAACATTGATGGTTATAATTGAGAGATGTTGACTCATTCTTGCCATGATGTTTTATTGTTGTTGGCTCTTTTATTTCTTATTTTTCCCCCTTTCCCTTTAGAGCCTTACCTTGCGTGGTGTCTTCTCTCTGTTGGTCCTCATGGAGTTGTGACTTTCATTGTCTTTTTCTAGCATATTGCATAAAATTGTTTGGAGTGCTGGTTTGGTGTTCATGAAATTTCTCAGGTGTTCTTTGTTGTGAAAGTATCTAATTTCCCCATCAATTTTGAAAGATAATTTTTCTGGATACAGCCGTCTAGGTTGGCAGTTATTTTCTTTTAGGGCTTGAAATACTTCACTCCAGGCTCTCCTTGATTTGAGGGTTTGTGTTGAGAAGTCTGCTTTGATTCTGATGGGCTTTCCTTTGTAGGTGATTTCTTTTCTCTGTCTGTAGAATTTTGTTCTTCTGTTGGGTTTCTGGGATCTTGATTATTATATGTCTAGGTGTAGATTTTTTTTGATCGTGGCTGGGTGGAGTTCTATATGCCTCACTTATCTGTATGTCCAATTCTCCTCCCGTCTGGGAAGTTTTCTACTATTACTTCTGTGAACAGTTTTCTTACGTCAATTGTTTCTCCTATTTTTTCGTGGACTCCTATCAGTCTTATGTTATTCTTCTTTGCATCATCTAGCAGCTGTTGGATTGATTTCTCATGGTCCCTTACTATCTTTAAGAAATTTCTGTTTTCATAATCCTTAACCATGATCCTGTCTTCTATATCTGATATTCTGTCTTCAGATTCTCTTAGTCTGCTCTGCATGCTTTCAATGGAGTTTTTAATCTCCTGAATATCTGTTTGAATCTGTTTCATGGATTCTATTTCTTTCTTATGCTGGGCATTCATGGCTTCCAGCATGTTTCTGATCTCATCTATTTTCTTATCTGTTTCTGCTCTAGAGCCTCTAATCAATCATGTCTTTCACTCTACTCACCATCTCTGTATTTATCTGGGAGATTATTTCTGCTTTGAATTTTTCTGCAGCCTTGTGCATCTGCTTTGTTACTTCCTGTGCTATCAGTTCAGGGTGGCCAGGTGGTTGATTATCAGACTTTTCCACCTTATTTCCCTCAGAATTTCCTTTTTGTGGTGTGGAAGCCCGTGTTTGTGCCTTGCTTAAATGTCTTCTCATTTTTGTTTTTGGTACTGTCTTTGGTTTAATTCCTGGGTTGATATTTCAAAATTGCTTAATGCAGGTATCTTTGTTGCTTGTGTTTAAAACCCTTGTGGAATGATTGCTTTTCAGAGGTGTCTTCCAGATATGGCTTGTGTTTAGGTTTTGAGGCTCTAATGACTCTGAGGCTATTTTATTTTCCTTATACCAGGAAGGAAAACTGATTAGATCAATCACAACATGTTAGGCCAAATGATACAATCAGCAATACCATAGCATCAAGCACAGCTTAGAAAATGACAATTTGTGGTAGTTATTAATCTATCACATTTAACTATGTGAAGTATAATTCCCTGTGCCTCTGTAGTGTGGGACCAGGTAGCAGAAGAGCCGGAAGGGGGGTGGGGGGTAGGGGGAGTGGAACTGGGCCTTGCAGGCACCCATGCGGCTAAGCAGATCACGGGATGGAGCCAGGGCTCCAAGCTGCTCCCGGGACCTCACCGTGGGGTGGCCAGGAACTGGGATACAGCTGAGGAGCTTCACGCTGCCTGGGTGACCTACGGAGAGGAGCACTGTTGTGTGGCATTCTTAGTACATGGTGAAGTCTTGTGACATCCTGCTCTATCTGATCCCGTAGTCTAGAGAACCTATGCTGTATACACCACAGGCCCATTAGTCATTTTGTAGCAGGTTCGGTTATCAGATCAATCGGTTATAGATAGCACAGTGCTTATGTGAAGCGATGCTCACGTAGTGGCCCTAATGCTATGTCAAAATGCCTGTATCATTCTCCCACTTCATTTCCTCTCCTAGACACTGTATCATCCATCACCAGAGGAATTGCTACAGTGCAGTAAGATATTTTGAGAGAGATAGACCAGTCATATAACTTTTATTATAGTATATTGTTATAATTGTTCTATTATCAGCTATCAATATTAATCTCTTACTGTACCTAATTTATAAATTGAACTATCATAGATATGTATGTATGGGAAAAAACATAGTATACATAAGAGTTGGTACCACCTAAGGTCATAGGCCTCCACTAGAGATCTTGGAATGTATCTCCCATAGAAAAGAGGGGGCTATTATTTTACTTTTTAACGCAAAGGGTTACAAATAAATATATGATACAATATATTAGATTGAAAACTATTGGCTTACCAAATGTGTGAATCTAGGACATTCAGACTGTGGTGGTGAGGTAGGATGTCCACACGTAGTTAAAAAAATCCTATACATCTACTAAAGTCAGCTTCCAAACTAAAAGTTAGTGTCTGAAGGTGCACTAATACCTCTGAGCTTACAGAGGGGCAGTTTAGAAGCCCACACATTTTGCTTTGGGTCTAACTTCTGCTTCAGACAATGGCTACTGCTACCCTTGCGTGGATGTCTCTGTTCCTCTGGTGGGGCCCTTAGTATGGGGGCTAACTTACAGTGGAGCTTTCTTTTATTGCTTTGGAACTTCTAAACTCAAACACACAAACTATTATTACTGTTTTTCCTTGTTAGAATAGTAATACTTGCTCACTGTCATAATACTATAAAATACAGAAAAATGTAAAGAAGAAAAACTAATCCCTTAAACAACCTCACTAGGCAGCCCAGAAATACTTGTGGCTTACATCCTAAAAGTCCTAAGTGTTTGTCCCCGCATAGTTCTGGGGAGCAAACTCAGGGCCTCACAAACTCTAGGCAGACACGCTGTCACTAAGCTATATGCCCAGTCCTGGAAGCTCCTAAAACTTTAAGCACCAGTAAAATGACAGGCAGCATTACTTCACCCTTTTAAAGAAAGCTGTAGAAACGACATCCAAGCTGGAAGAAGATGGAATCTTTTGTTTCTCACATATTTCATGATTGTATAAAACCCAGTGGCCTGTAGTCTCGGGATTCTCTACAGAGTGCCTTGGCTTTGCAAAATCTTGGATATGACTTTGGCTTTCTTTTAAGTTTTGCTTGCTTTTAAAAAAAATAAACCAGATCAAAAAGACAAAGTGATTTCTCTTACACACAAGAGATTGCTAAACAGAAAAATATTATTTTCTCCTATAGTCTCAGTATCTTTTATTTTACACAGTGAAGACATTCTGGGGATGGATATTTATTATTTTAATTTTGGTGATGGTTTTACATATATAAAAACTCATCAAAATGTACATTTAAAAACTCATCAAAATGTACATTTCAGTTATGCACAGCATGATGTATACTGTTAAGCTGGTAAAAAAAGAAAAAGAAACAAATTGTACATACAGACCTAAACAGAGGGTTGCAAAACAGCAGTAGATCAATCTTTATATGCAGCGAGCCAAGTTCTTCCTTTTAGACAACCTCAATGAGCAGCAATTCTCATTCTAAAAATAGTGTACCCTTAATCCGAGTTAAGACTCCTGGGATTCCCTCTCTGGGAAACCACACCAGGACCTATATAAAGAAGAATGATTCCCATTCAGTGTTGATGGCCCTGACCTCAAGAAAGTACAAAGGTTTAGGGAAATTCCAGTGTTGCTTTGGGCTTGGTGATGTCAACGACCCACTAATGCCACACACTAAACTAGTCTCACCCTGCTGCTGGCCAAAGGCCTCTGGGGCTGATAAGAAGACCAGATGTGCCAAGAGGCCCTCAGCCTGCTGTTGAGGGATTTTTAAGGACCAAGAATTACAGCATAAAATAATCAGCTAAGGGGAAATAAATCCCAAGCTACAGCTCCAAAGTTAAAAGAGCATTGAAAAATCATAAACTTTGTAACATGACTTGAATTAACTTGAAGCTAAGTACAGTCCTTAATCATCCTCTTAAAGTTGAAATATCTGTAGTTATACTTTCCCTAGAGAATTTTTTTTTGTGGGGAGGGTCTGAGGCAGGGTCTCACCATGTAGTCGAGGCTGGCCTCAAACTTGTGGCAATCCTCCTGCCTCATCCTCCTGAGTGCTGGGATTGCAGGCATGGGCCACCATGCCCCACACCCTAGAGAATTATAAAGTTCTGCCCCATAGCCTGATGGGTGCTACCTTATATTATCTCTACCATCTTTCCTTTCTAAAACTTCACCTGCAAACCATCTCTGGCCCCTGAGATTTGCAGGTAAGAGGCTGTGAGTTGGTGCTGATAGCCCCTGCCATCTACTGAACACTTAGCATGTTGTCTTGCAAATGCTCTTGACTTATTTGTAAAGAAGACTCTGGTTTTCCTTTCTTACCCTGGGAGGAAACTGTGGCTCAGCAGCCTTGTGTTCAGATTCTGATGAGAAACATCAGAAACCACTTTTGCTAGTTTAGGCAGAACACAAACTTGTAGGAGGATCCTAGATACCAGAATCCTTGGGAGAACGAGGAGCAATCTGGAGGCTTTGGTCAGGAAAGGTGTGTGTGTGTGTGTGTGTGTGTGTGTGTGAGCGTGTATATGTGTATGTGTGTATGTGTGTGAGTGTGTGTATGTGTGTGTATGCATGTGGGTGTGTGTATGTATGTGTGTATATGTGTGGTGTATGTGTGTATGTGTGTGGTATGGTGCATGTGTGTATGTGTGTGTATGTGTGTGTATGTGTGTGGTGTGGTGTATGTGTGTGTGTGTATGTATGTGTGTATGTGTGTGGTGTATGTGTGTATGTGTGTGGGTGGGTGTATGTATGTGTGTGGTGTGGTGTATGTGTGTATGTGTGTGTGTATGTGTGTATGTGTGAGTGTGTATGTGTGTGTATGTATGTGTGTGTGTGTATGTGGTGTATGTGTGTGTGTGTGTGTGTGGTGCTGGGGATTGGACCAGAGCCTTGTACATGCTAGGTAAGTGCTCTACCACTGAGCTACATTCCCAGCCCCCACATTGGGCAATGTTTTGACTGTATTGTACAGATACCCACGTATATAGTTATAGTTATATATATATGCATATATTTTTTCCTTGCTTGATTTATATTTTTTGAGTATAAGTTTGATCACCTATTGTTTAAGACACTTGAATTTCTTTTTCTACAAATTATTTAATTACATCTTTTGCTCTTTTTTGAGCGGGTTAGTATTCCTTTTAAAAACTGATTCATGGGGGCTGGGGATTTAGCTGAGTGGTGCCACTGCCTGCCTTGCAAGCACAGGGTCCCAAGTTCGATCCCTGGTACCAAAAAAAAAATTGTTTCATGGGCTGGGGATTTAGCTCAGTGGTGCCACACCTGCCTCGAAAGTGCAAGGTCCTGAGTTTGATCCCAGTACCCCCCCCAAATTGATTCATATAATGATATTAGCCCTATTCAGTCATATGAGTTAAAAATATGTTCCCCAGATTATAGTTTGCCTTTTAAAGTGGTTTCTGGTCACTTTTTCTTTATACAATTTATAACTTTAATAAAATTATATTTATTAAAAGTATTTATTATAATAATCATAGAATATAATGATGAAATATAAAATCATAAATATGAAATAATATACAATTGGAAATGAATGAGTCTATACCAAATGTGCAGATAGAGTTTGACTGAATTAAGTGAAAAACTGTAGGAAAATGAGAGTGAGTGTAAGTATATCCCATTTGTTCTTTTAAAAATATGCTTTATTGGCCTGAGTGTGGTGGCACACGTCTGTAATCCCAGCACTCAGGAGGCTGAGGCAGGAGGATCACCTTGAGTTTGAGGCCAAACTGGGCTACATAGTGAGGTCAAGACCAGCCTGGACTACATAGTGAGACCTTGTCTCAAAAATTGAAAAGAACTATTGAATATTTGTAAGATGTGCAAGAAAACAACACCAAAGGTTCACTGCATGTACACACGTTGTTTTTGAGTGTATATACCTCCTTATAAAAGACAAATGGTGGCATAGTATATGTACCATCCAGGGGAGCAGGGAAAGGGAGGCTTGGGGAGAAGCTGGGATCAGGGCGAGGTTGGCTTAGTTAGACATAACGCGAAATGAGTGCAGGGAGGAGATTTCACGTGTCAGAGTAACAGCTTTTGGCGAATCCACGCTCGGCTCAGGCCGGGTGACTCTGCAGGCAGCATGCAGTGTGAGAATAACCCACTCCCTGAGAACCAGCACTCAGCTCACATAACAGGGCTGCTGTGTGGTTTAAGTGAGAAGACACTCTCACCCGTGGTTACCGTCCTCCGACACAGCGCCGTGCGGTTATTATGTTATAACCACACAGTATCAAAGGTGACTTAGCTAATTGTGAAAGCAGCTGTGAGTACCTCAAACATCAAGGAAGCTCAGGAAATCCTTCCTCGAAGGCGTCTGATGGCAGGTGACATCCAGAACTGTTTAAAAATCACACGGATTCCTCTCAGATTGGTGTCCAGTTAGCCCCTTCACGTGCAAAATCTATGGCAGGGCACCCAGGAATCAGGCCCTGGTAAATGAATCTCCTTGCTACATTCCAGGTTCTTGAGAAGAGCACTGACGGGTTCTCAGTCATTAACTCAGGGAGGAGAGCCCAGCCCGTCCCTGGGACCCAGGGTGATCTAGGTGCCCGTTCCGGAAACAGGAGCGAATCGACACGTGATAAGTGTTGCAGAGGATGCCAAATGGTTACAGACTCAGCCCCGAGGTCTTGCTGTCCAACAGGAGAGTAAGATGGCAACACGAATGATGCCAAGATGAGGCACAGAAGGAAGAAGGCAGAGTTCTCGAAAGGAAGGGCCGGAATCCAGGGTCAAACGCTATCGAGAGAAAGGATGGAAGAGGTCGGACCACATACCAGTGTGGCTCTTGAGGACAGCAGCGACTTTTGACTTTCGGAGAGCAGTGTTGGTAGAGCAGCAGCGGTCAGGGCAGCCGAATCAAGGAGGATTAGCAAGTGAGTGGGTGTGAGGTGCAAAGGAAGGTGTGACAAAGCGTGGTGGTGAGCCGAGGAAGTGGTAGAGAAAAAAGAAAATTGTATGTATATTTTTAAGTCGGGGAGACCTGAACATCCTCCTGACAGAAGAGAAAGAGCCAATGGCGGAGGTGTAAATATTGCTTTCTCCAATGTGCCATGCTCTGGTTTGGATATTGGCTTGGAATCCCCTAAAGGTCCACGCGCTAAGGATTTGGTGGTGCTATTAGGAGGTGGTGGATCATTCGGGGTGTTGGGTCTAGTGGGAGTCACTGGGTAACTGGGGGAGCACTCTCGAAAGGGATTGTGGGAGCTCACTCCTCCTCCTCCTTCTTCCTTTTCCTCCTCCCTCTTTTCTCTTCTCTTTCTCTTCCTCTCTCCCTCCCTCCCTCCCTTCCTCTCTGTCTCTCTGTCTCTCTCTGTCTCTCTGTCTCTCTGTCTCTCTCCCCCTACCCTGCTAGCTTGTGGCTCCAACATGTACTGCTGCTATGATGTGCCATCCTCACCAGTTCCTCCCAAACTGAACTAAATAAATCTTTTCTCTTTATAAAGTTAGTTGCCTCAGGTATGTCACCCTGGTAACACAGAGCTGACTCATACACACCATCGGCAGACCTAGGCCATGTGTTCTTCCTAACTGCTACAATGCATTCAGAATGATGAATATTTTTGAGTTTTGCTTGTTTTGCAAAGGCTAAAAACAATAGCAGAAACAACCTCGTTTCCTGGAGGAGCTTGGGGCAAGGTGGAGCTCAGCTCATACCTTCAAAATTGTAACTATATGTAAACAAAATGTGATATAGTCATGCAGTAGAATATTAGCCTCAAAAAGGACAAAGTGCTGATACTTGCTACAATGTAGGAGAAGCTTAGTATGGTTTCTATCTAGATGTCTCCCTAGAGCCTCATGCACTCATAGGCAGGGCTTCTGGAAGGCAGTTGGATTGCAGGGGTTTATGGCTGATTTTCCGTTTGGAGGCAGGGTCTGGTGGAGGAGGCGGGTCACTGGGGCCGTGGCCTGGGAGCGTTTCTCTCCCTCCCCTGGTCTGTTTGCTCTCTTCTTCCTGGATGCTGTGATGTGAGGAGTCATTCCTCTGTCATCCTGCCTTGGAGCCCCTGGACTACGACCCAAAACCTCTATAAACTGTGAGTCATAATAAACCCTTCCTCCTTTAATATGCCAGTTGGTGTTGGGTATTGTGTGCCAGTAATGAGATAAGAAACTAAGTCAAACCTGGGAAACATGCTGAGTTAACATCCCTAAAGGACATACACTGAGGGACCCCATTTACATGCAATGTCTAGACTAGATCAGAGGGACACACAGTAGATAGCTGTTCGCCAGGGGCTGGGAAAAGGAAAAATGGCAAGTGACTGCTAAAGGCTAGGGGTTTCTTTTTGAAATGATGAAATTATTTTGGAATTAGGAATAGATTCCAAGCACAACACTATGAATGTAATAGTTACTGCAACCAGACTGATGTAGCTGATGTATGTTATGTGCATTTTACCGAATAATTAAAATAACAACAATGAACAATGATGCCAGCCCTACCACTTACTGGATTCTGCATCCCTCCCTTCAAGGATTTGTTACATACAACTCTTGCAACTGTGAGCAGGTCACCACCCTAAAATGATACCTGAATACTCACTGGATGGGTTAAGCACTATACGAGAAGCAGAGGGTTGGTTTCCTGTAGTCCTCCCCAGAACTTGGATCACGTGGCACTTTCTACAGCCTCCTGTATCTCAGTCTTTAACCAATGCTGTGGTTAAAGTGTACCCTGCTATGTATGCATGGTGACCAGCTGTACTGGTTTCCCAGGGACAGGGTTTTCCCCAGATGGGGACTCTCAGTGTTGCGATGGGGAAAGTCCTGGGTAGAGCAGTAGTGGTCGCTCTCATTACAGTGTTTACAGAAGTCAAGGCAGCAGCTTCTGCAGTCCTGGTGGCCAATCCCAGCCTCTACTCCCACGAGGCAGCTCTTCCCGTCTCTCAGCACAGTCAGAGACATGCAACAGGGCTCCCAGGTACCAGGGGAGGAGCCTGGAGCTTAAGATGTGGAAGCTGGGACTGTTCTGGATTGAGGACCACTGGCAGTTTTTCTTCCTAGTGTGGAAATCAGCGGTTAACACTATGAGTGGCTCCTTGAGTTTTGTGGATGCCAGCAACTACCACAGGATTACACTGACGGTGGTGGACAGAGCCTGGTGGGATGCTTGAGCTTGGAGATTGTTGATGGATGTAATGAGGTGACCCCTGGATGATGCAAATAGGCTCATTTATAGAAAACATGCCAAGGAGACTCTGAGAAAGAGTGGCTGGGACTCTACCCTCTCACTTTGAACTCCATGTTACTGGAGAACACCTGATGAGGTAGGAGCAGGGAGAGCTTGACTTGGGCTAATAAAGGAAAGAATAAGACAGGTTCTGGCTCCCTCAGAGGCGAGTGTCTGGAGGGGTAAGGACTGAGGAGAGTCTGAACTGTGGTCCTGGAGAGGAAGTCACTTGGGAGGAGGTTTGTCTGGTCAGCCCATGAGGGACATGGCTGCCAAGGCTTTGTAGGGTACCTTTGGGGACATGGCTGCACATTATCAAAAGCAGCCAGCGAAGGCCTTATTTGTCATGGTTCTGAAGGAGAAAGAACCCAAATGCCCATCCACTTGTGAATGGATAAAGAAAATATGGGGTATCCATAGCCTGGAAATTATTTGGCAGTTAAAAAATGAAGACCTGAATAGTCATTGAAGAACAGCAGCCATGGGTCTTAGCTACCCCATGGCTGAGGGGCTCGTAAAGGGGCACAAGGTGACAAAGGACATGAGCAAGCAGAGGCACAGGCGACTCTGCTGGTGCCTCCCCAAGCACAACAAGCCCACGCTGGGCTGGATTCCGGAGCTGTGTGGCTTTGTCCCACATGAGTGGTGTGCCATGGAGCTGCTCCAGGTCTCCAGGGACACTTGGCCCTCAAGTTCACCCAGGAAGGAATGGGCACACACATCTGTGCCAGGAGGAAGGAAAGGAGCCGATAATGTCCTGGCCTTCTGGCTCTATGTGTGATAAAACCTCTATAGACCAAAAAGAAAAAATGAACAAACCCCCAAAACATGATGCTAAGGGAAAGGGTGCAGTCATACAAGGTCACATATTGTATGATTCTGTTTGTATACAATGTCCCAAGTAGGCACATTCATAGAGACAGAAAGCACATTAATGGATCCCAGGGAAAAGGGAATGCAGTTGGACTGCTGATGGGATGCTCTGTTCACTCTGGGGGTCACTCATGCCACTAGCGTGCCCCAGGGTGGAGCTGTTTCAGCTCTGTGGATCCCTCCTCCATGGCTATGTTTATGCCTTGAGGCCAGCTCCACATAGAGGAACCACTGCGGCACGGGGAGGGGGCAGGGAGAGCCCAGGTCGACCCAGCCAGAGGGAAGACAGGAGCCCAAGGGCTCCCAGCTCCCTGAAACACCCTCTGGGACAAAATATGGGTTTTCTGGGTCACAAAGCTGGCTGTTGGCCCTGGCTTTGGTTTCCTGATCTGCCCAGCCTCCGTGTGCCATCCTTTTCTGACTCACAGCACATCACAGCAGGGGGCACGGGAGGCCTGGAGCTGGCCAAACAGTGCCCTTGGCTCTGGCTGCAGGTTAGAGACACCTGGGGAAGCTCAGGGGTCAGCGGTGTCCAGGCTCATGCTCAGGTAGGATGGGTCATGGGGACTCACACCCCGAACACACGCAGAGTCAGTACCCCTCTTCTACAGAAAATGATGTTCCACGGTAGATCTGAGCATGCAGCCAGACATACAGAGAAAGAGTATTACGGAGATGTGTCAGTAGGCAATTAATGCAAACATTGTTATTTTCTAACATTTTGCGATAGTCACGATTTTTGACCCATGTTTGAGATTTGTAATTCTCAATTTTATTTTCTCATTCTACCTAAATATTCACTTTTGTATCTAATTTTCTACTCTTTTTCTAAAAGAGATGTAGAATCTACTCCATATTTATAATTTCTAGTACCAGGGATTGAACTCGCGACCTTCTGCTTTCGAGGCAGGCGGCAGAACCACTGAGCTAAATCCCCAGCCCTCTACTCCCAATATTGTATGTGCTCTGGTTACTTTTGGGGTCAAAAGTGTTTTAGCCCCTGTTAAAATTCGGATCTGCCCCCGGCCTAAGGCTTACTTCAGTTTGGTTTGGCAAGAATACTTCCTAGTGATGCCCCAGTACTCCCATAATGTCTGGTGTCTCACGTTTAGTGACCACTGGGTTAAGGTGGTGATAGACAGATCTGTAAAGGTTTGTTTTTCCCATTGCAATTATTCAGTAGCCAGTAGAATAAGATATTATCACTGTGGAAATCTGTTTCCCAACAACTTTTTTTTTTTTTGGTACCACGGATTGAACTCTGGTCCTTGCACTTGCGCAGCAGGTGGCCAAACCAATGAGCTAAATCCCTGGCCCCTCCCAACAACTTTTTACAAAGTTAGTATTTTAAGCATCCATTGACGAGACTATCCTGAATTAATTATTCCATGGGGAGTTGCAAGATGCAAACTGTCTCATTTTTCATTAATTTTGTTTTTATTGGCTGGAACCTCCCAAGAACAATGCTTTCCCTTATCAATTTCAGGACCAATATTTTTTTTCGTACCAGGGATCAAACTTGGGTCCTTGCGCTTCCACAGCAGGCGGTGAAACCACTGAGCTAAATCCCTGGTCCTCAGGACAGATTTTAATGTCACTCAGGCATGGCTTAAAAGCATTGATTTAGTTTGACTGCCTCATTCACAAATGAAAAATACCAAGGTTCAGATAAACAAAAATATTTGCTCAAATGGCACAGTAGCTAGAAATAAAAGGCTACCTTTTTTTATACCAAAATTATGTAAGTCACCTTGTTGTTGCAGGGAGAAAATAACTGACATACACAACTGAAAGAAGGACAGGTTTATTTTGGCTCAAGGTTTCAGAGGTTCCAGTCCATGGTCAGTTTGCTGCATTGCTTTTAGGCTTCTGGCGAGGCAGAAACATTTTGGTGGAAAGTTGTTGTGGAGCAGAGGTGCTTGGCTCATGGAAGCAAAGAACATGCAAAATTCCAAGCAAAGATGCACCCTTCACAGACATGACACCCTCAGTGACCTGCTTTCACCAACTAGACCCCACCTCCTAACAGCACATTTAGCTCTGAACTCATCAATGGGTTAATCCATCGATGAAGTTAGCACTCTCACAATCCAGTCACCCCCTAGGAGTCTCTTAATTCAATCAAGTTGATAACCAAGAGTAACTCTCACTAAAAGGAAAAATCTTTACCTTGAAACAAGTCTGAAATACCAGAGTAGGAGACCATGATCTGTTCTTTTAGAATATCTGTCAACGTTTCCGAGAACAGGGCATAGCTTGGGAAATGTGGCAAAGCTTGGCAAAATGTTAGAAAACATTCCATTTCACCCAGAATCTAAATTGAGCCCCTAATCTCTCACTGTGATGGTTTAACATGGCTCTGGAAGTTCTGGCTAACAGAATAACATAAGAAGAAGTCAAGAAGTGTAAAGATTAGAGGTAGGAATACAAGATTACTCCTATTTGCATGCAGTATGATACTCTTTCTAGAAGAGCAGTTCTCGAACTTTTCAGTCTCAGGACCCTGTTACCCTGCTAAAATTTATTAAGCATCACAAGGGACTTTTGTTTATGTGGGGCATATAAATTAAGACATTACTTATTAATTCATTCAGAAGTTAAAAACTCAATTATATTAACAAACCACATACATTGTATGAAAAATAATGATATTTTCTAATCCAAAAAAATTGGTAATGAAATTGCTGTTATTTTTAAAGGAAATTTTACAGATCTCTATCATTATTGACCTAAGGAAGGCATCTGGGCGCACATCTGTTTTGCTCTCAGCAGGTACACAATATCACGCATAATGAAGCCTCACATTTTGCTGAGAGAACAAAGTTAAAAGTCAAATAACCTCTTGGTATTATTATGAAAATAGTTTTCATTTTGCAGATCCTTTGGAAGGGTTTCTAGGAGTTTGAGAGCTGCTGTTCTGGTACATTCAAGAGACTCAGGTATGTTTGCCAGTCTCAGCTTGATAAAGTGGCTGGATATGCAAGAAATACAGGAAAACAAAGTACTTTCCCGTATAGCAGGATCTCCGGAATGTGTCAGGTTCCACTCTGTGCGTGCGGACACTGGGTCCCCTTTGCAGAAAATCTCAACTCTGCATAATTCAGATGTCCTTTAGCTTGTGTGGCAGGAAGTCCAAGCTTCTGAAGGGATCTTTTCCCCTAGATATTCCTTCCAAGTCTTCTGGATGGAAAAAGAAGGGCAAATGGGGTCATATCTATCCTCAGCACTGCACTTGCTATGAGCAGTCCTATATTGTGTGTGGTTGGCCTTCTCTATACTGTGTTGCTCACGCTGCTGCAGACTGCTCCAGACCTCTGGCCAGGACATTCCCACAGGATTCCCACAGGTTTTCCAGACTGCACTAATATCTCCATGGCTTCTGGACACCGGGGAAGCAGGCATTTGGTAGAGATTGGGCCAAGGGGGCATGTCCTTATAGTTTCTCAAATCTGGCAGCTCTCATTCCGCAACAGGAATTAGGTAGACAAGAGTTAGGATTCTATTAGGCAGTAAGGGCAGAAGCTCCAAAGGGAGTCTGCTGAGTCACAACCCTCCAGGGATCTTACAAAAACATCTTCCAGGTGGCCTTCACCTGCCTGGGACCTCCCCAGAGCATGATCAGGCGGGCCATTGGCTCAAGGGCACATGGGCCCCACATGAGCACTGAGTGAAGGCTGTATAGACTGGACCCTAACAATATGTAGTTTCCTATAGGCTAGAGATCATAGTGCTTCCACAATAGCCCTAGCTCCCTTCTCAACCCTTTAAATACCCCTAGACAAAGAACTCTCGTGGGTATCCTACTCGGAACCCCCTCCTAGCTAGTGGGAGCTCTACTTCCTTGTGTTTCTATCTTTTACTTCCTTGCCTTTATATCCTAGCCAGAACTATGCCAAACCAATCAGTGGACTGATTTAGCAATCGCACACTCCTGATCCCAGCACCATACATTCTAGATCAGCCACCTCTGAAAAGCTCTACTTAGGCTGCACAATCCTTTGGGGGGACATCTAGACACAAGCCATGACAGGGAGGAAGCAGCCCTTACATCAGGAGTGGACCTGCCAGGAGACAGCCTGGCCCAGGTGTGATCACCACACCACATGCCCTTTTGGCTTCCATGGTTCACGAAGCTCTGCTCACCCTTACTCTCACCTGTTAAACAAGCAGCCAAAGACAGGTACAGTAGAGCCAGAACCAGAAGTGATGACTAATACTTCAGTACCTTCTCCCCTTTCTGTCTCCAGGGAGAGGCCAGGCTACGCACGCCCTGACTGTTGGGCGCAGCAAGGTGGAGTGTGGGTGACATTTGGTATCACTACTTCCTTCTTTGCCCACTGTACCCAACAAATAACCCAGTATAAATTACCTTTGCAGTCTCCTCATTCTACAGAGCACTGTGGAAAGTGTTTATTTCAATTAACTCATGGGGAAATTTTTTGCAAGGGCAGGAAATAAAATATTTCCTTTCATCTTAATCCAACTAACTACTTAAGGGCCATATGAAACAACAGATAACCAGAAGGTATAAGAGAGCAAAAATAACTTACCCCCAAATGATAGGCAGATTTGTTTGTTAGCTGTGCTCTGAAATTCTTTTCTAAATTTCTTTTCAACAAACCACGAAATGGGCTATCTCTGTACATTTTATTGGAGGATGTGTCTCAGATCCGATCTTTATGTACCTAAAAATTGCCGCAGTTCATCTCACTGACAATCTGTTCGGAGCTATGCTAAGATTTTCTACAGTGTTTCCTGACCTCTGTGATTGCACACATGGTCAGGGGAACATGAGACAGTTTTCTAATAGCAAAAGAATACAAGCCGGCTCCTTTGTTTTTACCATATGGCAGCTCTTCCAATCGCACAGTGTGCCTACAGTTCCGGCCCATGCCCACCCAAGAGCTCAGCTGAGAACGCTGCTCTCTGGGCTTTCCAAGAAAGCTGGGAGAGCATGGCACAGTGTCAGAGAGCTCGCTTAACCGCCCACCTCTCTGATCATAGCACACAGCCCAGCACATGGACTTTGAGAAAACCACAAATCAGGATCATCCCTCAGACTGTTCAAGGCCATGGCCTGGCCTCTACCTGCCTCTCCCACCGTCACCTCTGGCTGTTTCTCTCCTTCTCTGATATGCTTAGGCCTCACTTCTTGTTTTATTCTGCTGGGGGGTGGGGGCAGTTGGTACTGAGGACCTCTAGCGTGCTAAGCACATGCTCTGCACTCACTGAGCTACCCTCTCAGCCTCTCCTTGTTTCTTGAAGCTCTTTCTCACCTTCCCACTTCAGGAACTTCATAAACAGGGGTCTCTTTCACTGACTGTGGCCCTATTGTCCCTCCCAATCTAGCCTCACCTGGCAGCCTCTTTCATTCAGATCTCGGGCTTTTTTCCTCTTCTTTTCTATTGTTTTTTTTTCAGATTGAACCCAAGGAGTACTAAGATGCGTCCCTAGAAATTTTAAAATTTTTCTTTCTTTCTTTCTTTCTTTCTTTCTTTCTTTCTTTCTTTCTTCCTTCCTTCCTTCCTTCCTTCCTTCCTTCCTTCCTTCCTTCCTTCCTTTCTTTCTTTCTTTCTTTCTTTCTTTCTTTCTTTCTTTCTTTCTTTCTTTCTTTCTTTCTTTCTTTCTTTCTTTCTTTCTTTCTTTCTTTCTTTTTGAGACCAGGTCTTACTTAGTTGCCCAGGCTGGCTTCGAATTTGCAATTTGCAACTCTTCTGCCTCAGCCTCCCAGTAGCTAAAATTACAGGTGTGCACCACCATGTTCACCCAGATCTCAGCTTTCATGTCACCCCCCCACACAAAGAGACCACACTGTCAATCCCCAATCTGACTCTTGAACCATTTGCCTCATTGTTTTTATTAGTTTGGTTACTAGTTTATTTTTCTCACTAGAATCTACACTCAAAAGGGCAGAAAGCTAGTATGTTTGATCTACTGATATATAATTAGATCCAAACATGATTCCTAGGACGTATGAGCATTCAATTCATGTCAGGTAAATGAAAGAATACATTTTTTTTAATGACCACAAAATGCTTCCTTATTTTCTCCAGAGTCATAGCCAAGGATTACACCTATTATATTACCAAATGATATTCCCCCAAGGATTAATGAAATAAAATTCTCCATGAAAAATTTGCTATCTTCAGAGTGTTAAATGTAAGGCAAACTAATGTATTCAGCAA
Organism: Heterocephalus glaber; assembly: GCF_053883595.1. Classification (NCBI taxonomy): domain Eukaryota; kingdom Metazoa; phylum Chordata; class Mammalia; order Rodentia; family Bathyergidae; genus Heterocephalus; species Heterocephalus glaber. Next base: position 10,154,088 of record NW_028258138.1, read on the forward strand.
AGTTGCAGAATACAAAATCAATACCCAAAAAAGCCACAATTAAACAGTGATAAAATAAATTAAAGAAGACATAATAAATAAATAGAGACATAATAAATAAACAGAAAGACATCCTATGTTCATGAATTGTAATACTGAACATTGTTAAAAATCTCAATACTACAGGGCCGGGGATTTAGCTCAGTAGTTCTGCCACCTGCCTCACAAGCACAATGTCCCGAGTTTGATACCTGGTACCAAAAAAAAAATCTCAATACTACATAACCAATCAGATTTAATGCCATCCTATCTATCACAATCCAATGACAATGCAGAAATGGAAAAAGATTCCAAAATGCATATAAATTCTCAAGGGGCCCAAATAAACAATACAATCTTGAAAAAGAACAAGGTTGGAGTTCTCCTGCTTCCTGATTTCAAAACATATTACAAAATCATCATAATGAAAATGTATGGCACTGGAAAAGAGCAAATAGACCAATGGTACAAATTAGAGATCTGAAAAATAAATCATCTCCTGTATGATCAAATAATCTTTGACAAAAGTGCCAAGATCACACAATGGAGAAAAGACAGACTCTTTAATAAATATGACTGGGAAAATTTGATATCCACGTGCAAAATGGATTAAATAACTAAATGTAAGATCTAAAACTATAAAACTCCTAGAAGAAAAGAAAGGAGAAATCATGATATTGGATTTGGTGATAATTTCTTGGCTATGACACCAAACACACAGAAAATAAAGCAAAAATGAGCAAATGGGACTACATTAAACTTCAAAAGAAACAATCAGCAAAGTGAAAAGGCAACCTATGGGAGAAAATATTTGCAAATCATACATGTGTTAAAGAGTTAACATCCAGAATATATAAAGAGGGGCCAGAGATTTAGCTCAGTGGTTCTGCCCTCTGCCTCTCAAGCACAAGGACCTGAGTTCAATCCCCAGTACCAAAAAAACACACAAAAAAAGACAGAATACATGAAGAACTGCAACTTATCAGCAACAAAATTTAATTTAAAAATGGGCAAAGGGCCGGGGATTTAGCTCAGTGGTTTCGCTGCCTGCTGCACAGGTGCAAGGACCTGAGTTCAATCCCCAGGAAAAAAAAAAAAAAAAAAAAAAAAAAAAAAATCCATTAAAAAAGGGCAAAGCACTTGAATAGACATTCCTCCAAACACAGATGCCCATTAAGAATGGGAAAAGATGCTCATCATTAATAATCATTAGAGAAATATGAATCAAAACTAAAGCCCATTAGGATGGACTTTATTGGGAGAAAAGAGGAAATAAGGGGTGTTGATGAGGTTGTGGAAAATAGAAAACATTGTTGCCTTGTTGAGAATGTAAAATGGTGCATTTGGTGTGGAAAATGGTTTACAGCTTGCTCAAAAAATTGATAATAGAATTATAATAGTATACAGCATTCCCACTTCTGGGTATATAATGAAACAAATGGACAGCAGGATCCTAAAGAGAGATTTGAGGGCCAGGGATTTAGCTTTGCCTCCCTCGAAAGTGCAAGGTTCCGAGTTTGATCAAAAAAAAAATAAAGAGAGATTTGAATAACCATGTTAATTACAGCATTATTCACAACCAAGAAGAGGAATTAACCTAAATGTCAATTAATAGATTAATTGATAAAGAAAATGTACCCCCAAAATTAATTAACCACGAGAGGTATTTTCAGTTGTGCATATGTGTGTAACAGTTATGACATTTTTGAAAGATTAAAACATTAACACCCACTGCAGTTTTATAATATAAACTATTAATTTATTTTGGATAAGGTAATGACATTATGGTTTCTTATATTTTAAAGATGCATACTGAGCCAGGTACAGTGATGCATACCTATAATCCCAGCCACTTGGGAGGCTGAGCCAGGAGGATCACAAGTTCAAGACCAGCCTGGACAACTTATTGAGATCCTGTCTCAAAATAAAAAATAAAACAAAGCCAAGTATGGTGTCACATGCCTTTAAACCCAGCACTCTAGAAGGCTGAATCAGGAGAATTGCAAGTTCAAACCTAGCCTGAGCCACTTAACAATTTAACAAGATCCTGTCTCAAAATTAAAAAAAAAATTTAAAATCTGCACAACTAGCTCAGTATGTGAAGGCCCTGGGTTCAATAACCAGTACTGAAGAAGAAGAAAAAAAGACCTAGGGATATAGCTCAGTGAAAGTGAGCTTTCAAGGGTCAGAACCTGGGTTAAATCCCTACTACCAAAATAAGTGGATATTGAAATGTTTCTAGATGGAATTGGTGTTTGGGATTCACTTCACAGTGATACAGGATGAGAGGCAGTGAGCAGGGGTATACCAATGTTATGGGTGTAACATAAGCACCCAAACGACTCATTCCTTCCCCTGTGCAGTGTTACCAGGAGATGCAGCTGCATGAAGCGCCTCCCTCTGGAGCACTCTGAGGTCGACCTTTCAGCTCCCTCTTTCCACTCCTGCTCCTCCGCTCCCTTGCGCAGAGCTGGTCCTCCGAGCATGCTAACCCTACTAAACCTCCCGCAAGTTAACCTCAGGTTTGAAAGCTGCTCCTGGGGCTCCCATTCTGTGGCCAGATGGACAAGACTGGGGATCATTCTTGGAGCTAGGTGCAGTAGGTAGACTTCAAAGATAGTCCTCAAGAGGGGCCAGGGATTTAGCTCAGTGGTTCTACCTCCTGACTCGCAAGCGCAAGGTCCTGAGTTCAATCCCTGGTACCAAATAAAAAAAAAGATGGTCCTCAAGATCTCTACCCCAGGTATAAATGCCTGTATAGCCCTAGAACTATGAACAGGGTGGATTTCACCCCCATGATGAAGTTTAGAGCACACTTGACATCCAGGTAGGGAGATGATCCTCATGGGCCTGGCCTCAATGCCACACAAAAGCTCCCTAAAAGCAGAATTTTCCTCTCTTCTCACCAAAGAGGAAGTAAGACATTTGAAACATGGGGTTCAGTGCACCATTGGGCCATGAAGGTGTCATCTCACAAGGAATGCAGTTGGCCTGCTCAGGTCACCCACTCCTGACAACACAGAAAACAGGGGCCTCAGTCCTACAACTGCGAGGAACAAACTTCAAGGAGGACCCCCACCCCCAGAGCCCCAGACAAGAACCCCACCCACCCAACACCTTGACATTGGCTGTACCATATGCCAAGCAGAACAGACCCTAAACATGCTGCCCTGGGCTTCTGCCCTGTGTCAGACATGACTAATATGTGGCTGTTGTCTTAAGCTGCTGTGTTTGTGATCATTCATCACACAGCAATAGAAATCTATGGCACTGGGTCATGGCACATGGAGGTTCATTGCCCTATTCTTTCTACTCTTGTACAAGTTTAAATTTTCCATAGTCATCATAAAAGTTCAAAATATTGATTGTGAGCCAGGCACAGTGGCAAACCCCTGTAATCCCAGCACTCAGAAGGCTGAGGCAGGATTGCCATGAGTTCAAGGCCAGCTCAGGCTACATAGTGAGTTTAAGGCCAGCCAGAACTACATAGCAAGACCTTGTCTCAAAATAAAATAAAATAAAAAATAAAAACAAAATAAAATACTGATTTTGATGTCACTAATCAAAGCTGTATGGTAGGTACTGGTAGCTCATTATATATAATTCTCTCTAGATTTATTTCCGATAATAAAAAGCTTTTAAATGTTTAATAATAGGAAACAGGGAGGTCTTTTATAAAAGGCAAGGGACCAAGATATGGAGGGATGTACATTGTACATGTACCAGCTCCCCACGATAATCATTGTGCACTGCAAATAACTAATAAAAATTTTTAAAAAGAAGTCAAAAAATGTTTCATGATGAATTAGCAGTCAATTTGAGTAGTTCCTCCATAATTTCTTTTGCAACCAAGTATCTAATAAGTGCCAACCTTCCTAAAGGACTGATCACCCAGCTACGTGGTGGGCAATAGCTATTTCAGTTGCTCCCAAGTTTTGCCCCATCCGGGGGCACCCTACAAAGTGAAGGAAGGATGGTTGTAGAAGGAGAGATGGAGAAGAACCTCACAAACTGGGCTGGGCAGGTGTGTTGTAGGCAAGATTACTTAGGGGAGCTGAGAAACTGCACAATGATTGCATTCAAATAGTGATTCTCAAGTGGGGATAGTTTACTCCCAGGGGAATTTGGCACTGCCTGGTGGCATTTGTGTTTGTCACGCCTAGAGAGTGGAGGTGGATTCTACTGGTATCAAGAAGGTACAATGCACAGGACCATCTTCTTCCCCCTGCCCCCACCAGATGCCAGATGGAGAGATTGTGTGTTAAAAGCATTTGTGTCCAGGGCTGGGGATTTAGCTCAGTGGCACCTCACCTGCCTTGCAAGCGCAAGGTCCTGAGTTGGATCCCCAGTATCAAAAAAAAGGAAAACCATCTGTGTCCAGCACTTCTTCAACAGTCAGTGGGATGCACGCCCCCGCCCCCGCCTCAGCAATGTGCACACCCCTCTGAATGTGTTGCTTCTTGGGGAGAAATGTTCCTTTATACTTTTTATTTTTTGGTACTGGGGCTCGAGCTCAGGACCTTGTGCTTTCAAGGCAGGCGAGGTGCCACTGAGCTAAATCCCTGGCCCCTCTTTATACATATTTTTATTTCTCTGATGCTAAAAATTATTGCTGGTTCATGGGGAGGTGCCATGAGCACGTGGACTTACACTGGGTCACTGCAGATAAAGCCCAGCAGCCCCAAGGCCTGCAGTGACACACGTAGGCCTAGGCCTCACTTCATTCTAAAGGACCACAGAGGAATCCAGGAAAGCTTGGAATTGATCCAGATGGCATCAACCAGTCATGTAAGGTCAGGCCTCACCCTGTGGGAGTGGTGTGACTTCTGAAAGGAGTGAGAACAAACCTCAGTCCTCCTGGGGAACAATGAACCTCCAACCAGAAAATGAAGACTTAAAGGAAACCCATGGACCTTATTCCAGTAGGCTCCTCTCCCTCCCTCCAATCTCAAGGCATGCAGCACTGGCTGTCCGGGTGAGAAATTCGGCTAAGGACACTGTGATTCCAGGAAGTGGAATAGCACCTCTGGGATGGCTGGAAGCCAGGTAGAGACTGGAAGCCCTTTAAGGCCATGAACTCTTCTGTGGGCTCCAAGAGTGGCCCATTTGGCAACAGGAAGAAGAGACTACCCGGGTTGGAATTCCCTTCCTCTATCCTTGATCTTTGGATAAATCATATCAAAGCTGTTGTATTATCTTCACTCTTTCTTGGGAAAATGAAGGGAGGGGTCTGTGCCCACGATTGAGGGGAGAACAGAGGGCAGGAGGTGCCAATGTGGTGAGCAGAGCCCACGACTGAGCAAAGAGCAGACTCTGTGGCCAGGTGAGGCTGCTTAGAAACTGGGAGAACTCATCTGAAATTATTTGTTACGGAATTCCAGTGTAGATGTACCCTAAGCAAGAAGAGTGTTTTGATTTCATCAAGATCATAATGATATGAAAAACAAAAAATTATTTTTTTGTTTTAAGGCCAAAGTTGGTAAAATGAAGCACTTGTCTTGCATATTTGTTAGACTCTAAAGTTAAACCTAAGTTGTACCCTAACCCTTCCTCTGTTACTAGCCTGTACACTCGGTTGGCATCTACTTCCAGTAACTCACATCTTTATGATGATAATCATCAAGAAAAAACATATGAAGCAAAGCCTGTGTCTTCCTGGCTCTGTTGCTATTTGTTGTTTTGGGAAAGGGAAGTTGAAAAAAGAAGTCAGAGTTCACTCACTCATCCCACAAACCCTATGCGTGTACTGCATGCCCTGCCCTGTGCTCATCTCCTCACAGCTATATTCAAGGCACATCAACTTGGACCAGTTACTAATTTGGATGTACACTGATTTTGTGTTGTTCCTCACATCTTAAACAATTTTATTTATAGAGGTGCATACATCTCTCTGATTCTTTGTTGGTCTGCTGATCTTTTGACCCACTTCCTCAAAGTACAATTTTTTTTATGTTGAAATTTTCCCCTTGACTAAGCAAGCAGCATTTAGTTACACTTCCCTTTCAGTACAGGGAAGAATATTTTTTCCTCATGTATGAAATTTAAAGAGCAAACATTCAGTTGCCAGAAGGAAAGATAAATCACTGATTTCTCCATTCTAGAATGTATAAATGGATAATTCAGAGTTATCATCAAACCTGGATTTCTTAAATGGCGTAATGTTCAGCTTTGCCATAGGCATAAAACAGTAGTATCTTAATAGGGGATCTAGGATCCAGCAACCCAATTTAAATCCCCCTGCCACCTACTGCCATCTGCTGGCAGGGGAAGCTTGGACAACCCACTTTCCTCTCAGGGGTCTAAAACCCAACAAAGGCTCGATAAGTATAGCACATCATATACTATAATAATAAATGAAAGATTGACATGCTTATGTCACAGGGGCATTGTGAAGATAAGTAATGGTGGACATACACCTTTTAACATAGTTCATGGTTGAAGCATTATCTAGACAATTCTAGAATTCCTTTCCTTTTCAAGTTCTTTCCTTTTCAAGTTTTCCATTATAAATTGAAGGATGCTGATGCAGATTTGAAAGCAAGTCAAACCAATTCATTCCTCAGTGCTTTTCCATCACAATAAAGAATAGTAACTCCTTTCTTCCAGTTCCTAAGGCCCAAACCTTACCCCAACCTTGACTCCTCCTCTCTCATGCCCTACATCTTATCCGTCAGGAAATCTTACAGCATTGCCTGCAAAACATCTTAAATCTGACCAATTTTATCATCTCTATGGCTACTATCCTGGTCCAAACCATCACTCAGAATAACAGGACACATCTAAAAAATACTTTCACAGAAACATCTAGAACTGGCACACAGCAGTAAATGAGTGGCAGGAGAGTGGACAAAGCTGCATCTGTATTTCTAGCTGCTCCCCATTGCTCACATTACTGCCTGAGCTTCACCTCCTGTCAGACCAGCAGTGGCATTAGCTTCTCAAGCAGAAGCAAGATTCCTGCTGTTAACTGCACATTCCAGGGATCTAGTTTATATAATCCTCTATATGAGAATCCAAAGCCTGATGATCTGAAGTAGAGCAGAGGCAGTGATGTTAGTGCTGGGGAGCAGCTGCAAATACAGATTAACATTAGCAGAGAGGCTTGACTACTCGGAGACCATAATAAATCAACCGCTTGCAGATTCATATCAAAACACTATCAGTGAGTGGAAAGTAACAATTAAGCTGCATCTGATAGCAGGATTTATATTAGCAAGGGCATTTATGTGCTTCGATTGTACAGCTACATCTGTTGGCAAGCTTTAAGTCAGAATCAGCACTTATTTTACTCTACACATGGCCCATTTATTTTATTTTTTAAATTTTATTCTATCTATGCCTCTTTCCCACACTGAACACTTGTCTCAGTCAGTCTTTCTAAGCACACAAGCTAACCCTAGGCAAAATGAGTAAAAAACAAATGTCACTGTAGAGCTTCTTTGAAAAGGGGGAAAGACCTAATGAGGAAACAGCAGAAGACTCTAAGACAGCCAACAAAAGAAAGCTTTATTAAAAAAAAAATACCAGGAGTCCTACTTAAATTACGGATTCATTGCAACAGGTGAGTCACATTCTCCAAGCCTGCTTTGCATAATATATGGTGGCCAGGTATCCAAAGGAGCCATGAAACCCTCAAAACTGCCTTACTACAGGAGACCAAGCACTCTGCATGAAAAATAAGGCTTTGGAGTTTTCCAAAAGAAAAAAATGTGAACACAAAGAACAGAAACAATTATTAAAGGCCACCGTTTCATCAAATGAGTCTGCACTGAGAGCATCATTCTCAGTGACTAACCACATTACTGAAGCCCTTTCCTATTGGTGAAGGATTGATCTGCCTGCTGATAAAGACATTAGTTGTGGGGCCGGGGATTTAGCTCAGTGGTTTCGCCGCCTGCTGTGCAAGCACAAGGATCCAAGTTCTATCCCCGGTACTGGCCCCCCCCCCCCCAAAATCATACGTGAGACATTAGTTGTGAACTTCTTTTTTTAAAACAGACTCTTGCTGTGTAGTTCAGGCTGGACTTGAACTCACTTTGTAGCCCAGGCTGGCCTTGAACTCCCAGTGATCCTCCTGCCTCAGCCTCCTGAGTGCTGGGATTACATGTGTGCACCACCCCCTACAGTGGGTAGCCTGGATAAAATATAAGGGACAGAAAGAGGATTAATGTGCTCTCGCTTGCCTGCTTGCCATGGACTGTTTCTCCTCTGCAATACCCCTCTGCCCTGCCACCCTGCCCTGGGGCCAGCTGACTATGGACTGAAACCTCCATAAACTGTGAGCCAAATAAACCTCTCCTCCTTTAATTTTGGGTGTCAGATATTTTGTCTCAGCAACTAGAAAAGTAACTATGACACTCCCACTCTCTCCATGGCTACCACTAAGGACACAGAGCTTCCTTCTTCTTCTTCTTTTTTTTTGGTACTGGGGATTGAACTTGGGACCTTGCGCTTGCGACACAGGCAGTGGCACCACTGAGCTGAATCCCCAGCCTAGAGCTTCCTTCTGAACTACTCATTTACTACAAAGTCATGCTCCCTACAGGTGAAGATGTCATGGAAGAGGAGGCAATGACTAAGTATTTGCTTAATTGTTTTATCTTGCTTAGTAAAACCACCAAACCATTTCTGGGTCAGATCATAGTGACCAGCTCAAGATTCATATTGTTGTTTTCTTTTCCTTATTGTTCAAGATAAGATTATCACAAGTAGAACTTTAAGAAACTTGTTGGATTTAAAAAAATAAAAATTTGATCAACACATAGTTGTACATATATTTATGGGCTCTGGAATAATATTTCAATACATGTGTACCATATGTAGTGTTCAGATCAGAGTAATTGGAATATCCATACTGTAGACATGTATCATTTCTTTGTGTTTGGAAAATTCCAAATCCTCTCCACTAGCTAATTCGAAATAATCAGTAAATTGTAATCAACCATAGTTACCTGACTGTATAGACAACAGAAGTCACTGCTTCTACACAATCACACTCCTATGCCTGCTGTCCACCCTCTCTCCATCCTTCCTCACTCTTGCCCTTCTTGGGTTCTGGGAATCACTGGTTTCCCTTCTACTGAAAACACCTCATGAATAACTATCTTCAAAGTGTAGCAGTGCCTAACGGCGCACATGGAGCTCCTGAAAAATACCGAGGCATCATTAAAGAATAGTTCTGAAGCTGTGTCTTTTTTTTATATTATGGAGTACATTAGCTCTCTTCCAGAAATTTAAAATTATCAGTTTGATGATAATCTTTTTTTCCCCAAGGGGATTTCTACCTTTTTTTTTTGGTACCGGGGATTGAATTTGGGACCTTGCACATGCGCGGCAGGCACCGGAACCACTGAGCTAAATCCCCTCCCCTATTTCTACCTTTTTATTCCCAAAGCATCCATGTACCCAAAAGCCATCCAACCAACTTTGTACTTAGCATGAAGTAAAAGCTTCGGGAATGGAGCCAGTGGACATGGAGGTGAAGTTGTTCAGGCATGCACTTCTGACTCTCCCACTTCACTCTGGCATAACAGGAACTCCCTTACTATGCCAATGTTTGTACAGGACTAGAATAGGGATCCTAATGCAAGAGATTTTGGGAAGTGCTGCAGAACATTCTAGGCAGCGCAAAAAAAAAGTCTTAGATTGTTAGAAAAGGAAACTTTTTTGCACAGATTCACTTCAATGAGGCTACGCTGGGGTACTTGCTGCACAGGAAATTTCCAGAGCTCAGACTGATGGCAGTCCTAAGCACGTACTGCTGGCTGTTCTCCCCGATCCCGACATCCTCTGGACTTCCTCTTGGCTCAACACAGGGGTCTGCTCTCAGCCTTTTCAAAGCAACATGACAGTTCTTTTCAGAAAGATTTTTAAAAACAAGTCTTTTCCCCCTTTGGGGGACCACCTCAGGGAATCTATCCCTTTTTTGGAAACAGTCTGAAGCCCCAGGCAGCAGGTCACCAATCCTAGCAGTGTGGCTAGGACTAGGCTGCTGCAGAACAGGGAGGCATGAGTGGAGGAAGGAATGAGAGGCATCTGGGGTTTTGTGCAAGATTTAATAAAAAACAAATAGAAATAGGAATGGTTGCTTTTTACATTTTCCAGGTTGTGAAAGTTAGCCAGAATTATCTGGGGCATGGTTCTAAGCTGTATTAGTGGAGCAAATAGAAAATTCTGTCCTCCTCTCAGGCCAAAAGGCAGTGCACACAGGCTTCACACCCGTCTGGGTTGCTGCCTCCTCCAGCAACCAGGCAGGTAAATCACCTGCACCATGGTACAGGTCAAACCAGGACATCAGGGGGGTTCCTCTCTGACCAGCAGGGATTGTGCCCACCTGGTGGCACTTGGCTGTGAGCAGCAGAGCTGGAATGTAGGCCAGACTTCCACACTGCACTCTTGATGACAATCTTTTAAAAATTAATGAAAGTGTTTTCTGGAGTCACCAGAATGGACCCTTTATGTTTGTGTTTTGGATCTCCTTGGGGGATAGCAGCACTGTTTTGTCATTGCCAGGTAATAGGACATAAATAGAGGCAGGCTTAGGCAGAGGCAGACTCTGTTCCAGTAATTTGCAGCCAAATCATGTTAACTGTGTATGGTACAATCAGAGATTCATCATAATATGATGGATTAAAAAAAATTAGCTAAATTGGTTTATTGCAGGGAAAGTGGTAGATGAGCTACACAGAATTGTAAAGACCCGTGTCACAAGATTCATTTGGTCAGTGGCAATTTAATTTAAACAAAATAACATTTTAATCATTGAACTAGATTATTTTGCTTTAATGTTATTGTTTTTCAGTTTTATATAATTAATATATAAATTAGTCTTGTGGTTGTATAAGGGTAGCAAATGGGAGGCTGTATTTAGTTTTAAATACACACATTGTAATATTATAAAAAAAAAATTTGTCAACACTGGGACCAAAATTTTTTTGGTCCAGATGCTGGAATATAGCAACATGAGAAAGAGAAGAAGGAGGGAAGTGGATCCCTGGGACCCAGCAAGGATCTGAAGAGAGAACTGAAGTCCATGGGGAGAGCAAGGAGAGAGACTTCGATGAAGAAGAGTTGGCAAGTGGTGCTTTCTCTCTGATCCCTGAATTACTGTGTGATGCACAGTGACGACTGGTGACCCCAGAGGCTTCCATATAGAAATGCACCAGTGGAACAGAGCAGTGGATGCAACAGACTGCAGTGATTGATGAGTTATTAGGGTTCAGACATCCCCCAGGAGAGGGTGATTGGCCAGTAGCCATCTTGGAGAGGACCCAACTGAGCTCGGAACTCAGAGTAGCTGTGAGTTAGCTCCATCAGGGTGAGGTGGAACCAAATTCAAGTTGGCAGAGTGTCAAGGAGTCAAGTTCAACCCATCAGGGAGCCGAGTTCAAGTCAGCAGGACGCACACAAAGTGTTTCAGGCTGAACAAATTGGGTTCCAGCCTCACAACCAGAAACCAGTCTGAGCTTGCTGGGATTACCCACTACCTCACTGTAAATCTACAGTGGTCTTATTGGGATTGATCAACATAGATCTGGGCTCAGTGTGCCCAATTTGTCTACCAGTGACAGCAGAGACACACCTTAAAGTGGACATTTTTTCCCTGTTTTTGTTTTCTTTTGATTTTCTTGATCTTGTTTTTGTATAAGTGTGAACACTGTTTCTATTTTTTGTTGTTCTATTCTATTCCTATTTTCATTTCTTCCTTCTCTTTCCCTCTAGTCTTCTTAATCAGTTCCCCAAAGTTTGTGTAATCCTCCTTTGTCCTCCAGCCTTGCTTCAAATCTCTTCTTCTATTTCTCTATTTTTCCCCCCAACCTTGTCTCCTTTTTTTTTTTTGGTACCTGGGATCGAACTTGGGACCTTGCACTTGCGAGGAAGGTGGTGGCACCACTGAGCTAAATCCTGGCCCTATAAGAAGGAAATCTTTTCTTTTTTTTTGTGGTACTGGGAATCAAACTCAGGACCTTGCACTTGTGAGGCAGGCAGCAGCACCACTGAGCTAAATCCCTGGCTTTCCCCTAACCTCTTAAATTTTCTCCTCTGAGGGTAAAATTGCCATACTGAGGGCATATTTACTGTATACATATATTTTCTGGTTTGTTTTAGATTTTGTTCTGTAACCACAAATCTAGTTCAATAGATTGGCAAATCAATGGTTACCACAATTTGTCATTTTCTAGGCTGTGTTTGATACTATTGTTACTGCTGATTGTACTACTTTAGCCAAGGTGACATAATTGTTCTAATCAGTTGTTTTTCCTGGTATGCCACAACTGAGATGGCCTAAGGATCATAAATAATACTATGGACCAGTGGCAAAGAACCAGGGGCTAGGCCAAATAGGGAGCAACTTCTCATCCCCAGTAAATTGAAGAGGTAGAATATGTATATATATATATTTTTGGTACTGGGGATTGAACTCAGGACTTTGCACTTGCGAGGCAGGCGGTGGAACCACTGAGCTAAATCCCCGGCCCCAAAGAGGTAGAATCTTGAAACAAACTCAAAACCCAAAAGCCAGCTCTACCTGGAAGACATATCTGAGAAGTAGTCACTCCTAAGGGTTCTAAATACTAGCAATAAAGCTACTTGCCCATATGCAATTTATAAGCATCAAGCTAGGAATAAAATTTTTTAAAAAACTCAAATTTTTCAAGTTTGAGAAGCATTCTGCTAAATAAACAAATATAATAGTAGAAGATTGCCCTTTCTTGCCTAGCTTAAATGTGTTGTTCTGGGGTTCTTAACCCTTACTTCACTTCAGGATCAACTGAGAAAATTAAAAAAATAATAACCAACCTAAGAGGTGGAAGAACATACTATGCAAATAATAACCAAAAGACAGCTTTAGCAGCTACACTAATATCAGATAAATAAATATTTAAGATACAAGTTGTGCCTAGAGACAAAGAATGCCATTTTATAATAATAAAATGGTCAATCAATCAAGAGAAATAAAGATAACAAACACATATGCATCTATCAATAGAGTCCCAAAATATATGAAGCAAAATTAGAATGAAGGGAGAAGTAGTTGGAGACTTCAATATCCCATTTTTCAATGATGGTTAGGACAACTAGGCAGAAAATCAACAAGGAAATTGAAGATTTGAAATACACTATGAAACAAATAGACTTAACAGATATCTGTGGAGTCCATCCATGCGGTAAGAGCAGAATACACATTCTTTCTCAGTGCACATAAAACATTCCCCACCGTAGACCTTAAGTCAGGCCATGCAGAAAGTCTCAACTAATTTAATTTTTTTTTTTTTGAGACAGGGTCTCATCGTTATGCAGTTTAGGGTGAACTTGAACTCACTATGTAGCCAAGACTGGCCTCAGACTTGCAGTGATCTTTCTAACTCAGCTTCCTGAGTGCTGGGATTACAGGTGTGTGCCACCATACCTGGCATCAACTAATTTAAAATAATTAAAATCTTAAAAGATATCCTATGACCATAATAGAATAAAATTAGAGATCACTGACAGAGGAATATGGGACACCCCAAAATATAGAAATTAAACGACACACTCTTAACCAATAAGGAAAATTAGAAAATACATAGAGATTAATGAAAATAAAAGCACAATACATCAAATTTGTGAGATGCAGCAAAAACAGTACTTTGAAGAAAATTTATATCTGCAAGCTCCTAGATTAAGAAAGATCTCAAATCAGTGACTTAAACTTCCACTTGCTTGTCTAGTTTAAAGAGGTTGGAAGAATATCCTGTATTCATGGCTTGGAAGATTTAAAATTGTTAGTCTGGCCTTATTCCCCAAACTGATCTACAAACAATGTGATCCTCATCAAACACTAGGTTTTTTGTTTTCAGAAACTGACAAGTGAATCCTAAAATTCTTTATTATTGTGGGCTTCCCTGTGTGTTGCAGGATGTCTAGCAGTTTCCTTGCCTCTATATCATAGATGCCAACTGCTATGAATCTCTGAGTAAAATGGCGTTGGAAGCCAGAAAAATCACCCACGCGGAGTCACAGGCCCTCAATGTAGAAGATCCCTTTGCTCAGAAACATTGAATGGCATGCACAGAAGAGGCCCTAAGTGTCTGCCACGGGTTACCCCTGCACACTCAGAGCCTCTCTGTCCCACACAAATTCACTCCATGTGGTATCTCATTCTCCAAGGTGATGGCTGCTCACAGTTTAAAAAGAATACAGACTTTTCTGACAGGGAGATTTTTGGAACAGGTAGTTCCAGTTCCTGCACATGGTCCATGATCCCTACCACACAGTCGACTTCTCCCTCCTCTGCTGCTTTTCCTCTCTACACCTGCACTTCTGACCTGGGTTGCTTGCCTGCCGGGATAACCCAGATCATATCCCTGTAGGTTTGTGCCCTGTTACTGTACCCTTGTCAGTTTGTGTTGCTGCAATACCTAGTTATGATCGTGAAAGAACCAAGACATGCCATGTTCCAGATCTGCCTCTCCTTGCTCCATCATATAGTAACTGCATCATCTCCGAATAGATGGGGCAAATGTTCCTGCCTGTATAGCATCTCCTTCTGTAGGCCACTGGACTATTTCTCATACTCCTGAAATGAGGAACTCAGTTTGACCAGGAGGCAGTCACAGCTTTGAGTTTAGTGGAGCCCTGACTGTGTCTTGGGTAAAGTGTAATCTCATGCCCCCCACCAGGAGATGAGAACCTCTTCCAGTCGTGCCAAACCTAAAGTTGTGGGAACCGGAAGTGCAGATTCCCCAGGGAATCACTGGCAGCAATGGTGAGAGAGTCACCAGATGTCCATGCCTTGGTCTCTAGACCCTGGTATTCTCCGTTGGAAACTCAGATCCCCAGCTTCTCAGGGCTCACTTGCCAGCTGGAGCCTTTGTTGTGCATTTTAGGTCTTTCTCATGTTCTGACAGAGCAGTAGCTTCGAGGTGATGTGGCATACTGAAGGAAGGCATCCCATGATCATGAGGTCATTGCTGCATCTTCTCTGACATAAAGTGATCTCCTGGTCTGAGGCAAGGCATTAGGGTTTGATAGAGAAGCAGAAGCACTTTGAGTGACATAGAATAAGGTATTGCAGGCAGAATAATGTCCCTCTGCCCCAAAGGTATCTACATCCTAATCTCTGGACCCCATAGATACAAAAGATGATTGGAATATGTAATGTGTATTTAAATAAAAAATTGTTATAGTAAAAGACACCTTGCCATTAATCCTCAAAATACTCCCATTCCCTTTGAACACACTTATCCTATTGTTTTTATAATTTTCTGAAGCAGGTCTAGAAGTCCTCTTTTGTGTCTTTACAAGGTATGATAAAAATATTGCAGATGTTGCAGTCCAACAGAAAGTCAGCCTTGTGAAAATGTAACAGTGAGTCCTCATGCACTTTCATTCACTAGATCTGGCACTGTGTGACTTCTGATTCTTCCCCAGTGTCAAAATGGCCATGAAAAATAAATATTTTGAATCAATTCAGGACATCAAGGCAGCTATCATAGCCCAACTGAAGACACCCATGAAAGAGGACTTCCAGAACTGCTTCAGAAAGTGGCAAGAATGTTGGGATAAGAGTGCTCAAAGCAAGAGGGAATATTTTGAGGGGGATTAATGGCAATGTGTCTTTATTGTGATACATTTTTAGAAAAATTAAATATTAACTATAATTGTTTGATTATACCTTATATGTTTCTTTCAGTGGCAACGAGGGAGTTGGGGCAGCAGATGGAATTAAGATTGCTCATCAGCTGACCTTAAAATAGGGAAATTTTCATGCATTATCTAGTGGGCTCAATGTAGTCCTTAAATGTGAAGAGGGAAACAGAAGCCTGAGTCAGAGTGCCATGTGAGAATATGAGCAGCTGTTGCTGGTTTTGGTACTGGGGATCGAACTTGGGTCCTTGTGCTTGCACAGCAGGCAGTGAAACCACTGAGCTAAATCCCCAGCCTCTTGCTGGTTTTGAAGATGGAGAAGGGATCTCAGCTAAAGACAGCAGGTAGCCTCTAAAAGCTGGAAAAGACAAGGAAACAGATTGTCCTCCAAGGGTTTCTAGACAGGAACACAGCCCTACTGACAACTTGATTTTAGCCCAATGACACCCATTTTGACTTCTGATCTCTACGAATATCAAATCTATAATGTAATAAATTTATGTTGTTTTGAGATACTGTGGTTTGTTAGAATACCAACAGAAAATGAATAAAGCTGTTAGCTTTCCATTACTAAAACAAAACAATTGAGACAATAAATTTATAAAGATGAAAGGTTTACTTTGGCTCACAGTTTTAGAGGTTTCAGTCCACGGTAGATTGACCCTGTTGCTTGGGGTGAGACAGCATATCATAGCAGGAGCCTGTGGTGGAGCTAAACTTCTTACCTCATGGTCAGGGAGCAAAAGAGAGTGAAGAGGGGACTGGGATCCCATATCCTTTTCAAAAGTATGACCCCAGTAATCTTAATTGTAGAAACTGTCTGATTTCTTCTTTAATTTCTTCTGTGACCCATTAGTTATTCAGAGGTGTGTTGTTCAATTTCCATGTGTTTATGAAATTCTTGTAGTTTCTTTTGTTATTGATCTCCAATTTCATCGCACTATGGTCTGATAATATACAGGGGATCACTTCAATTCCTTTGCACTTACTTAAACATGTTCTATGAGCAAGTATGTGGTCTATTTTGGAGAACAACCCGTGTGCAGCTGAAAAGAATGTGTATTCTGATTTTGTGGGGTGGAACACTCTGTAAATACTTGTTAAGTTCATTTGTTCAAGAGTTTGACTGAGTTCTAGTATTTCATTACTTATTTTTCATCTAGTTGATCTATCTATTTGTGACAGTGGGGTATTGAGGTCCCTCACTACTATTGTATTAGTGCTTATTTGATTGTTCATGTCCATTAGTATTTGTTTTATATAGTTGGGTACACTAGTGTTTGGTGCATATATATTTATGATTGTCATCTCTTCCTCTTGGATTGTTCCCTTTTCAAGGATGTAGTGTCCTTCTTTGTCTCTCTTAATCAGTGTTGGTTTGAAATCCACTTGATCTGCAAAGAGGATAGCTACTCCTGCTTTTTTTCGAGTTCCTGTCACATGGAGTATTGTTTTCCACCCTTTAACTTTCAGTCTATGAGTTTCTTTTTGAATTAAATGTTTCTTCTATGTAGCATATTGTTGGATCTTTCTTCTTGACCCATTCTGGCAGTCTATTTGTTTTGATTAGTGAATTGAGACTGTTAACATTGATGGTTATAACTGATATGTATTGACTTATCCTTGTCATGACTTTTTCTTTTTGTTGGATTCTCCCCCTTTGCCTTTTATTTCTTGTCGTGCCTGATGGATTCATTCTGCTGGGCTTCCTGGGGTTGTGATCCTTCTTGTCTTTTCCTAAGATATTGTCTAAAATTTTTTGGAGTGCTGGTTTGGTATTCATGAAGTTCCTAAGGTGCTCTTTGTCATGAAAGTATCTTATTTCTCTATCAATTTTGAAAGATAGTTTTGCAGGGTACATCAATCTGGGTTGGAGGCTATTTTCCTTTAGGGCTTGAAATGTGTTACTCCAAGCTCTTCTTGCCTTGAGGGTTTGTGTTGAGAAGTCTGCTGTGATTCTGATGGGCTTTCCTTTATATGTGATTTGTTTCTTTTCTCTAACTGCTTGTAGAATTTTGTTCTTCTGCTGGGTTTCTGGAATCTTAACTACTATATGTCTATGTGTAGATTTTTTTTCATCAAGGCTAGTTGGAGTCCTATTTGCCTCACTTATCTGTATGTCAAGTTCTTTTCCCTTGCTTGGGAAAGTTTCTGCCATCACTTCTGTGAACAGTTTTTTTTATGTCATCTGCACTCCCTCCTGTTTCTTCATTGACTCTGATCAGCCTTATGTTATTCTTTGCATCGTCTAGCAGTTGCTGGATTGATTTCTCATGGCCCCTTACTATTTTAAAGAATTTTTTTTCCTGGTCACTAATTGCAATCTTATCTTCTATATTTGAAATTCTTTCCTCATATTGGATCACTCTGCTGTGTAAACTTTCAATGGAGTTTTTAATCTCCTGGATATCTGTTTGCATCTGTTTTATGGATTCCATTTGTTTCCTATGTTGGGATTCCATCATGTTCCTCAGCTCCTCTATTTTTTAATCTGTGTCCTCTCTACATTTATTAATCATGTCTTGCACTATGGACACAATCTCTGCTGATATCTGAGAAATTATTTCTGATTTCACGTTTTCCTAATCCTCTTTCGTTGCCAGTTCAGGGAGTCCAGGTGGTTGAGTATCAGATTGTTCCATTTCATTTCCCTTTGGGGTTGCTTTAGGTGATCTGGAAGTCTGGTTTTGAGACTTGTTTATGTGTCTTCTCATTTCAATGGGGAGCGGGGAGGATGTGTGTTGCCGGCACCCATGTGGCTTACCTTGGTGCTTGGGGCAGTGGAACGGCAGCCTGGAAGGTTCACCTCTGTGCTGGGGGCAGCTCTGCTCCTCTGCACTCGGGGCAGTGGTACATCAGCCCAGAAGGTTCACCTGACCCCAGTAATCTTAAGACTTTCCACCAGGCCAGTGGCACCTCATTGGGACCTGATCCTTTAACTCATAGACCTTTGGGGGATACTTACATCCAAACCATAGCAGATACTACATATAAGGATTAGGCCCTCAACAATGATGAGAGGTGGGAAGAACATTCTGGAAGACTAATGCTATGCCTGGGAGGGGTCTGAAGCCCTATAGGGAAGCAGACCTGGCAGTGAGAAAGCAAAGCTGAACATAAGTTGGGAGAGAGCTAGAACCCAGTGAATCTGGGGACAAACTCAGCAGGCAAACAAGAACCCATGTGTGTCTTCTCACCACTCCTCACCATGGGCTTGCACTTAACCCAGGACACAGAGAAGCTGAAGGAGAAGATGCAGCAGGAAATGAAGGAACCACAGACCAGCTGCTGGACCATAGCAACCGGCAACAGTGGTCGTGAGCAGCACCCGCCCTGGGACCAGACTTGGGCTCTCCTTCCACATCTGGGTGAATTGCTCTGGAGGCAAGCACTTACCTGGAACCATCCAGGAGAGGAAATTCTGTGAAATGGAGCTTCCGCTTGGCTATATTGACACAGTAAAATGCCACCATGCACTCTGTGGCCCCCTGGACAGTGGTGGGGCTGTGGCCCTGCCAGGCATGCAGGAAATGGTATTAATTCCGGTGAATTGTGTCCCTCCAGGGTGAAGGTGCCCCATAATTGGAGCACCAATGAGCAGCAGGAGAATGCTACTGTGAAGGGCTCTGCATTGCCAAGGCTGCCATGGAGTTGAGCAATTTAGTTTTGGCAAAAACAGCCTACATTCTTGGGCTCACACACAGCTTCTATCCTGGCAGCTCCAACACTGGCGGGTTTGGTAGGGGATCAACTGGTCACCTGTCCACCTGGTGCTGCAGTGCCCGCCCTTTAGTGCGTGGTCCCTGGTGAGTGCTGGCCCAAGGCCCACAGACCTGCACACTTAGGGTGTGTTTTCATAGGTCTGCTGACAAACTTGTTTTCCAGCCCTCCTTTTCTCTGATTTTCCAATTTCAATCATTCTAGGCTCCAAGCCACTTGCCAAGGTGGATCTGATCCACTGGACTAAATAAAGGCATGAGACTCCTTTATTCATTTAAAAACATGCATTGAAAATAACACCTACAGGCCGAGTACTGGGGCTGCTGTAGTGAATAAGACTGTTTCACTTCTGCTTTTTGGAGCCAGCTATTTAGTAGGGAGAAAGCCACTGAACAAGTATTTCTAGGGTGACACAAAGAGTCGAGTGCTGTGGGAGGGGACAGCAGGGGGCCTGATCTGGCCAAGGCTGGGCTGTCAGAAGGGTTAGGGAAGGCTTCTCTAAAGAACTGATATTTAGGTTGGGAACTCAGCCAAGACAAAGGGAAGAGGGAATCTTCCAGGGAGAAAGAATGTATCCAGGAATCTAAGGTGGCAAGAACATGAAATCAGGATGTTACTGGGTTAGGGGTCTTGTCCAGGATCTTGATGTCCTAAGCAAAGAACTGAGCAGGATGCCCCAGAGTAGCAGCAGGATCAGTGATTTACTTGCAAGAGAAAAGACAAGACCCACTCCACAGAGTGGAAGCCATCCACCGAGAATAGCTCACAGCACCAAGGGGCTTGGCCTTGAGGGTATTACGCCTTAGAGTTTGTGGTGGGATGGAGGGTTTGCTTTGAGGTTTGACTCTTGCTAATGAGCAACCTGACTCAGCTCCTCCATAGGGCAGTGGAATTTCTTTTTACCTTTTATGACCCTTGCAGGAAATGTCACTTTGTCCATAGCCCCACCCTGGGATGGTCAAATCTGCATAGTCAGTGACATGGTAATTGGCTTTGGGGTTTTCCAAGAGTTGCTGAAGGCCACTGGCTGCATGCCTGGGCACTTATTGTACATAAGCTAAATTACCTGGTTACCTTTACTCACTGTGTTTAGACCTGAGCATCCTCGTCCTGGATGTTTAACTCAGAAGGTGGATCTAGTCCCAGGAAGTGGGCTCCAAGGTGGAAATTTCCTTTTTCTCAGGCATTTCTTTGGTTACCATATGCATCAGCTCTAGCCCAGAAAATGAGCTTTAAGGTGAGTGAACCCTTCCTTCCATCTTCAGTCATTTCCCTAGCTACCTCCTGCCTCAAAGGAGCAGGAACAAGTTCAGAAATAATCATCTGGGGAAGGTGAGGCTCAGAGGAACACAGGGGCCACATCCAGAAAGATGCAGAGAAGCAATGCAGTTGGGGAGCACCCAGGGTTCAGAATGTGTCTCCCCGTAACCACACTACCCTGTGAGGAGAATGAGGTGGAGAAGGCCACAGAGGAGGCAGGATCTCCAGATGGGAGGTGAGTATGTGGCCACCCAGGAAGGAAAGATGGCAGCTTAGACAGAGCAGGACCATGGGTGGAAGTGCAGGGTCCAAGAGCTATGCAGAAGGTGGAGTGAGCAGGACCCAGTGATGGCCTGGACGGAGAGTAGGAAAAAGAGAGCAAGAAGGACACCTCAGAGGTTCCTGGTCTGAGTCAAAGACAAACTGTGGCCATTTGCTAAGAAGGCAGAAAGTAGAGTGGGTTGGCCTTGAACTCATGGCAATCCTTCTGCCTCAGCCCTCCTACTGCTGGCATTATAGCCCTCAATAGTACTTTTGAAGTTTAACATTACTAGTATTTCCAGATGAAATATAGGACATCCAATTAAATGTGTCTTTCAGACAAACAGTATGTCCCAAATATTGCACAGGACATGCTTATACTAAAAATTTATATGTTATTTATCTGAAATTACAGATAAAGCACATAGATGACAGCTGTGTTTATGTGGTAGACATAATTTAGAAGACTTTAAAGAGGGAATGATATAGCCCATATTTAAAAAGTCCTAATCATTTTTTATAAATAAAAAATGCTAGTGTATTCAAAACATTATATAATAATTTTTTTAGTGTAGGTATATCTAGCGAGGTATTTGGGACATAATTCTTGGACACTTAAAATTGTTTAGTGAAATTCAAATTTAACTGAACATTCTATATCTTTATTTGCTAAATTTGGCAACCATAAATGCTACACATTAACTTCATATTTCCTTATGATGTGGCAATTTAAGGATTGATTTGAACCCAAGTCCTTCATATTGAGCTACACCCCCTGCATTTTTTGAGACAAGGTTTTGCTATGTTGTCCTCACTGGGCTTGAACTTGGTACCCTCCTGCCTCAGCCTTCTAGAATGCTCAGATTATAGGTATGTGCCACTATGGCTGGCCAAGAATCTATTTCTGAAATATCTGCTAGTTGTAAGCCTAAACAGGGTGGGTGAGTTGTTTCCCCCTAGTGGTGAAGCTGGTCAAGGTATGGATATTCAGTGCCCACTTCATCTGCGTTATGCATGTAGCAAGGGGTAGCCTTGAAATTGGATAATAAAAAATAGGCCTAGCTTTCCTGGAGCTTGTCATATAACAGGAAGCTTTATATAAAACAGTATGGGTGCTCTTCTCAGGGAGCACGCAGGTCCAGATGGGTGAAGGTGACTTCTATTGTGGATGTGGGGGAGGTAACAGGGTGATTCCAGAGTGGCTGAGGTGACTTTCTGTTGCAAAAGTTATCTTTTTTTGTGTAAGCCAAATTCCACAATATTAAAAGCATTCTAAAATTTGAGAAGATAGTAAAGTATACAAAAAGATACTATGTTCTATGTTTAAGGACTAATTTTGGAAAAGTAAATTCTTTATTAGAAAGGTAGGAAAATTGATTTTCCTTCTTATTCCATTTCCCCTCAGCTGCTTCCTCTATGAGGGATCCAGAAAACCTTTCTGGGTGAGTCACTGTGAGAAGTAACGCTTAATTTTAATTAGCTATTGAGTGGTGTTACTGTTAATTTCCTTTCTCCTCCAAGCCTCCCACACTTCTTTTGCTAAACCAGAATGTCTACTCTGTCAACTTCCTTTCTTCATACTCATCATCAATTACTTCTCTTCCCAGAAGATGTCTTCTGCTGGAACGCAGGGAAGAGAAAATTCATAGAAAGGGCAGAAAATTGCATTTTCCTTGTATAGAAAACATCAAATTCTCTTTTCCTGTTTGTTCCTCTGAGATGAAAGAAGACACTCCTATTTTTCCATCAGTGTAAACATCCCACCACAAACATCCATATATATATTATATATGATATATATCATACATATATATGATATATATGATATATATCATACATATATGAGAGAGAGAGGAACCTCCTCAAAATGAACGGAAATACTGTTTGTAAAGGGAAAGCAGTTTAGTTCAGGAAAGCAAGGAGCATGCAATACCACTGCAAGCTCCTACTTAGTGAAGCTGTCCTCCCACTAGGGCTTAAACTCAGGGTGTGCAGAAAAACAAAGCAAACAAATAATTTTTGCACAGGCTCTGAAGACAGTAATGGAAGGATGCTGGACACTCGAGCATTTGTTATAGGCATCAGCCCTCTATTATGAATATCTTATTTATTTATTGTTTTTGTAAACATGTGTATCTCCTTTATTTCACTTAAAGGTATGGTCTGAAGGTGAATTAAGCTAGAAATATCTCAAGCTTATCCTTCCTTATGACAGAGTAGTACTTCATTGTATATAAAAACCACATTTTCTTTATTCATCCACTAATGGGCATTTGGGCTGTTTCCAAGAT
This sequence comes from Heterocephalus glaber, assembly GCF_053883595.1. Classification (NCBI taxonomy): domain Eukaryota; kingdom Metazoa; phylum Chordata; class Mammalia; order Rodentia; family Bathyergidae; genus Heterocephalus; species Heterocephalus glaber. The sequence goes on from NW_028258138.1 coordinate 10,177,268, forward strand.
TTAGCTATTACAAATTGTGCTGCTACAACATGAGTGTGCATATATCACTGTGGTATGATACTTTTAATTTTTTAGGGAAGATATCAAGAAGGGGAATACCTAGGTCTGGGTTTTCCATCTTATTAGAGTACCGATTCTTGAAGTATGTATTAATCTTGTGGATTGCTGCAGATCAGTTGTGATTTCACCCTTTTCATTCCTAATTGTATGAATTTGAGTCATTTCCTTTTTTTTTGATAACATTAAGAGTTTATCCATTTAGTTTAATCTTTCAAAGAACCAACTCTTTGAACCATTGATTCTTTGTATTCTTAGTCCCAACTGCATTAATTTCTGCTCTGATCTTTATAATTTCTTCGTTTGTATATTCTTTAGGTTTGATTTGCTCCTTTTTCCAAAAGCTTGAGGTTCAACATTAGATTGTTTATTTGAGCTCATTCCATTTTTGTGATGTGGGAATTTACCACTATAAATTTCCCTCATAGGCTGCTTTCCAGTATGGTGTATTAGCATTATTGTTTAATTGTAGAAACTGTCCAATTTTTTCTTTAATTTCATCTATGACCCATTTAGCTTTTCAGGAGGGTGTTAATTTCCATGTTTATGTTTTTATGGTTTCTTTTGCCATTGGTTTCCAATTTCAATACACTCTGATCTGATAATATGCATGCACAATTTCAATTCTTTGAGTTTACTTAAGCATATTCTGTGAGCTAGTATAGTGGACCCTTGACTTACAAACTCAATTCATTACCAAGGGCTGGTTGTAACTCAGATTGGTAAATTGCCTTTCAAAGTCTCTTGTATAGTTTTAGCCTACACTTTCTTCCAGGCCGGTCTGTGTCTTTAGAGAGACATTGGCCCAGGATTTCTCAATTAATCCCTCACAGGAAAGGATGTTGTAATGTTCCTTCCAGAACTCTTTAAGAGTTAAATCTGTATCTGAGGGCCGGGGATTTAGCTCAGTGGTTTCGCCTCCTGCTGCGCAAGCACAAGGACCAGAGTTCGATCCCTGGTACCAAAAAAAAAAAATCTGTATCTGAGACCATCTGGAAGCACAAGTGGTCAGCATGTGGGTTGTAACTCAAGATGTTGGTCGTAAGTTAAACTAAAAATCTAGTCATAACCCAAGTTGTTCGTATGTCAAGCTGGTTGTAACTCGAGTTCACTGTATGTGGTCTGTTTTGGAGAAGGTTCTGTGTGCAGTTGAGGAGAATGTGTATTCTGTTGTTGTGAGGGTGGAGTACTATAGATTTCTACTAGCTCTATTTGTTCAAAGGCTTGGTTCAGCTGATTTTTTTGTTGACTTTTTCTGGTTGATCTATTTATGATAGTGGGGTATTGAGGTCCCCAATAAAAACTGTATTTGGGTTTGATTTTTCATGTCCATTAATGTTTCTTTTACATAGTTGGGTGTGCTGGTATTTTGTATATCTATATGTATGATTGTTATCTCTTCCTCTTGGATTGTTTCCTTAACCAGTATGTAGTGACTTGCCTCTTCTGATCAGTCTTGGCCTGAAATCCACTTTGTCTTCAAAAAGAATAGTTGCCCCTGCTTTTTTATGGGTTCCTGTTGTATGGAGTATTTTTTGCTTTCCTTTGACTTTCAGTCTGAGTTTCTTTATCAGTTAGATGTGCTCCTTGTATGTAGCATACTGTGGGATCTTGCTTCTTGATCCATTCTGCCAATCTATTTCTTTTGATTGGTGAGTTGAGACTATTTAGATTCATGGTTATAACTGATACGTATTTTACTTATCCTTTTCACGTTATATTTCTGTTGTTGTCCCCCATCCCCGTTTAATTGCTTGCCTTGTCTGGTGGATTCTTTCATTGAAAGAAGTGAAAGTCTTCACTGTCTTTTTGTAAAATATCCTTCAGAACTTTTTGGAGGGCTGGTTTGGTGGTTATGAATTTTTTCATGCATTATCCTGTATTTTATTTCTCCATCAAGTTTGAAAGATAGTTTTGTGGTTTACATCAATCTGGGTTGGAGGTTGTTTTGTTGTAGAGCTTGAAATACTTCACTCCAAGCTCTTCTCTACTTAGTTTTGTATTGAGAAGTCTGGTGTGATTCTGATGGGTTTTCCTTTAGAAGGTTGTTTCTATTTTCTATCAGCTTTTAGTATTCTGTTCTTGTGTTGAATTTCTGGAATCTTGACCATTATATGCCTTGGTGTAATTTTTTCTGATCATGGCTAATTGGAATTCTGTATGCCTCATTTATCTGTACATCAAATTCTTTTTCCATTCTTGGAAAGTTTTCTGCCATTATATCTATTAACATTTTTTTATGTCCTTCGTGTCCTCTTTTTCAATGAGTCCACTCCATCTTATTTTTCTTTGCATCATCTAGCAACTGTTGGATTGATTTTTTTTTATGGTCCCTTGCTATTTTTAAGAAATTCTTAGGGGCCGGGCTGGATTTAGCTCAGTGGCACCTCGACCACCTCCCAAGTGCAAGGCCTTGAGTTCAATTCCCAATACCAGAAAAAACCCGTTGTTTCAATGATTGCCAACCTCAAATCTGTCTTCTAGACCTGATATTCTGTCCTCACATTAGTTGATTCTGGTGTGTATACCTTCAATAAAATTTTAAATCTTCTAGATATGTTTGAATCTGTTTCATAGAATCCATTTCTCTGTGTTGCAAATTCATGATTTCCATCATTTCCCTGACTTTCTTTCTTTTTTAAAAAAATCTGTGTCTACTCTAGATTTACTATGTCCTTCATTATGGTCATCATTTCTTTAGTTATCTGAGAAATTATTACTGATTCTTTTTTTTTTAGAGCCTAATTCATCTGCTTTGTTACTTCTGGTGCTACCCTTTCAGAAAGTTCAGGTGGGTGGCTTTTGATTTCTTCCATCTCACTGCCCCCTGGATTTGACTTGGGTAAGCTGGAGGTCTGGGGTTACATCATGCTTTGGTGTCTTCTCATTTTTGTGTTTTTGATTTGTTTTCTGTGTTGATGCTTGTAAACTACTTATGGAAGGTAGCTTTATTACTAGTATCGAGACCTCCTTAGGAAATGATTACTTTTCAGATGTCTTCCATGTGTAGATGGCTTTTGGCTTTTAAGTCTGTCCCAAGATCCTACTGCTTCCATTTCCTAGGGACAAGAAGTCGCTGTCTATTGGGCCTAGCACCCAGTTCTTTGGTACTGGACTATGGTATTGTTTATGATCTTCCAACAACCTTGGTATTGGCATACAAGGATGAACAACTGATCACAACTATGTCACCCTGGCTAAAGTAGTACAAGGAATAACATCATCCAGCACAGCCTAGAAAATGACAAACGATGGTAATTACTGATTTCCCACCTTTAACCATAGGAACAAGATGTATAGTTATATAACAAAATCTAAAACCCAGAAAATTTTATATAGTAAATATTCCCTCAATAGAGGAATTTTACCCTCAGGGGAGAAAGTTTAAAAGGGATAAGAGGAAAATATAGGGAAAAAAGAGAAGAGAAAGAGATTAGAAGTCAGACTGAAAGACAAAGATTACCTACACTTTGGGAAACTGGTGAAGAAGACAAAAGGGAAAGAAAGAAGGAAGAAACACAAACAAGAACAAAAATCCCTCTAAAAACAATGTTCACTCTTGGGCTGGGAATTTAGCTCAGTGGTTTCGCTGCCTGCTACGCAAGTGCAAGGACCCGAGTTTGATCCCCGGTACCAAAAAAAAAAAAAAAAAAAAAAAAACCAAAACAATGTTCACTCTCATGAAAAAACAAGTACAAACAATCAAGGGAAAAAAAAGGAAACAGAAAAAAGAGAGGGATTTCTCTGATTTTTCAGCCTGTGGTTATCTTCTAGAGTGTACAGTTTTGTGGTAATATCCATTTCCCAGTGTGTCTCTGCTGTCACTGGTAGATAAAAGGAGGAAGACAGAGCCCAGATCCATGTTGGACAATCCCAGCAAGCCTGCAGTAGAATTAAGGTGGGGTGCTAGATAAACCCATCAGTCCTGGGATTTCAACTCCATAGAAGTTCAGGCTGATCCACATCTGAGGCTTTAAGGCTGGGGCTCAGGTTGTTCAGCCCACAACATTCTGGGTATCTCTTGCCAGCTTGATCTCAGCTACCTGACCCTGGATGTCTCCCAGGTCTGCACTTCACCCTGACACTGGGCACTCCAAGATGAAGCCTATCCATGGCTGGTCTGAGTCCTGGGCTCTGTTGGCCCCTCCCCCAAATGGCACCCAGCCAGTCACCCTCTCCTGGGGATGTTTGGACTGAAGTCACTCACCAACCACTGCAGACCACAATATCCACTGCTCCGTTCCACTGGTGCATCTCTTCCTGGAGGCCTCCGGAGTCACTGGCCATCACTGCGTCTCTGTATATTTCAGCCTCCTCAGGATGAGAGCTGGGAGTCAGGGAGAAAGAACTGTTTGCCATCTCCCTCTTCTTCATTGAGGTTTCTCTTTGTTCTCCCTGATGGCTCCAATTCTTGCTTTAGATCCTTACTGGGTCCCAGGATTCAGTTCCCTCCTTCTCTTCCCCAAGTTGCTATACTCAAGTGTCGGGAATCTGAATCTTGGAGAGGTTGATTTGCTGTTCCTCACCACTTCCTGGAAGTGGCGTCTATTTTTGTTTTTTTGAGACAGGGTCTGGCTACGTAGTTCAGGCTGTCCTCAAACTCTCCTTTATCCTCCTGCCTCAGTCTTCCAAGTGCTGAGATTACAGGCATGCATTTCCACATCTGGCTTCATGAATATCTTTTATTTTTTTTGGTACTGGGGATCGAACTCGGATCCTTGTGCTTGTGCAGCAGGCGGCGAAACCACTGAGCTAAATCCCCAGCCCTTCATGAGTTCATTCATTCATTTATTTATTTATTTGTTTATTTATTTGTTTATTTATTTATTTATTTGGTACTGGGGATCAAACTCGGGTCCTTGAGCTTGCAAGGCAGGTGGTGGAACCACTGAGCTAAATCCCCGGTCCCATGAGTATCTTTTAAAGGCATGAACTGCATGCAGCATCTCTGGCACATAAAAATTTATTACATTCAAGTGAAATTTTAAAAACACCAAAACCAAACAATTTTTGGTCCAGTGTTTATTATATAAAATTGTTTACAACAGTAAAAACTTAAGACAAAAATACAAATCAAACAAGACAAAAATATGTTGCAGAGAAACACTGAAAACATGGCTATGTCCTTCAATAACCCAAGAACACACATACACTGTCAGAAATGCACACTCGGTGCCCATCTCTGATCCCACTCATTCATTTTGACTTCCTGAGCACCTTCTGGGTGCAGTAGCCCTGCCTTAGGTGCTGGGGACACAGAGGTGACTGAGTGGGGTCCCTGCCCTCACAGAGCTGCTGCTCCAGGAAGAAGACAGACATCAAACACAACATAAAACCTGTCAGGTAGTCACAGGGTTGGGGTAGACTTCCATAAACCCCAAACTCCTGAAGAGCAGTTGAAGCTGCTTTACATGTCTAGTCTCTTTTAGGGGAAAAGATACAAACTTAAAAAAATATTTTCCCCTCAGAAATAGGTACTGAACCCAGGGCTTTGTGTGTGCTAGCAAAACACTCTACCACTGAGCTGCAGCTCTAGATTTCTTGTTTTTGAAAAAGGGTCATGCTGTTTCCCTGGCCAGTTTTGAACTTGTGGGCTTAAGTGATCTTCCTGCCTCAGCCTCCAGAGTAGCTGGGACTACTGGTATGCACCATCATGCCAGGCCTAAATTATATTTGTTGTTGTTGTTGTTGTTTTGGGTACCGGGGATTGAACTCAGGTCCTTGTGTTTGCGAGGTAGGCAGCAGAACCACTGAGCCAAATCTCTGGCCCCTAAATTATATTTTTAAACTAACTGTTTTACAGGTTGCAAATTTCTGGTCAGGCTCTTAAAGTTCATAGCTCTGAACAGCATTTCTAATCAGAATCTATATTAATAAGTACTTTTATGGCTGTGCTACTTGAATAAGGCCCACATCTTAAGTACGAGCATGTGTACATATATCCATATATGTGTTATGGGCCTGTGTCCATATTTCATATTAACACTGTTTAGCATGTCTTTCACATAAATTCTCAGAACACAGTCAGCCTGTCCCGAGAACTACCAGCATTATAATTTTCAGGCAGTTTACTGATGGCCCCAAATGCATGGTATTTCTAAGAAAAAACTATTGTTCAGAAAAAATACCCTCTTAAAACTAAGCAGCACATCCTTTTAAAGAGCACCATGAAGGATGGAACGGAACTTCGAAGACAAGGCAAAACAGAACTCCTCTGCTGTCCTTTCTGTTGCCATCAGGTTTGCTGAAACCACGGTGGGTCCAAACCTGAAGGCTTGCATTCCCACAGCTTAGAGACCTACGGTTTCACTGGCATCTTTTACTGTTCCTGTGTGGGTTTTCCCTTGCCACATCCTACAAGGCTCAGTTTGGTTTTAGGTTGCCCAGTGGGATGCAAGTGCCAGGCAGGATCACTGAGTGCTGTCAGAGGTCAAGAGGTGTTCTGGATCCTCCTCTCTTCAGAGGGCCCTTGCAGGATGACAGGGCCGTCACCGTGCGCAGTAGCTGAGACGCTGCGCTTGGGGGTCACTGAAGGCATCCCCAGCAGGGTGGGTCTCCACAGGACCCCAGGCCTCCTGCGTGCTGGATGACTCCGGAAGCCGGCAGCAGGCCAGGAACTCTCTCGGTCTGCACGCCTGTGTGTGCCCAGGAGGAGCTGACCACTGCAGCACCCCGACCTTCCCTTCCACCAGGATGACTGCACCACCTTGGCAGAGGTATCAGCCTTGGTGATGTCCCTCCCCAACGTGCCGTCACAACTTCCCTGGGCCCTGCTGCAGTAACTGGAGGGAGAACTTTGTCCTAGAGCCCACCAGGATTCCCAGACTTCCTGCCGACAGAGGACACCCATGGACGATCCCAAATGCTAAGTCACGTAAAAGTGAGCCACAGCTGCCTTTGGAAAGCATGGTGTAATTTCTTCTGGTTTTTTTTTGGTTTTTGAGACAGGGTTTCGCTATGTAGCACAGGCTGGCCTCCAACTCACAGTGATCCTCCTGCCTCAGCCTCCTGTATCCTGGGAACACAGGTATGTGCTACTACACCCAGCTTTTTAAAAATCAGGCTTTTCTTCCTTTTGCTTCTTTCCCCTTGTCTTGATATTGAATAACCTGCATTTTCTCAAGTACATGCAGGTTGAGCAGAAGGGACATCTGAATAGTTAGACACTATTTTTTTTCCTTTTAGTTTTTTGAGACAAGGTCTTGCTATATAGTTCAGGCTGGCCTTGCACTTGCTATGTAGCCCAGGTTGGCCTCAACTCGTGGCAATCTTCTTGTCTCAGCCTCCCGAGTGCTGGGATTACAGGCATGCACCACCATGCCTGGCAGCCTGGTATTAAAGTGACACGGGTAAGCCATAAAAACAAACACAGTGGGTTAAAAAGATTTTGCACATTATTCTTACTTTTTCACCAAATTCACTTGTCTTCCTTGTGAGTCTACATCTTACTCTGTCTTTTCTAAAATGGGCATTTTCTGGTCCTAGGACTATTTCCTATGTATACTGTACCCAATTAGTACACACTCTTGAGATAAAAAACATAACAATTGCTTCTCTTAAAATTAGTTACCTTTCTCTAGTACTTCAGTGACTCAAAGTCTTAATGTAAGGGACAGGTACCTATGTTATGGAAGCCAATGTTCTCACAATATTTTTAATCATCATTTTCCTGGCATCTGTGGCTACTTTGCAGAAAACCAAGTTGATAATGGCATTCAGATTTTTCTAAATAAATATCCCACAGGGCCACCTCAAATGTCCTAAATACCTCCTGCAAAATTATACACAGTCTCCGGGGTGCAGAACAAAGGAAACTAGCAGCAGTGTGGCAGTTACCTGAGGGAGCCATACACTCAGTCACCATGGAATGTGGCACAATAGTGTGGAAGCCAGCCCTGGGAAGATGGTGGGCATGCTTGGCGCCAACCTATCAGAGAGCCCAGATGAAAAGGTAGAATACTTTGCTCCAGACCCTCTGACTGCATTTCTAGACAGGGGCTTGCCTGTGCGGTCAGGACCTTGAACTCTGTACAGTCCCTCAGAGCTCAACCCTAGGCCAAACTCCCTGGGGCAACTGAGGCCTCAGGAGATTGGTCCTGGAGATAGGACTTCCTGCTGTAGAAGCACTTCGCTTATTTGACTTTCCAGAGTCTCATCTTCATTAGAGTAGTTTCCTGAATCTTGACTGGTCTGGGAATCGTACTTCTTACAGTCTTCATCAATTTCATCAGTCTCCTCTACTATGATAACACTTTGTGTGTTTTCAATTATGAAACATTTTTCCGTTTGTTCCTCAGAAGTGGAAAGTAGAAGATTCCCAAATGAATGTTCAGAGAAATTCTAATTTAAAAAAGAGAAGGAACAGAAAGGGATTATTTACAATACTAAATTAATTAGTTTTCTGGTTCTGACAGCTTTAAATTTCTTATGTCTATCATTTAGAAAACTTATGTTTTGGTACAAAGATTTAAAAAATCAGCTAAGAACATACCAATGGCATTAGAAAGTCTAGACAGAAATCAATAATGAGTTTACTTATCTTTTTTTTTCTTTTTGGAGACAGGGTCTTGCTATGTAGTCCAGGCTGGTCTTAAACTCACTATGTAGCCCAAGCTGGCCTCAAATTTGCCCCAGCATCCTGGGTGCTGAGATTACAGGCATGCACCACCATACTCGGCAATGTAATGCTTTTATTTAACATGCTACCCTCATAAAAGGTTCTGGTAAAAACTGATGTGTCATGAAAGCAAACTCTTGATTTTAGAAGTTTCACCTTCTGTGGGTTCATCCATGGAATATACTTTTTACACTGAGTGACTTAGTCTTTGTGATACATTGTCAAGAATCACAAAGAGTTTAAATGTAGAACAAATGCCTCAGTAGCCAGTCAGAAAAATAGGTGATTAAAAACGAACCTTACGGTTCCGTGCTATAAAATATTAAATGACTGTTTCTAAAGTGAATTTATGGAAACTGAGGAAAATAATCTGTCTGTATTATTTTCTATGTACCAAGAAAACATATATTACTGAAATCAAACATATTTCCTAGCTGTAGACAGAGAAAAGTGACAAACCTCATCAATACTGCAAGGAGGTTTAAGTGCCGGGAAAAACACATACTTGAGACATCTCTGAAGGATTTTCACAACACAAATGACTATGACTAGTAGGGCGAAAATTCCAATTACTACCCATGTAGTAGAAGAAGCTCCTAGAAAAGACACAGATGGCGTTTAGCATCAGTACATGTTTTGACACACAAATGCATGAATGTAAGACTAGCTGTATGAAAGGAAACATAAAATCTATTAAATAATACCCTTAAGAGTATTTCTGTAACACTGAGTGTGCAACAGTGGACAATGATATTTGCATTTGAGTTCTCCCTGGGCACTGAACTAAGAGACCCAAAGGGAAGAATACAGAATCGACATACAGAGCCCAACAGGTGAGTATTCTCCAGTGAATATTCTACTACATTCAACTAGTAAACTTTTCAAAATATTCTGTGAATAAGGCTCTACCAGTCAGCTCCAGCAACTGTAAATACAAGATGAGACTAAACCACTTACACAGAAAAAAAAGTTCACAATAGAACTACTTCGTTTCCGTATCACTAAAGATTACACAAAAAATTAAAATGAATACATTTTTACACGATAAAGAGCAATTATTAAAGAAAATTAATGATGTGAATATCAGATGAAATACAAAGCATTAAAAATGTTTTCAAGGGCCGGGGATTTAGCTCAGTGGTTTTGCCTCCAACTACGCAAGCGCAAGAATTGGAGTTTGATCCCCGGTACCAAAAAAACAAAACAAAAAACCCCCAAAATGTTTTTGAGCTGGATGTGGTAGCACAGGCCTGGAATCCCAGCACTTTGGAGGCTGAGGCGGGAGGATGGCTGCAAGTTTGAGGTCAACCTGGGCTCATCGTGAGTTCAAGGCCAGCCTGACCTACACAGGGAGACCCTGTCTCAAACACCCCCCCAAACAAGCAAAAAACCCCAAACAGCAAACAAACAAACAACAATTTCTAAAACTGAGGCACTTAGCTTGAAGCTTTATTGTACAGTATATTTAATCTTTTTGGTGGAAAGTTTACTTTTGATTCATATAGTTCACAAAGATACTATTCTCTAGCTTTTGTAGTGAGGAGAAAATATCCTGTAATTTTCAGTTTTTCTCGAGTCAGGTTACAGTTTGTAAAAGGTATAGTATAAGACTCTCACCTGGCTTTGTTTTCTCACACACCACAGCACTGAAAGCACTGGTTTTATTCCACTTGTCCTGCAGAAGGTGCCACCTGGCTTTGACACAATATAGCCTCAGTGGTTGCAAGTCAGGGATAGTAAGGTCAATTTCCTTTGCTACAATTTTTCTCTATAAAATAATTAAATCATTAATAAAATTTAGTCACCTTGTGAAGTTAGATAGGGGATATCTGATTTTCTGAATTCTTTCACATTCAATTTAAGGTTGGCCTCTCCCAAGGTATTGGTATGTAGTTAGGAAATATAATTTGTCTTGAACAACTCACTGTAACTAAGCCAGAAAGTTAAAGATGCGGCGGATAAGATGACATATCCCTAGGACATCTCTAATCTAATGAGTGCATGCTGGTTTGGTTTAATTGCTACTGTGACAGAATGACTTGAGAGCAGGGTTTTGGCCTCTAACTGCTTGTGTAAAAGTGTTACTTTTAGCTGTGTGGCTTGCTGCAAGTTATTTAATTACCTGATGCCTTATTTCCTGATCTGTACAATGAGGACAATTATTGCTCCTCTCTGTATCGGTCAGCACTTAGCACAATAGAGCTGTGTAACGAAATCACTCCAACTTTTCACAGCTCAAAACATAATTATATAGTTTTCTCACTCACAAGTCTAGGGATTGGCTGGAGGAGCTCCCACTGAGGCTGTGGGTCAGGCCTCTGCCATTCCACTGTCTCTGGGCCTCCTTGGGCCAGAGAGACTGGGAGGATGTGCTCCCCCTCCCCCCCTCCGGTAAAACAGGACAAGCATAGAGCCGAGCCCTGCTGCCTCTGCCCACAGCATGTCCTCTCGGGCTCCATCCTCCACGGTCCAGCATCTGTCAGTGAGCGGGATGAGCACTGCACCCCACATGTCTGCTGAACAACAATTTCACCGAGCATATTGTCTGGGAGGATTGTGTGAGTGAATGATTCAGTGATTTATGTAAAAAGCATGATAGGATAAGACGGCAACTAAAATTTATTCAATCTTTACTATTTGTTAAAGCAATGTGCTATTTTCATGTGACCCCCCCTTTTTTTTTGGCACTGGGGATCGAACTCAGGACCTTGTGCTTGCGAGGCAGGCGGCTGAACCAATCCCTTTTTTAAAAGAAGGATGTTTTGCTGCACAAGCGCAAGGACCTGAGTTCGATCCCCGGTACCAAAAAAAAATAACATAAAATAAAAGAAGGATGTTTTAGGGCCAGGGATTTAACTCAGTGGTTCTGCTGCCTGCCTCACAAGTGCAAAGTCCCAAGTTCGATCCCCAGTACCAAAAAAAAAAAAGAAAAAAAAAGAAGGATGTTTTAGTTGCTATGATTACCACCACTTTAGAGAAGAGGAAACAGAACATCCAAGAGGTAAGGTGACTTGCCTCAGATTAGGCACACAATTTGTTAGCATAGGACACAAATTCAGGTTTGTTTGATTGCAGGACAGCTGAAAACTAACTCTCAATGGGCTAAGTTAGGCTATGTGGTAGAATAGCCAGATAGCTAAAGTGGGAGCAGTCTAAACACTGGAACTTGATTTCAATTTCCAACAGTAAATGAAGTTACAGAATTTATCAACTTAACTACGTGAGATTTTTAAAGGTTGATTTCTTGATGGTGTTCTACAAGGAATCAATGTGGTTATCTGAGGGGGTATATTACGTCTAACTGTGGTTTCTGAATTTCAGTGTTTAGACCAGTGTTTCTCAACCCCCTTTTCCTTACTACACCCAAAGACTTCTTAGATAATTTTTTTTTCTAATTCCTCCCCAGCCATGAAATTAAATATTAAGGGGTAAGGCTGAATTCTGGAGGCATGCTTTTCTCCTGGTGAGCCATAAACCATCATGATATCTGAAATTCTTTTGCTCCCTAAGAACAATCTTGTCTCCTTGGAGGTGGGACATTTGACAGTGTCAGGAGATGTTTTCGGCTGTCACACCCAGAAGGGAGTGATACTGGCATCTGGAGGGTAGAGGCCACAGATGCTGCTAAGTGTCCTTTGAACACATGGTTTCTCTACTATGAAAACCCCAAATTATAAGTAAATTGAAGAACAAAATAAAAGATAGACACTAAGAAGCAGGGAGGTACAACTTTTGTAAAAGGGAAGGGGACCAAGAGATGCAGGGAGGTGGAAGGGAGAGAGGAAGGGGATGAAAAAAGAATTAAGATGTGTTATGCACACGTACCAACTCCCCACAATGAATGTAATCTTTATGTCGTGCAAACATGTACCAATTGAAAAAATAAAATAAGAAATTACTCTGCCCAAGGTTATACAGGGTTGAGAAACCTTGGTTTGGGCAAATACCTAGGAATCACATTAAAAATGGGTTTGAGGGCTGGGGATTTAGCTCAGTGGTTCCGCTGCCTGCCTCGCAAGCGCAAGGTTCTGAGTTCAATCCCTGGTACCAAAAAAAACAAATCCAAAACAAAAAATGGTTTTGATTCAGTAGCACTGGGCTCCAGATCTGTATTTTGAAAGCATACAAAGACCCAGATGCAGCTGATCCACAACCCGCCCATGCAGAATACGGACAAGTGCTGGCATTCTTTCTATTGCAAATGGTTGCATGGTTCACCACACAGTCTTAAAGTTCAAAAATTCCTCCCAAAATGTAAATTCAAGTTTTATTTACCCAAATCAGAGTTGTAACTCCAAGATACAAAATTATACTCTGCGGTCTTCTTACCTCAGTATTTGAAGTGTTTTCCCAAAAAATAACTTCATAAATGAAGGGGTAAAATTTGTTCCAGGGATCTTTCAGAGCTGTGACAAAGACCCGCATTGAATCACTAGTGGATTTCACAGAAATGTCTGGAGGAAATATGGCATCTAGAAACAATGTGTAAAGGCACAGTGTGCAGTTAGACATAATACCTGATTAGATATTGCCAAACAATTTTAAAAACTTGCAACAAAACAGAGAATGATAGTCTCAAGTAAAAAAACCTACTGACTTACAGTACATTTCAGTATTAATGTTTTTCTCCTTAGACCAAAAAGATGTGTTGTTTCCATCCGATGCTTGTACACGGAGAACGCAACTTCCTTTTAGGAAAGTATTTTGAGGAAATACACAATATGTAGTTCTGACATTTTCACAGTTAGGTATTTGTTTCCATTTATCTGAGTTGTCCCCAGGAATCAGTTTTGAAAAAGCACTTTTAAGAAAAAAAGAAAAAGGCAAACACATGAATTCAGTAACTATGTGCTGAGAACTTACAATAAGCCAGACACGGTTAAAGACTAAGGTCACAGGAACAGATCCTTCACCGGCAGGAAACTCACCATAGAGCTGAGACACATACATCTAACACGTAAGAAAATCAAAGATTGCTCCAGAGTGTGACAGACAGAATAGCGGTGCTAGAGGTAGCTCATATCAATGCAGAAAAACAACTGCTACATTTTTAGGACTATTATAGAGGGTTTTTAGACACAGTCATGATTAAAAACTTAATTATAAAACCTTACAAATAAAAATCATATTAAAGACAAAGGCAATAAATATTTAGAACTCATTCTGTCCTTACTGTACCTCACTGTCTATGTTCCCAAAGGTATTCATGTCGATGGTATCCACACGGTGGAAATACCATCTAATGCTGTCACTGTGCACGATTTCTCGTTTCCAATGTGTCATACCTGCCTCTCAATCAGTCACTCTGTCTGCAGGGAGCTGCAGGTGGCTTAAGTAGCGCAAAAGCACAATCAAAACACCTAGGCAAGAGACTGATGGAAAAGAACTTACTAGAGCCACTGAGCTCGAAAGGTCACATTTCTATCTTCATAATCCCACTTCAGAACATAGCTCTGATTCTGAGTAACAACTTCTACATTTTCTGGTGCAGGTGGCTTATGTTCAACTAGAAGTCAGAGAAAACATAAAAAAACACACATTTTCACTCTTGTGATATTATATTTGACAAGAGTTCTTCAAGAATTCTCAACAGCATGTGCAAGATGATAAAAGGCTTACATTTTGTCAGTATAAGGCAATAGTTGAGTTATGGTGTGTAGTCACTCTGTAATACTGTGCTGTCATTTAAAAGAATGTGGTACATAGATCTGTATGTACTGATATAGGAAGATATTCTCAACACAGTGCATTAAACAAGCAAGGTATAAAATAAACACATCCAGCTTCTTCTCCAGGAAAACACCAAATGGTGGATGACGCTGGTGCAGTGGGAAGGCCAGGAGGCCCTGGGAGCCCAGGCATGGGAGGTCCAGGGATAAGAGGCCAGCGGTGGCTTCTGTGGAAGCTTTGGCAGTGGCCTTTAAGGGCATGGGCGTGGCAGGAGCTGGGGTCAAGCCTACGGAGCTCAAAGCGGTAAGGCCCAGGACTTGGAATGGATTCTGGTCACCAAGCTGGGCTGGCTGGTCAAGGACATGAAGATCAACTCCATGAAGGAAATGCATCTCTTCTCCTTATTCATCAAGGAGTCAGATTACTGACATCCCTTAAGATGAAGTTCTGAAGATCACGCCTGTGCAGAAGCAAGCTTGTGCTGGCCAGTGGACCACGTTCAAGGCATTTATTGCCATTGAGGACCACAACGGACACATTAGTCTGGGTGTGACGTGCTCCACGGAAGTAGCCAGTGCCCTTGCAGGGCATTCATCCTGGCCAGCTCCCCACTGTCCCCGTGCAGAGAAGCTGCTGGGGAAACAAGACTCGCAGGCCCCACTTTGTCCCTTGCAAGGTGACAGGCTACTGAGGCTGTGTTGGTGTCTGATCCCTGCCCAGGGGCACTGGCATCGTCTCAGCCCCTGTGCTCAAGAAGCTCTGCCGATGGCTGGGACTGAGGATGGCTACACCTCTGCCAGGGGCTGCACTGCCTCTCTGGGCAACTTTGCCAAGGCTGCCTCTGATGCCATCTCCACGACTTACAGCCACCTGAGCCCAACCTCTGGAAAGAGACCATGTTCACCGTCTCCATGCCAGGGATTCACCCACCATCTCATGAAAACCCACACCAGAGTCTCTCTCCAGAGTACTCAGGCTCTGGTGGCAGCTAAAACATAGGGTTTTTACACAAGAAAAATAAAAGGAGTGAAATTGGTACAAAAATAAATAAATAAATACATCCAGCAAGAGCCTCTTTTTTAATTTAATAAAAACAAAACTAAAGAACTCTCCATCTGTGCATATATGCCCTAAAAAAGTATCAAAGTATAAACACAAACTGCTAGACATGCCCATCTCCTGAGAGATAGAATTGGGAGTAAGATGGCCGGACAGAAAAATTTTACTTTATACCCTTTGTACTATTTGATTTTAAGAAATAAAACATATTAAATTTATAACTAAAAGAACAAACAGATCCTAGCTCCTATCCCTGACTTTAATTACTGGCAAGGTATTAATAACTAAATATATCAGGATGCTTTTTCATATTTTAACATTTCCTTTAGAGAGGTACACTTTTTGGAAGATTAGCCATTCTACTAGCAACTTACTTCCCCCTTTTTATGGATTCTTAGCAAATAAAAACAGATATTTTTCATTATAAAATACCTGAATTAATCTGAAATAGAATTTTCATTATTATGAATCCAAATCCCAATATCCCAAATATTTTTTGCTTATAGAAATGCTTTTGCTTTATTGTTTATTAAATCATCATACAAACATGATTTAGAGGAGAAATGACAACATTAAATAGAGACATTCCTTGTTAAATGACCACGTTCCGTTCCTGTGACAGGTCAGTAAATAAGGAACTCTATGTAGTATGTCCATTACAACATTCAGAACAAAGAAATGGTCAAAGGGAACTCCAACTTGATGACTTTGCTTTCATCTGGGTAACTTTTTTTTGGTACTGGGGATCAAACTCAGGACCTTGTACTTGCGAGGCAGGCGGTGGCACCACTGAGGTAAATCCCTGGCCTTATCTGGGTAACTCTTACATGCAGTACTGTAATGTAAACAGGACACAAAACTACAGTACTGTACTGTAAAGTATAATCAGCAACAATTACAGTACTGTGCTGTAGAAGAAGCTAGCGTAAGGCCACACTGCCGCTCATGTTCCTGCACTATAAGTCCAAATGTGGGTCATAAGTCCAAGCTGCAGTCCTGAGTCTGAACAGTTGTTAAACAGGCAGGTCGTTAAACAAGGAACATCTGTACTGCCAACACATAGTTACTGAATCTAAAGCAAATTGTCCTTACCTGTGGTATTTATACAATACACCGGGCCACAGACACCAGATCTATTCTGCAAAAGTAGTCTTGCTTTAGCTTTTAAACAATATGTTGTCTCTGGTGAGAGGTTATAAATTTTATACGTGTAATGATTGGTTTTGATCTGTTTCTGTAATAAAAAAGTAATCTCTTCTTTAAAAAACTATAAAGTCAAATTTTAGAGTTCATTTACCTTATTTTTCTCCACATCAAACACAGATAAAAGATAATGCTTACTTCCACTTGTGAAGAGTTTTCCCAGAAAACTAAGCTGAATGAAAAGCCTGTAGTATCCATACCCCATATAGAACTGTCATCTTTTTTTCCAGGACGGAAGAAGTATATTATTATTGCTTTATCTTCAGCTTCTAAATGTACTTCCGGAGGACCAAGGCGAGCTGCACAAATTGCAACAATGACTATGTAGCTTTGTTAATGCCATGTTCAAACATTCACTTCACAAGTAATTAATGCGAGCAGTTCATACACAGTAAAACAGAGGAAGTTTCATGGGTCTTATACTCTAGAGGGATATAGGGCAAAACCTCTCAAATAAATAAATACGTATGATGCTATGTGTGCCATAAAGAAATATAAAGTACTATAAAGGGATGCACAATGGTAGTGTGTTTTAGGTAAGCTAGGAAAAAGCCTCTCAGGGAGAGACATTCAGGCTGAGGCCTGAAAGGTAGCCATGCGAATATCCAGGGAAAAAGCTGCTCAGGCTGCAGGGTATCCAATGCAAAGCCCCTAAGATGGAAATGAGCTTTGTGTTTTCAAGAGACAATGAGGGGGCTAGGAAGGCTGAGAGTGGCTGAAAAAGAGATCAGAGAGGTAACAAAGAGGTCAGAATCTGTGAACTCATCAGAGGGCTGAGACTGGCTGAGGATGTCACGATCCTAGTCAGGTTCTGGAAAGATTGCCCTGGTTAAGTGTGAAGATGAACAGGGAGTCCAGCAAGAAATCAAGCGAAGCACGAAAGCAGCTTAGTAAAGGGTGAAAGTGAGGAAGACTCAGATGTATTGTACAGATGGGTCACAGGGAATGTGCTGAGAGACAGGATGCAAGGAGGGGAAAAAAGAGGTGTCCAAGGTGTTTGACCTGAACACACAAACAGTGATGCAATCAACTGAGACAGTAAAGACCGAGGGCGGGCAGCTTTTAGGGAAAATGGAGGGCTCTGTTCGACCATTTGAAGTGTGAGATGGCTTCCAATGTCTAAGGAAAAGTGTTGAATGGAGACTGCGATACACGTGGAAAGGTCGAAAGGAGGAATGGGGCCTCCGACTGGGCAGCCAAGAGCATGAGATGGTATGGAGAGCCATCACAAGATGACCAGGGGGCCGAGTGGGGAAGAGGTACAGCTGGGGCCTGCAGCCAGCCAACATCTAAGTGTGGGGCAGGAGGAATGGACACTGAGCAACCAATGAGCAGAGCCAGGGAAGAGCTGGGCCCTACAGAGCAGGTGAAGGAAGAACGCCAAGAGAAAGGAGTGACGACATCGACACTACAGAGCACCGAGCCAGAAGAGGGCTGGAAGTCACTGGTGACCTCTCGAGGAGTGGTTGCAGGGAAGTGAGGAGGAGCAGAGCTTGAATGGTGTGGGACCAGGAGGAACCCAGGGAAAAAGCAGCACGGGAGAGTACAGCCCGTTCTTTGTTGAGTCCTGGTACAGAGTAGTATTTCTTGGACTTTTTGGTCTCAGGACCTCTCTATACTTTTAAAGAAATTATTGAGCCTCCCTGAAAGCTTCTGTATATATGGAGTATGTCTTCTGATATTCAGCTTATTAAACATTAAAACTGATAAATTATAAAATATTTATAAATTCACTAAAAATAATGACAAATCCACTACACAGTTTCAAACATTTTTTATAATTTTCTTTCCCAAAATGAGAAAACTCTCTCAAATCTCTTTAATGCCTGGATAAATAAAGAAGACACATGAACATTACAGCTGCATTCAGTGAGTTATCTCATCATGCTGACTAACAGCCTCCTTTGGAAAATCCCACCATCCACGAGAGACTGAGAATCAAAAAGGCAGTTAAGTCTCAGAATAATAACTCAGAACAATTTCATAATGATGAAAATAGTTTTGTCTTTGTGGATTCCCAGGGTCTTGGGGATGACACTTTGAGAACCACGTCTTCCAGGAAGGCAGAAACATGGAGCCATAGCAGGAGGGATGTACAGGTTTAAGGAACTCTTTGTTCTTTCTTTTTGAAAGCTAGGAGATTTTACATGATGTAAATGAATGAGCCTGGAAAGAGAACTGTCTGGTAGTACTTACCAGTACATAGTTCAGTCAGCACCTTTTCTTACCTTTCTCAAATGGTATAAATGAGTCAACGTAATACCACGAAGAAGTGCTGTTTTCTTCTTCTGCTCTTATACGCAAAGTAATGTTTTCATAAAAATTTATGTCAAGCAAAGAGAAGCTGCATTTTGAACCTGTGATATGTTGACACCCAGGCAATTTTATCCAATTATCCATCTCAGATCTTTAAGGTAAAAAACAACATACAAATGAATGAATGAGCAAATGCATGAATCAAATGTTTTCTGTTTACTAATGTTGTAAAGTTAGCTTAAGAAGTTATTTCCTCTACTTGCGTTAATGTCTTCTTAGCATTTTAGTGTGTAGATACTTCCACTCTGTTATGATACCTATAAACCAAGTTACTACTTATGAGATGGAATAACTCAGACACATAGAGTTATTTTTTATGTTCAAAGTCCTTTCACTGTACAATGTCACCTGTTTCAAAGGTGTGGGGCGCAGGTACACTGTGAAACAGATAAATATGCCAAGCTTTTTCTTTTCTCTCTCTTTTGTTTTTTTTTCCAGTACCAGGGATTGAACTCAGGACCTTGTGCTTTCGAGGCAGGCACAGTGAGCTAAATCCCTGGCTAAATCCCTGGCCCTTCTTTTCTATTTTAAATCAGGCATTTGTAAAGGAGAAAGGATATATTAATTACATAAATAGTTTTCGAATAGCAGAGTAAGCCACCAAATTGTCACTAGCAGCCACAGAGAACACAGAATGGATGCTGGGGATCTCCTGATGGTTATGAAGGCAGAGGTGGATTATTTTACCTTAAATCCCTCTCGCCAAATTGTTTGAGACTCCTGACTTAAAGCAAGAAGAGACAAGCTCCTCTTGGCCCTGGAGGATGTGGGAGGTGCTGAGGCAGCCAGAGGACAAGCCTGCATCAGAAATAGGGCCAGACATGGCCATGGAAGAGGATGCCATACAGGACACTGGCTGCGGGGCTGTTCTACCCCTCTTGCAGCTGAGCATCCTCTGCCCTCAGTTAAAAACCCAGAAAACAAAACAACTACCAGGTAAGAAAGGTTCCTAAAAAAGTAGCCACTGTATACATGTGTACTACAATGGGTAAAAATAAAAAAGGACTTACAAGGTAGTTATTTTACATTAGCTTGTTTTGCTAAGAAAAGCAAAGTATCCTGCTCTACAGATAGGAATGTAAGCCCTTTGTTAGAAATATTTCTTTCAGCATAGATACAGTGGGCAATTAAGCTGAATTCACAATCATCTCCATAATGAGTTTTTTACACACAGGGAAAACCAACAGCCAACTTGATGGATACCTCTTCTCCCTTTTTCTGAAAAGAAACTAACTTACAGCCTCCCTGCCAGAGAAGCCAGGCACACGTGGCCCTAGGTTCCCAGGATGTCCTCAGTCCATAGCAGGCCCCACAGCAGAGCTGCCTCTCAGTAGAAATGGCTAATTTTAAATACAGTTTTCTATCTAACTTCAGGGGTGGTTGCATTAAATGAATTTCAAGGAAGCAGAGACTTAAATGACCCATAAAGGAAAAAGAGATTTGGTGTTGGCTTTGTACAACATAATTGTGTGACTTCTGGACTATTTTGCATTTCTGGATCTTATCTTTCTATTGAAAATTTGGAATTGGATTTGATGATCCCTTTCTACCTCATCCTATGAACAGGTTACCTGTCCTAAGACAAGATTCAGCTGCAGTGTGGTTTCAGGGTTTCTCTTGCCCACTCCAAAACCAAACCACTCCTCTGCTTCTCATTCTCCATCATTCTATTATAACCTCCAGAAACAAACAAACAAAAAACTTAAAATGTTAACATAAGGAGATGAATTATTCTAGTGGAATTGGTTAATCTGAAAATGTCTGGCCTAACTTAAGTGAGTCACAAACCAACGGGACAAAGCAAACAGGCTGCTTTTAGCAAACAACAGCAGCTCCTCAGTACACAGGGCAAATGGACTCAAAAGGAAGTATACAACTCCCCTGGTGCTGAGAAGTCCAGTGATTGTCTACACACCTGAGCAGACCGTCCTAGTCATAAACATTTCACCCCAGATTCCTTAGGCCCTTCAATACCTACATAACCCTAATTCCTTTCCTAGTTAGCTGCTAATATCGCTCTCCTGGTGTTAGCCCATCCACTCATGGATAAAATCTCTCCCAGCTAGCTGCTGCTATCTCTCTCCCAATGTCAGCCCACCACACACAGATGTGATAAACTTGGCTTTTTCCAACTAGCTGCTAAAATCTCCTGATTTCAGTCCTTGTGCACTGGAATAAACTTTCCTTTCAAAAAGCCTATTTCTGACAAGTGGGTTCTTTATGACAAAAAGTTTGAGATACTGACACTAGATTCTACTTCTTAAAAAGGGGCAGGATTGGCCATGGTGGCATGTTCCTGTCATTCAGCTACTTGGAAGACTGAGGCAGGAAGGTTGGAAGTTTGAGGCTAGACTGGGCAACTTAGTGAAACACTATCTCAGAGTAAAAACTAAAAATGGCTGGGGAAAAAATAAGTTAAAAAATGGCTAGGGATGTATCTCATCACAAGACACTGAATAGTAGTTTAAAACAATAGTAGTTTAAAACAAGCAAACAATTCAAAAGGAGCAGAAGTTGGGCGTGTCACTCAGTGGTAGAGAACCCTGGGTTCAATCCCTGGTGCTCCCCTACCCCCACCCCAAATTAAAACAGCCTTAATATCCTTCCACCCATCACCCTTTCTGTGTTCTTTCCAGGAGTAGATCCTTTATTAAACTGCTTTTGCATTTAAGGAAGCCACTACAGTGGGAGCTACTTTTATATTTTCTTTAAAAAATTCTTTATCATATACAATAAAAAGACCAAAGCAAAATGTGATCTGAAATATGAATATGTAACTGATATAAGATTCATTTCATAGAACCAGTTTAACAATAAAACTTCCTAACACCTTCATCCCTCCTATTCACTGAGGTATTCTGAGAACACAGAGTGTCTGGCTTAAAAGGCATATTCAGTATTTGATGAATGAAAGAACAGATGCTACATATTACATCATAATCCAGGTTAGATATAAGTTACAAGTACTGGCCCCTGAGACTGGATATGTTCTACAAGCACTGAGATTGTAACAATTTACATATTCATCTGTGTATTTTATTTTTACCAGTGGTATATGTCCTACATTTTGAGAAATACTGCATTAATAAATACTTGTCTGCTGTAAATATTAAGTATACTTCTGTTGATTGCTTTGTGATACTCTCCCAAGCACGTTATATACACTTAATTATTCAATACTCAGAACAATCTACTGAGTTACAAACTTTGTCACTGGGCCCCAGTATGCCTGGCTGGGCTGAGTTTAAGCTTGTTTCAGCTTATTTAAAATGAAGGACTTCTTTCCACTCTCTCAAGTATCTTGGTTTGGATAATAAATTATATGCGATCATTCCTGTTATTATCTCCACTGAACAAGTAAGGAAACTGAGACAGAGAGAAAAATTAGTAGAGGATGGATTTAAATGGATGCGGCCTGGCTCAAGTCCATACTGCACTGCACTAATGCTGGCATCTCTCCAGCTTGTAGTGTGGCACAGATCTGCAAGGGAATTGTTTATAAAGCTCGCAAAACAAACCAGGATTAAGGACACACTGAAATAAGGCAATTGATGTTAAAGTCAGAACAGAAGGGTGAAGGACTATGAACTGAAGAATTTAGCTTAAGCAAGAGCACATGAAAGAACATGAATAACGTGAATATGCAAAATAGGCTCTCTATACTTTACTAAGAGGGTATCTTTAAATAAGGGTATCTGAAATAATCCCTGCTATATCTATGTCAGTTGTTTAACAAGAAAATTCTGAATTAAGACAAAGAACAACTTGGTAACAAACCTTACAACTCAATTTAAAAAATTCCTATATAAATACATGCATATGCATTCACAGAGACACACTCACACACAATTGCAAAACTGGGAGATTAATATCCTAGTTTTAGCAGCAAGTGGAAAACAGTAGTGTCACGGTGGTGCTGAAGGTCCTAACACCTTGCTTCTTCACCACCTGCTCCTTCCTGGACAGGTTAGCTCCTTCCTGCCATGGTTAGCAGACAGGGCACTGACCCCAACCAGGTGGCAAAGGACGTGGCTTTCTGAGCAGTGTCCCTTCCACAAGCCTTTCTTCTGCAGCTCCCAACCTGCCTGTCCTCTGGCAACTACGAGGCAGAAAGTCAGCACTAAGGAAGAGGCATTGAAACTCTAGGAACATTCAGTCTGTGGAAATGCAGAGTCCAATCAATATACGCTGTTTATAAGTTGTATCTAAAACTAGGAGACTGCACATGATGATGATAATTGGAAAATCTGAGCATACGAGACTGGGTAGCCTATTCCAAGAGCATGGACAGGCCTTTCAGGATACTGTGCATATTCTCCAGACATGCTCTGTTCAGATGCTAATACATGTTTCAGTGAATCCAGAACACCCAGAGCAGAGATGGGAATAGCTATGGAGTGGAAAAGCTGTCTATCACCTTCATTCCCAAATCCCTTTTGCTTCAAAGATGAATATGACTAAGTCTCTGTAGAAATGAAGTTACAAAGACTCTATAAAACCGACATTTCTAATAAATGGACAAAATAAAATTTTCCCAAACCTGGAAAAAAATCAGGTGATTAAAATTATAAAAATCAGCCAAATCATTCAGCAAATCATTAATAGTCACCTACGTTATATAATCTGCTGAAAAAGTCACATTCCTGACAGATTCATGCCTTCTGTTCCACTTCAGGGTAAAGTCATCATCTATGATGGACACCTCTACATTCTCAGGAGGTTTTAGACTTTTTCCACCTATAAAGGCAACAAGAAACAAAATATTTATATATACATTGTACAGATATTTAAAAAAAGTTATTCTTCCTGACTAAAGAGTGAATACATTTAAATATAACAAAGTATGAGATGTGAACAAAACATACAGTGAATGTTTAAATTTTTTTAAAACTATTAGATTAAAAGACATGCCATTAGTCACCCTCAAATGTCGTCCCCCCCCCCCCCCGCCGCCCCGACATCAAACACACTCATCCCATTATTCTTGCCACTTTCTGGAGCAGTTCTGGAAGTCCTCTTTCATTAGTATCTTGTAGTTATGCTGTCATGGCTGCCTCAATGTCCTGAATTGATTCAAAACATTTACCTTTCATGGTCATTTTGACTCTGGGGAAGAACCAAAAGTTGCATGGGGCTACAGCTTGTCAATTAAGGTACATAGAGACACAATGTAATGGTTTTATTTGACAGAAATTGCTGTAAACATTTGACAAATGGGTGATCAAAAGATACTGTGACTATTTGGATTAAAAAAATGTATTACAGTAAAAGACATATTGCCATTAACCCTCTTCAAAATACTCCTCCTCACTTTGAACACACTTATTCTATGATTCTTGGTAATGTGTTTTTTACTGTACTTTTAAAATTTAAATTTTCAAAATTCAAACATTCAGTATATTAATTGATCACCCCTTGTATATAGTAGTCCCTTCTTATTTGTAAGGGTTCCATCCCAAGACCCCGGAGTAGACACCTCAAACTGCAGATGCAACTGCACCTTAAATAGACTGTTTTTTCATAGTGTATGTCTTTCATGTACATACACATACACAAACCTATGATAAGGTTTAATTTGTAAATTAGGCACAGTAACAGATCAACAACAAAAACAAATAAAAGTAGAACAATTATACTGTAATAAAAGTTTGCACTTTGGGGCTATTATCAAGTTTAGAAAGGGTTACTTGAACAAAAGCACTGTGATAGCATAACCGTCCTCCATGGGTACTTGGGACAAAGGGAGGACTCAGAAGCTGGGCATGGGAGAGTGAGGGCTTGTCACCAGACTCCAAATCCTGTGCAGATTTAAACTTGTGAATTGCTTATTGCTAGAATTTTCCATTTAATATTTTTAGAATGTGGATGACTGCAGCTAATTCAAACTGTGGACAAGGGGGACCTGCTATATTAAAAAAATCTAAAAACCTTACAAAGGTAGTCTGCTAATTCTATTTCTGTATCTGAGAGAATTGGAAAAAGATTTAGTATTTTGCCATCCATAAAGAGCACTGTCTTTTAACTGAAAAAAAAAACTGTATAAAAATAAGAACTTTTTTTGGTCTCAGAAGTGATAATGATGTAAAGGATAAAAGTTTTAACTATTTTAACAGCTTCAATTTGCTCTCACAGTTTGTTCAGAGATATGAGGTGTGATCAAAAAATATGGCGAGGTTTTAAATAAAAAATGACAGTAAAAGATACATTGTCATTAATTCCCCTCAAAATACTTTTCTTGGCATCAAAAGCACTTATCATTCTTGTCACTTTCTGAAGTGGTTCTGGAAGTCCTCTTTCATGAGTGTTTTCAGTTGTGCTGCTCTGGTTGCCTTGACGTCTTGAACCCATTCAAAACACTTACAGAAATTCCTGTCAAATAAAAGTACCGTGTGTCCTCATCTACCATTTTTCACTGGATCTGGCACTGTGTAACTTCTGGCTCTTCCTCAAAAGTCAAAATGACCATGAAAGGTAAATGTTTTGAATAGATTCGGACATCAAGGCAGCCGCAACAGGGCAACTAAAAGACACTCATGAAAGAGGACTTCCAGAACCACTTCAGAAAGTGGCAAAAATGATGGGCTAAATGTTTCAAGCGAAGGGGAGTATTTTAAAGGAGATTAATGGTAATGTGTCTTTATTTTAAAACCACTACATTTTTTTTTATCACAATACATAGGGCTTCAGATACTCAGAGAACTAAACACATGTGATTTCAAAGTTGGCAGCCTTTCTCAGGAAGCCACATACCAACACTTACAGACAGAGGTATGAATGTATGAGCTGAGCCCTCAGGAGCCCAAGAAGGTCTCTAACCCCAACACATCAAGACTGATTTCCTGTTTGTTCCTCGGGACTTCTGTTGATAGGCCTACTTTACTTGTTACTGCTTCTAACACAAATCTTCCACCAGGTGGATTACCTCTTTTCAGTTTTCCTGTCTGGCCCCTCCCATCTGCAATATACGTCTGTCTCGGACAACACAGATCCTCCAAGGTCCAGCTCAAGTTCGACCCCTTACAGAAAACCTTCCCTGAATACTGCAGCTCCTGCTCTTGCTGGTCTTACACTCCGAACCTTCTAATATGCACCACCCAGTCTCACACTTAAGTAGGAGTACTCAGCTTCAAATACTTGTTGAGGGCAAAATGTGTTCCTTTCCATTTTTTGAAAGTGTGGTAAATTACACATAATGTAAAACTTAACTGTTGTATCCATTAAGCATAAAGTTCGGTGGTATTCACATCGTTTCTCTGGTGTGAGAAACTGAATGTGGAAATAAGGACTAAGATGTATAATGGATGTTGGGAAATGGAAAGAAAGTGTTCAAATGGCAAGAGGAATAAGGGAGGTGGGAGGGAGAAAGAAAGGGACAAGAAAAAAAGTGAAAATAGAAGGAAAAAATGGAAACAAAGCTTTTGAACATAGGGAAGGGAGGGGATTGAGGCAGAGAATAGGATAGAATAAAATTTATTTAAAAATTTAAAAATAGAAAAAAATGACAAAGAAAAATAGTTCAGTGATATTAAATATACTGATGATACTGTGCAACTGTCACTACCATCTTCACAACTCCTTTCAGTTTGTAAAACTGAAGCTCTATATCCACTGAAAAATAATTCTCCATCCCCACTTCCCCTAGGTAACTGCTAGCCATTCTACTTTGTTTCCATGATTGTGACTATTCTAAAACCTCATAAACATGGGACAATACAGTATTTTTTATGATCAACTTATTTCACTTATTATGTTCTAAAGGTTTATCCATGTTGTGGCACATGTCAGAATTTCCTTCTGTTTAAGGCCTAACAGTGTTCCATTGGCTGCATAATCTGCATTTTGCTTACCCACCCATCCATTGATGCATATGTGGTTGCTACCATGATTTAGCTATTGCAAATAAAGCTTTGATGAACAAGAATGTAGAAATATCTCTGTGAGAACATTTTCCATTTTTTTTTAAAACCAAGAAGTGGAGTTGCTGGACTATACAGTAATAGGAGGTTAGGAGGAACTCCTGTACTGTTTTCTGTGGCAGCTATACCATTTTACATTCTCAACAGTGCACAGGGTTCCAGTTTCTCCTCATCCTCACCAATACTTATTTTCTTTTGATAGTCATATTAATAAAGGTGAGGCATTACCTCACCGTGGTTTCAATTGGTAGTTTCCTAATGATTAGCAATGTTGAGTATATTTTCATGTGTTTACTGATCATCTGTATGTCTTCTTTGGAGAAATATCTATTCAAGTCCTTTGGTTATTTTTGAATTGGGGTGTTTTGTTGTTGTTGAGTTTGGGAGTTCTCTATTTGTTTAATTCTTCATCAAATATGGTTTGCAAGTATTTTCTCCCATTTTGTGAAATGCATTTTTACCATGTTGATAGTACCCTCTATTTCCTTAATTGTCTTCTGTATAAGGTACATGTAGTCTGCTGTCCATGAGCCATTTGCTCTTTTTTAAAATGTTACAATAAAAATGTAAAAATAAAGTTTGGCAACGTATATATACATTGACTATATTGTACATTTTACTGTAGCCCAAGACCATTCTTCTTTATTCAGTTAGGCTCAGGCAAGCTAAGAGGTTGGACATCTAGTTTGTCAACTAGAATAGTTGCACTACACATTTGAGGAAGGGAGTATTAAAGTCTCCAACTATTACTACAAAACTCTCTATTTTCCTTTTAATTTTATCAGTTTTAGCTTCAGACATTTTGATGGTTTGGGGGTACATAAATCTTTGTAATTGTTTTCTTTTTGTATTGAACCTTTTATTAATATACAATGTCCTTGTTTGTGTCTTATATATAACCTTTATTGTATGAACTAAGCATTTCCAAAGAAACTATACTCCAGTAGCAAAGTATCAGAAGTGGACTTCTTCCTTCCAAAAGGAGATAAAGCACCATCTGCCTGTATAAGGCACTGGGAGGCCTGAGATAAGGCCACTGAAGGGCTCTGAAAAACAAGCCATTTCAGGTGGTCTGATCTATTTGACCTAAGTCTCATGAGAAGGAGGTGAAAGAAATCCCTGACCTGACTAATCTTGCTAAGAATGCAGTAAGACAGTAATTCAACCCAATGGACAGAGAGAGACTCACTGCTTTATCTTAATGTACTTATGCAGAACCTCACCAGTGTATTTACTGAATGTGTTGATTTATGACTTTGTTCTGTGGCTTATAAAAGCTCACGTATTCCCTTCAACGGTGGACTGTATCATTTAGGGTAATGTGAATCCATATTCCCAGTTCATGGTCACTCAGATTTGACTGGGATAAGCTATTTTCTTATTTTCCTTTAAAACAGAATTATTTTGTATGGACAGCTGGTTGAAAGTCTTTTTGTCAATATTAGTATAGCTTTCCCTGCTTATCCAAGTCTTCCTCTTTGAGTTGGGCTTTTTTTTTTTTTTTTTTTGGTACTGGGGATCGAACTCGGGACCTTCTGCTTGTGAGGCAGGCGGTGGAACCACTGAGCTAAATCCCCGGCCCAAAGTTTTTTTTTTTTTTTGGTACCAGGGATGGAACTCAGGACCTTGCGCTTGCAAGGCAGGCGCTGGAAGCACTGAGCTAAATCCCCGGCCCAAGTTGGGCTTTTAATAAGACTCAAGTTCCAAAAGAGTTACATCAGTTACAATTATGCCAGAGTAAACTGTTGTCCAGCTGGGGAGACAGATTCCTGGTACTCTGTACTCTAAACATATTTTGTGAATCCTTAAAAGACATAATTTTAAAAACTGCTTCTTTGTGTAAAACATAGAAACACAAATTTTTCCTTTTAAATGTAAGGAAGTACTATTATAGATGGATGAGCTAGGTAGAAGTACTGCAGGCAGTCAGATAGGGCCAGGTCCTCCAGAGGATTAGAATAACGGTGAAACATGCCACGGCTGCACCGGAGACACATCGGTTGAAAACCAGGCCTCGAGATAAAGACAAAATGACCAGTCCTACATTCTTCTTCAAAGAACAAACGCTAGGCCTAATAAAGTCTAGATAGACATCAGCCACTCCGGTGGGTGACCAGAGACCTCCGGACCCAACACTTCCTAGGAGAATCTTTGTTCTTTCCACACTTGTTACCTGACTTGTTCCCCAATTGGACCACCATTACCTAAGTGACTGTACTTGTAACCTTATTGGATGCTCATGGCTGTGGCCCATGTTGTACCTACATGGGTTTCACCTCATAAAACTCCTCTGTAAAGTGGGTTCTCCTGGCTAACCACTTGGGACCCTTCCTGCCCCTTGGGATCTTTCCTATCAATAAAGATCTTCCTACTCTTAACCTCCATTCTCCCTAGGACTCATTCTTCGATTTCTACAAGAACAAGAACTCGGCATATCCTATAGTTATATAGTTAACAGGTTGGGAGATAAAATATTTCATCTCTGGTATTATTTCATGAACATTATCATCAGGTCTCCCCATAAACAAGGCAGATGGCAAGTTTCTCAAGGGTGGAATCTGTGTAGCTTACTACTTTATCTGCCATTTTCGGAGTACTCAGCATAACGCTGGGCTCACGGGAACTTTCTATGTTTTGCAGTGATGGGGATCAAACCCAGGGCCTCCCTCATACTAGGCAAGTACATTACCACGGATGTGCATCCCCAGCCCAGGACTTCTTATGTGTCACAAAATACTGGCCCTTCATTTTATAATTTATAATTTTTAAGGACAGCTTTTATACTTTTTTTCTGGTTCCACAGTATTTCTAGCTTTTACTTCTTGCTTCAGGGCAATCATATTATTTCCTTACAGACCACAAAGGTCTTCAGAGAACTTTCTTTATTGGGATGTCTTTCAGTTTGATATTATAGTATGGAATCAAAGGAGGAGAAATTTTCTGAAAAACTAATTATTCTTTTAAACGTAAGGAAGTACCATTGGGTCGCCCCTTCCTTAATTTTTCAGTTTCACACTCAGATTCTCTGAAACTTGATCACTGAACAGAATATACTTACACATCTCTTATCCTTTGTTGTTATTTTTGAGGCACCGTCTTGCTATGTAGTTCAGGCTAGGCTTGAACTCATATAGCCCATGCTGGCCTGGCACACATGGTGATCCTCTTGCCTCAGCTTCCTAAGTGCTGGGATTACAGATGTGTACTTTCATGCCTGGTCCCTTATCTTTTAAAACTGATTTTCATTCTATTTGCTAGAGTTTACAGATTCTGTACAGCCAAAGTGTATACAGGGGTCAACAAAAGATCGGATGGCACTCATTGGTAGTATTTACAGCATGCTGTTCAGAGTATTTTGTCCTAGTAATTATGGGGCATGAGAGAGGAAGAGATCTGATAGGGTAGAACTAGGGATGTCCTCAACTAGGGATGCATTTGCTAAGGGAAGAAGACCCTGAAGCCAGGGGCATGTTGGCTGATTGATGAACAGACAGGAACTGGGAAATAACGGTATTAAACAAGATCTTAGTTTTTACAGATTTTTCTGTTAGTATTTGGAATCTCCCATTAATAATAGTTTATTTCACCTTCTTAGCATATAAAATGCATAAAGGGGGACTTATTTACACTTTTAACTTTCATCCTATCACATTCATCTTGATGGCCAGTAGCGCTTACTACGTGTGATGCAAACGCAACACATACATCTATACAAATAAAAATAAAAATTCCTCCCATATTTTGGGCAACTTTCTTGGTCTAGGGCTCCAGAAGTGTACTTGTTAGGTTGAAAAGTATGAATATTATGACTTGTGAAAGGGAGCAACCTAACAATCTCGTTTAGGTTAGCATGTCATTTAGTTTTGAACATTACTATGGGGAAAAAGAACATCATTTAATTGAAAAATAACTGGTAAGTAGACGCTTAACATACAGGCAGATCATCAAAACTTTACATTATTTGGTCTTTTGGAAACAGTACAGACTGGTTAAGGGATAAGGCTCTCGGGCCAGACTTTGAGGGTGACTTCTCACTCAGCCACTGGCTGCAACACTAATTTCACTCCCCCGTGGGGCAGCGCAGTTGTTTACACAGTGAGGAAAAGTACTGCAGGCCTTGTTTACCATCAATTTGGGCAGCCGAGCTGCGGATTTTTCGGAAAGGAGCAAACTCGCCTTGAGGTTCCCGGAGATGGGCGCGGGCACCCACGCGTGGCCCCAGGGTTCTTGGCAGGCGGGGGGCCCCCAGTCCACGGGGAGGTATCTGGGATCTCATGCAAATCATGTGGAAGGATCTCCTTCCCCGGGTTTGATTTTGGAGGGCGCAGCGGTTTCCAGCTGCGGCTACGGTCTCCAAACCACGGCGGCACAGGAGAATGCGACAGTCCCCTCCTCACTGCCACCTCCCGCTTCCAAAGCATCTCCGGGCGTGGGGGAGCCCTGGGGCCCGGGACCCCGCGTTTCTCACCTGAGGCTGCGGGTGACCCCCACGACGCCCCGGCCACCAGCGTCAGGGCCGTGGGGCCCAGCAAGGCGAGCATCGCCCAGGCGGCCGCCGTCCCTAACATCTTCGGCCGCACACGGGGCCGTCGGAAAACCTCCGCGCCTCCCCTCAAGAAGGACCACCCTTCCCTCAGCCCCCTCAGTGGATGGCCCCAGGAGCCGCAGGCCGCCCCGCCTCTTCCTCTTGGGGACAGGGACTCCCTCGGGTTCCGGGAAGGCCACGCCCAGCTGAAGGCCGCGACTGGGACGCGACGCCTTACACTGCGCCTGCGCGGGGCACGGAGCCCGGAAACCCCGCCCCCCGCCACAGCTACTTCCGGTCCTTGGCACTTGGGGGCGTTGGGGGGTGACCTGCTGCACTCTCTCCGTCTCCGGGCGCTCGCCAGCGTCCTTGACTCAGGCGCTAGGAGCGTGGCGCTGGGAATTCCGCGAGGCTGAGGGTCCAAGGACGATGGAATGAGCGAGCTGCCACATATTTTTGGTTTTGGGGTTTTTTTCCCCTCGCTATTGGCGATTGAACCGAAGGTTTTCGCACATAGTTACCTCCCCAGCCTTTTTTTATTTTTTACTGCAGAGTCGCCAAATTGCCCGGCTGGGCTCCAATTTGGAATCCTCCTGCCTTAGCCTCCCAGAGTGCTGGGATTACAGGCATGTGCTCGCATGCCTGGCTATTGAGTGCTCCTTTCAGGTTGACCTAGCTGAGGGGCAGGAAGACTGTCTCTAAGCTTGCTTTGCTTTGACCTTTATCAATAATTCAAGCCTGCCATTCCAATGGTTATTTATCTACATACCTTAGTAATAGATTATGGACACTGAAGATATGCAAGATGTGAAAGGATGAGAGATGGCCAACCAAATACTTAGTTGTGACTTATAACAACTAAATTATTAGTTACCAATTATATGGTAAAAAAAATGAGTATCCGTGAAGGACAGCATGATTGTAAAGGCATTTTAACGGTGTGATGTATATACCATAAATTCATGCTTAAGTACACAGTGATTTTTAGTCAGGCTACCCAGGTGCTAACAACTTATTAACAACTGGATTTTCACTTTAGTGGTTTTGGGATTTGATTGTGAGTGTATGGGTTGACATATCTTTTTTTTTTTTTTTTTTTTTTTTTTTGGTACCGGAGATCGAACTCGAAACTTTGCACTTTCGAGGCAGGCGGCAGAACCACTGAGCTAAATCCCCGGCCCCGACATATCTTCTTGATATGTGAATCCAAAGGGAAGAGGAAAATTTTACAGGTACTAAATCATACTGTTAAGAACCTTCCTAAAAAATCTCTAAGATATTCATTAAAATTTCCACCTCTTGTTTGCCAACAGTTCTTGCAAAATACTGTAGTTGGAATAGATTCATTTTTATTTTTAGGACAATGAGCTCAAATGACATTTCATTTGAGAGATTTTCAAACATGTTGGAAATTTCTACTTTCTGGAGTGTCATTCAGATTTTTCATAGATATGGTGATTTTGAGGGGAGGGGTAACAAGATTACATAGAAATATATCTTAAAACGCAAGAGATTCTTTTGACTTTTACTTCCTTCTTGTTAGAATAAGACAGATACCCTCATGAAATGGGAGACATAAATTCTCTGGCCTTAACCTATGGCCTGTTACCCACTAAAGATGGAGATACCTCTTTTTCTCTATGCTCCTGTGCTGACAGTGTATGGAGTGTATGCTCTTCATATTCTCCTACTCTTTTTTTTGGCGGGGGTGGGGTACTGGGGATCGAACTCAGGACCTTCCGCCTGCAAGGCAGGCGCAGCACCACTGAGCTAAATCCCCAGCCCTGTATTCCCCTACTCTTCCTGGGAGGACCAGGTATGCTATAACAGCTGGCTGGACACAAGGGTGTCTCCAAGGTGAGAATGACTGGTAATCCATACCTTAACATTAGGAGGAAATCTAAAACAGGAGGCCACACTTATGAACCAATGGAAGTTTACCAGCCCCAGCCCATCCCAGCAAAGCCAGATCTAGTCTTGCTATTTTGGTAATCAGAGCTGCCTGCTTTAGCTTCTTAAGCTAAAGCCCCTTCCCTTTTCTTTCTCTTCCCTTCTTCCTTCCTTCCTTTTTCTGTTTGTCTTTCTTTCTTTCTTTCTTTCTTTCTTTCTTTCTTTCTTTCTTTCTTTCTTTCTTTCTTTCTTTCTTCCTTTCTTCTCTCTCTCTCTCTCTCTCTCTCTCTCTCTCTCTCTCTCTCTCGTCTGTCTTAAGAAATCTGCTTCCCTATGCATCTTGATGTGTCCTGAAATTTCTCTTCTATGACAAAAGTAAATGAACTGAGGGACAAGATGGGGTCTCTGTCTCTTTGAAGGATCTCCCTGGATCCCATCCACTAATATGCCAATTTCATGATTCCATCCACATCAAGCAGAAGAACCATTGGCTGATTTGTAACAGTATTATCAATATTGCTGCAATTTTCTTTCTTTCTTTTTTTTAAACAAATCTCTTGAATATATTCCTCATGCCAACCATGCCAGAATGGTAATCATCATTCTACTTTCTGGTTTTGTGGGTTTCTTCCTGCATTCTACCACTTTCTTGGCTACCTTAGTATTCCTAGTACCTATAGTATATTAGAACTGTTGAAAACACAATAATAAAAAGATTTCCCCCCAATTTCTACCCCTTAATGAGATTCAAGTAGAGAAATAATGAAGGAAGCCAAAATGATTGAAATTATAATTAGAATAATGTACAATTTTAATTTTCTACTGATCAAATAAGTTTTTGTCTTGCCTCTGGGACAGGAAATATTATGAATGTTCTTTTTATTACTTTCAAATTACCTCAGGTGCATTTGTACTAAAAAGTACTACATTCTTAGTAGCAAAAGAATTTCTAATTTTTAGCTAAATTATTTAACATCCCCCTCTTTTCCCTTCCATAGCTCAATTTGCAATAATGATAGATTGCCATGATTTAATCAGATGACAATATAACAAGAACGCATTTCAAGACATTACAGTGTTTACGCCAAGACTATGGTATCAGCACCAATGAAACTAATAACAATATTGGTCATGAGAACAAAGATTGTATTTATAGAAGTGAGACACTGTTTAGATATGAATGACTTATTTCTCTTCATTGTATCTCACTAATTTTCTCATGCAATCTATTAATCTGCATTTAGCTCTCTATTCAAATAGTGCTCTTTATTGTCAACCATAGTAGCGCTCTGTCTCCAGATGTTTTCTTTGTTTGTTTGTTTGTTTTGTTTTGTTTTTGGTACAGGGGATCGAACTCGGGTCCTTGTGCTTGCGCAGCAGGCAGCAAAACCACTGAGCTAAATCCCCGGCCCAGTGTCTCCAGATGTTTTGAATTCTCTGTTGCTTTTAAAATTTTGACTATGCTTTTGTTTTCAGATCTCTCTTCTCTTTTCTCATCTCTCTTTCCTTGGTTTCCTGTTTCCTCAGACCATGTCTTCTTTGATAATTTTTTTGTTTTGTTTTGTCTGATTTTGCTTGCCATTCCAAAAGTTTATATATTTTCTAACCACGATGGTCCAGTGTGCCTTTATTGAAGAGATTTTCTTGGCTTTCCCAGTGGGCTTCAATTTTCATTGCGGAGCCTCAGAGAGGCCCTCTCTGTTGTTCACTTCTCCTCTATCTTCTGGGGCTCATAACCAGGGCCTTTATGGCCCTCCCTCGTGGCGCCTCTGCTGTGCGGATTCAGATACTGTGCAGCTCAGCTGCAATTTTCTTTCTTTTGGTAGGGACTGAACTCAGGACCTTGCGCTTTCGAGGCAGGCGCTAGCACCACTGAGCTAAATCCCGGCCCTTGCAATTTCTTCTTGTAACTAATCTGTGGGAAGACATTCAGATCCTGGTAATATCCTTTTCTTTATCAAACTTGTTTTTTTAGAATTAACAAATACTGATGAGCTTTTCCTGCACCAGGAAATGTCTGTATGGTTATAAAATGGTGACTTTTCAACCTTGTTCCTACCACTACAAATACTAGTTGGCACATTGTAAGAAAGAGCTTTCCTCTCCATCCAGTTATGAACTCACAGATTCTTATTTTATTTCATTGGTTATAATTCATTGCTACCCTTATTTAAAATTTTTAATTAATAAAATTCATGTTTGGGCAGTTTTAGGTTTGTGAAAAAATTGAACAGAAAGTACAGACTTCCCATATTCTCCCTCATCCCAACACCAACCTCAGTGTCTCCCATTGTTAACATCTTGCATTGATGTGGTACATTTCTTAAAATTGGTGAACCTATATTGATACATAATTATTATAATTTTTGGTACCGGGGATTGAACTTGGGACCTTGTGCTTGCAAGGCAGGCAGCGGAACCACTGAGCTAAATCCCTGGCCCTTGATACATAATTATTAACTGAAGTCCATAGTTTACATTAGGGTTCGCTCTGTATAGTTTTATGAGTTTTGCCAAATTCATAAGGTCAAGTATCGGCCATCATACAGAATAATTTCACTGCCCTACATACCCCTGTGCTTCACCAATTTATTCTCCTTATTGATTTTAATGCTTGAGTTGTCCCAAGTACTGCCAGCAGTAGCCAGTTTAGTCTGGTTCCTGTTCATTTTACAGGCTTCATTTTAATTTTAATTTTTTTGCAGTACTGGGGATTGAGATCCTTACGGATTCTAGGCAACTGCTCTACCACTAAGCTAAACCCTCTAATCACTTTTTTTGTGTACTTCCTTGCTTTCTAGCTCAAGATATTTTAGGTTCAGCTTATTTTTCCTGCACAGCCAAGAAATCAAGCATTTCTCCAAGGGGACCTGGTTTTTTATGTGGTATGTTAGTCAGCTTTCTAAGGCTGTGAAAAAATACCCTGGGAAAAAAACTTAAAAGGAAGAGAGAAAAGAGATTCATTTTGGCTCATGGTTTCAGTCAGTCATGGTCACTTAGCGCCATTGTTTCTGCGTTCTGCAGAAGATATGGCCAAGCAAAGTTGCTTACCTAATGGCATCCAGGAAGGAGGTGGGGGGGGGGGAGAGAATGGAGAGGAGAGAGAGAAGAGGAGAGCAGACGAGAGGAGAGGAGAGAGGAGAAGAGAGGGCAATAGGAATAGGGTTAAGGAGAGGGAGAGGGAGAGAGGATGAGAGGGAGAAAAAGAAGGAGGGAGGGAAGGAGAAAGAGAAAGAAATGAATGGATCCTCCTGATGCAGTCACATTACAAAAGTTCATCAGCTGGCAAGTAATCCTCCAGCACATGGCCTTTGGGGAACTTTCTGGATCTAAACCACAATCACATGTAGGGCATGATATTTGGAAACTAAAGACTGGTTACAGGTCTTTGAGAAGATGGAAGAATGGTAAGCAGCAATAAATCAGCCTCTCCAAGATTAAAAATCCAGACAATGGCAAATAACAGCTTGAGAAGGGAAAGAAGCTGGGGCCCAGGAAGGATCTGAAGGGAAAACCGAAGCCTACAAATTGAAGAGTAAGACCACAACACAGAAGAAGGAAGGGGCAATCTGCACCTTCTCCCCAGCTACTGGCTCATGGCAAGAGAAAGAAAGATCAAATCGAGAGAAAGGAAGATGGAATCTACAGAGACACAGTGAAAAGAGTTGCCTCCAGAGGCCTCCAGGGAGAAATGCACCAGTGAAACAGAACAGTGGATGCCATGCACTGCAACAGCTGGTGAGTGACTCCAGCCCAAGTGTTGCCCTGTGCCCTGGAGAGGGTGCCTGGTCAGATGCCATTTTAGTGAGGGCTCAACTGGACCTTGACTCATAGCAGCCATGGGTTGGCTTCATCTCAGAGCTTCCAGTACTAAACTCCCACAGTGACTGGGTGAGGGACATCCATGTGGGAGCTGGGTAAGGCTGGCAAAAGATACCCAGAGTGTCATAAACTAAACAACTCAGGCCCCAACCCCACAACCAGAGGCCAGGTTCAACTTGAATTTCTGTGGATTTGGAAGTCCCAAACTGGCACATTGCCCTAATACTACTGCCAGGCTGTTGGGATTATCCAGCATGAATCTGGAATCTGAATGCCTCCTTTGTCTACCAGTGACAGCAGAGTCACACTTCGAATTGGACACTTCCACAAAACTGTAGACCCCAAAAGACAACTACAGGCTTGAAATCACAGAGAAATTTCTCTCTTTTTTCTTTCATATTGTTCCTTTTTAAAATTTTTGTTCATTTCAGGTTTTCTTTGATTACTCATTTTTCTGAGTGTGAACATTGTTTTTTGTTCTGTTTTGTTCTTATTTTTGTTTTCTCCTTCTTTCCTTCCCTCTTGTCTTCTTCACTAGTTTCCTGAGGCTTGGATAATCTTCCTCTGTCCTTTACCAGTGTCTCTAATCTTTTTCTTCTTCAATTTCTCTATGTTTTCCTTTTCTCCCTTTAAAATTTTCTCCCCTTGGGGTAAAATTGCTATTGAGTGAATATTTACTGTACAAATTTTCTGATTTGTCTAAGATTTTGTTATACAACTATAAATCTTGTACCTAAGGTTAAATGTGGCAAATTATTAGTCATCACAGTTTGTCATTTTCCAGTCTGTTTGATGCTATTGTTTTGTTGATTGTACTACTTTAGCCAAGGTGATGTAGTTGTTGTGATGACTTGATCTTCCTTGTATGCCAATACCTAGATTATTTGGGGGTGATAAAGAATACTACAGTCCAGTACCAAAGAACTGGGTGCTAGGTCAAACAGGCGGCAACCTTTCCTTCCTAATAAACAGAAGAGGCAGGATCCTGGGACAGATTCAAAGGCTAAAAGCTACCTATGCCTAATAGACATCTCCAAAACATCATTTTATAAGAGGTCTTGATACTAGTAATAAAGCTATCTACCATAGCAATTTATAAGTCTCAATGCAGAAAACAATTAGCCAAAGTAAAACAAAAACATAGAAAATGAGGAAACCTGGAAGCAAGATGCAACCCAACATCCCCAACTTGCCTAGGGCAATTCAGGGGGCATTGAGATGGACGAAACCAAAAGCCACCCAAGGGAACTTTCTGAAATGGTAGTAGTGAAAGTAACAAGATAGATGAATGAGTCTCTTGGAAAAACCAAAACAGAAATAATTACACAGAAAATTAAAGAGATGATGACCATAATGAAAGAAATGGTTAGCAAAACTAGAGTAGATACAGATAAAAAAAATAGAGGAGCATAGTAAAAGCAGGGAAACCATCAATGCCCAACAAAGGAAAGGACTGGATGCCATAAAATAGATTCAAACAGATATCCAGGAGATTAAAGATTTAATTGAAAGTATACACAATAGAATCAACCAATGTGAAGATAGAATATCAGATCTAGAAGACAAGGTTGTAGTTGGCAATCATCAAATGGCAAACTTATTAAAAAGAGCAAGGATCACATACAAAAAAATCCAATAGCCACTAGATGATGCAAAGAAGAATAATATGATTAATTAGTATTATTGAAAAATCAGAAGTTAGCACAAAAGACATAAAAAACTTGTTAACAGAAAGATTAGCAGAAAGTGTTCCAAGCATGGAAAAAGAATTTGACATACAGATCAATGAGGCATATAGAGCCCAAATAGCTATGATCAGAAAAGATACTACGTCAAGGTGTATAATAGTCAAGATTTCAGAAATTCCACACAAAGATAGAATAGTGAAAGCTGTTGGAGAAAAGAAACAAATCACCTGTACAGGAAAACCCATCAGAATCACACAAACCCTTAATATAAGGAGAGTTTGGAGCAAAGAATGTCAAGCCTTAAAAGAAAACAACCTCTAACCTAGATTGATGTACTTTGCAAAGTGATCTTTCAAAATTGATGGACAAATAAGATATTTCCATGATAAAGAACACCTGAAGAAAGCAGCACTCCAAAAATTTCTAAAGGATAGTCTAGAAAATGACAACAGAGACAACAATTCCAAGAATCCCAATAGAATGAATCTACCAGGCAAGGCAAGCAATTAAACAAAGGGGAAAGAAAGAAAGGGAACGAACAACAGGAAAATAATATTACAAGGATCATATAACACATCAGTTATAACCATCAATGCAATAAAAAGAAGCAGATTGACAGAATGGATCAATAAACAAGATCCAACAGTATGCTGCATATAAGAAATACATATAACTCAAAAAGAAACTCATAGACTGAAACTCAAAGGATGGTAAACAATACGTATGACAGGAACCCGAAAAAAAAGCAGAGGCAGCTCTTCTATTTGCAGTCAAAGTGGATTTCAAACCAAGACTGATCAGAAGAGACAAAGTTATTACATACTGGTTAAGGGAACAATTCAAGAGGAAGAGATAACAATCATAAGTATATATGCACCAAATACTGGCACACACAAATTTATGACACAAATACCAATGGATATGAAAAATCAGATAAACACAAATACAGTTATAATGGACCTCAGTATCCCATTGTCACAAATAGATCAACTAGACAAAAATTAACAAAGAATTATCAGAGCTGAACAAATAGGCTTAGCAGATATCTATAGAGTATTCCACCCAACAACAGATTACACATTCTTCTCCACAGTGCATAGGACTTTTTCCAAAATAGACCACATACTGGCTTATAGA
Source organism: Heterocephalus glaber (assembly GCF_053883595.1). Taxonomy (NCBI): domain Eukaryota; kingdom Metazoa; phylum Chordata; class Mammalia; order Rodentia; family Bathyergidae; genus Heterocephalus; species Heterocephalus glaber. The sequence continues at coordinate 10,217,168 of NW_028258138.1, forward strand.
ACATGCTTAAGCAAATGCAAAGGAAATAAAATTATCACATATATATTATCATATCATAGTCCAGAGAAATTGGAAATAAATGGCAAAAGAAACCACAAAAACTAAATAAACACATAAATAATACCCTCTTGAACAACTGATGGGTTACAGATGAAATTAAAGAATAAATTAGACTGTTTCTACAATTAAATGATAATGTGGATATAATATACCAGAACTTATAGGATGCAATGAAAGCAGTTCTACAAGGGAAATTTATGACAGTGAATTCCCACATCAGAAAAACAGAGAGGGCTCAAATAAATAGCCTAATGTTGAACCTCAAACTTCTAGAAAAAGAAGAGCAAGTTAAACCCAAAGCACATATAAGGGAGGAAATTAAAAGATCAGAGCAGAAATTAATGCAATTGAAACTAGGACAGCAATGCAAAGAACCAGTGAATTGAAGAGTTGGTTCTTTGAAAAATTAAATAAAATAGACAAGCTCTTGCCAACCTTATTTAAAAAAAAAAGGAAAGAAAAGACTCAAATCCATGTAATCAGGAAAGAGAAGGCTGAAATTACAACAGATGCTAAAGAAATCCTGAAGATCATCAATGCCTACTTTGAGAACCTGTGCTCAATTAAAATGGAAACCCTAGGGAAAAATGCACAGATTCCTAAATACATATAAATTACCAAAGCTGAATCAAGAAGACATAAAAATTTTAAATAGGGCCGGGGATTTAGCTCAGTGGCACCAGACCTGCATCAGAAGTGCAAGGTCCTGAGTTTGATCCCCAGTACAAAAAAAAAAAAAAAGTAGCAACAAAATTCTAAATAATTCAATATCAGTGAATGAAATTGAAGAAGTAATTGAAAAAAAAAAACTATCAATAAAGAAAAGCCCAGGTCCTGATGGATTCACTGCTGAATCCTACAACAAATTTAAAGACGATCTAGTGCTACTACTCCTCAAACTCTTTAATGAAATAGAAAGGGAAGCAGTACTCCCAAAGTCATTCCTGGAAGCAGTCCTTACTCTGATACCAAAAGCAGAGAAGGATCCATCCAGGAAAGAGAACTACAGGCCAATCTCCTTAATGAACATAGATGCAAAAATCCTCAGTAAGATACTGTCAAATAATGTAGCAAATCATCAAGAAGATTATACACCATGACCAAGTAGGATTCATTGCAGGGATGCAGGGATGATTTAATGTACACAAATCAATAAATGTAATACACCACATTAACAGAACCAAAAACAAAAATCACAGGATCATCTCAATAGACACAGAAAAAGCACTTGGCAAATCCAACACCTATTCATGATAAAACCCCTATGGAAAATTGGAATAGAAGGTCTTTATCTCAATCTGATAAAAGCCATCTATGACAAACCAACAGCCAACATTTTTCCAACTAAATGGAAAAAACCTGAAAGCTTTCATTCTAAAATCAGGAACAAGACAAAGATGCCCACTATCACCATTCATATACAATATAGTTTTGGAAACATTAGCCAGAACAATTAGACAAGAGAAAGAAATGAAAGGAATAAGGACAGGAAAGGAAGAAGTTAAATTATTATTTGAGGGTGACATGATACTCTACATCAAAGACCCCCAAAACTCCTAGAATTCATAACCAAATTTGGCAGCCTAGCAGGATTCAAAGTCAACACTCAAAAATCAATAGCATACCTGTAGACAAGTAACAAACTCAATGAGGGAGAAATTAGGGAGACAATACCTTTCACAGTATCAAGAAAAATGAAATACTTAGGAATCAATCTAATGAAGGAAGTGAAAGATCTTTACATTGAAAACTACAGTACTCTGAAAAAGGGGCTCAAAGAGGATATCAGAAAATTTATAGGATAAACAGAACCAGTACAGTGAAAATGGCCTGGCCATACTTCGAAAACTGTTATACAGATTTAATGCAATTCCAATCAAAATACCAATTGCCTGCCTCACAGAACTAGAGAAAACATTCCTAAAATTCATTTGGAACCAGAAGAGACCTAGAAGAGCAAAAGCAATTCTGGGAAGCAAGGGCAAGGCAGGACACATCACAGTCCTTGACTTGAAATTATACTACAGAACTGCTGTGATAAAAACAGCATGGTCCTGGCAAAGAAACTGACCCAAGGATCAATGGAACTGAATGGAAGATCCAGAAACAACTCCAAACACACTCAACTACCTTATCTTTGACAAAGGGGCCAAATACTTTCACTGGAAGAAAGCCTCTTTAATAAATGGTGCTGGGAAAACTGGCTTTCCATATGCTGAATATTAAAAATAGATCCATATCTCTCACTATGCACTGAAATAAAATCAGAATGGATCAAAGATCTAAATATAAAAACAAACACTTATCATGTTTTATGATGTAAAATCAAGACACACAGTGTTAACTCTACATAGCTCCTGGTGCTTAACCACACTGACACAGTTAAAAATAAGCAGAATTATTATTTCATGGTGCCATTGTTCTAACATCTTCCAATCATTGCTAGAAAATTGGGATATTCCTTTGAACCTTTGAAATAAATCAATGAAATGCTTAATCTCAAAAAATAAAATAGGAACTCTTAATCTACTGGAAGATAGAATAGGTAAAACTCTAGAAGACTTAGGTGTAGGCAAAGACTTTATGAACAAAATCCTGATCACACAGGAAATACTACAAAGAATCAAAACTGGGATCTCATCTTATTAAAAAGCTCTTGCACAGCAAAAGAAACTACCAAGCAAAGAGACAATCCACAGAATGGGAAAATTTTTTTACCAGCTACTCTTCAGACAAAAGACTACCATCTAGAATCTATAAAGAACTTTAAAAAATCAGACTCCCCCCAATTTAAAGACCCAATCCAAAAATGAGCATCTGAAATGAATAGACACTTCTCAGATGAAGAAGTACAAACAGCAAATAAATACATGAAAAAATGTTCAACATCACTGATCATTCAAGAAATACAAATTAAAATAACCTTGAGATTTTATCTCACTCCAGAAAGAGTGACTATTGTCAAGAAATCAACCAACAACAAATACTGATGAGGCTGTGGGGAAAAAGGAACCTTTCTCCACTGTTGGTGAGAGTGCAAATTGATACAACCACTATGGAAATTAGAATGAAGTTTCCTCAAAAAACTAAAACTAGAGGTTCCATTTGACCCAGCTATGCTCCTTCATTCTAACATAAACCTGAGGATAGAAATTGTTGCTCTAGAACCTTCCAGAAGACAGAGTTTAACTTCTTCCTAGGGAAAGCCCAGTACCTACCACCTTTTGCTTAGGGAAGAATCTGGGTTGTTCTAGTCTGGAACCTCCAGAATTGCCTTTTCCTTGATGCCTTAACATGCTGCTCCTTTCCTTATCCCACTGAGCAGGCAACTAAGTAGAAAAATAACAAGGAAGCAAGCAGTAAGAAGATCCAACTAGCTGGGCATGGTTGCACATGCCAGTAATCCCAGCACTCAGGAGGCTGAGGCAGGAGTATTGCTGTGAGTTTGAGGCTAGCTTGGTCTACATAGTGAGACCCTGTCTCAAACAAAACAAAACAAAAAGGGACAGGCGTATGAATTGCTGCAAGTGATCTAGAGTAAGAGCTCTTTAAGTGGAGACAAAATAAATAGGAGAGGGGGAAAGAGAGCATGGTGTTCCCAGAAAAGGGAACAGCATGTCTAAAAAGCTGTGTTCAATTCAGTTGAAGAAAGACAGACTGGCTGGGTGCTCAGAGCACACTGGAAAGAAAGATGGTTTCAAGTGGCAGCCACACCCTTCCCAACCAGGAACCAAGTATCCCTGAAGCAGACGCTGGGCCTGTTGGGTAAGACTATGAGTTCTGACCTTGGCTTCATCCTTGCCCTATAACTGGGATCATTTGGCAAGAGGTTTAATCTTGTGTCTTTATGGGGGCCATGATTGTATGTATGTTATTGTGGTATGATGAGATTTAAATTAAGTGATGTGTGGACAGAACTTCGTAGACAGTCTGGCTTCAGTAAACACTGGCTGTTTCCCCCTGATGTACTGATTTTTTGCTCCAGAAGGACTGGGACACGATGACACATGGGGGTGGAGGGTGGGGGACCTAGTTCTGTTGGAGAAAACCCACAGGACCACAATCCCACGGAGCAAAACTTCAGTCTTCAACCTCCAGTGGGCTGAAATTTTTAACCTCCTGCAGTCCCTTCAGACCTCTGCCCCACTGCTTCTTATTTTCAGCAGATGTTCTCCCACCCAAGTTCCACTTTCTTCAAAATAAAAGCAATCAACGGATGAGGTTGCAGCTCCCCATCACTGAGACCTGAAACTCACGTGCAGCTGCATCCGTTCTTTCCTCCTCTCTTCTGATAGGAAGTCTCCTGCCTCCCAATGGATGGCTTTCTGTGGATTATTCTTCCCTTTTCTCATGACTTCATCTTCTCCTTCTGGCTCCTTCTCATTCACAGTTTAACTCTCTCTGGTCTCTGGGAGACTGGCCTCTTCCCCAAGCATCTCCTCCATTCCCTGCAGCTGTCCTTCCTGCCGCACCATGGCCAGATTGAGCTACAATAATCGACACCTATTTTTGTTTTCTCACTTCCTGTTTATTCCTCAGTCCACCTGATCTGGCTTTCTGACCCTACCACTTATTTACCACTAAGATACCCAGATAATAATTCCTAGTGTTAAAACCCATTAGACTCTATGGCTTTTATCTTCCTTGACTTCTCCAAGGCACCTGGTATCCATCATTTCCTGGGCTCTTTTTCTCAGGGTCTCCTGATTCTATGCTCATTTAGTCTCCTCTCTGTCTCTCTTCCCCTCCTTCTCAATCTCCACTCTTGTGACTTCAGTGTTGGTGTCTCTCACTGCTTTATCCCACCTCCCCTTGATTGATTACCCCTAATAATAGTCTCTTGTCCTTCTGTGGGTTCCTTTCAATGTCTGTTATTTATGCTGTGGTTCCCTCCCAAACTCGTCTTCAGCCTAGATTTCTCTCATTTTTATAACCACAAATATACTGGAAAGGGGAGGGAGGCTTTTATCTCACTTGAGGAGTCTGGCTCCAGGCCCAAATCCTTTCCACAAATAGTGGGTAGTCCTGACCACAGGGAGCCTTTCAGTCTTGATCAGAGATGGCCTGACAGGCTCTGTGGAGGAACCTACCCTCCTCACACCAGACCTGGTGCACATCCGTGCATCACTGTTTTCTAGAGGGGTTTGCTATTGAGGGCTTAGGCCTCCCCAGGCTAGCCTTGCTCGAGATTGTGTCTGTATTCCTAGCCCGGTGCCTCCATTCGGAGGCCTGGCTACTGACAGCCTTGTTAAAGCACTTGTCTCTACTTCCATTCAGTATCTTTCCACTCATGGGACCTCTATCTTTCCCCAAGTCCATAAAGAGGCAGGAGCCTTTGTGAGACTGAACAACAGTTACTCCATTTTGTAATAAGGCCCCAACTTGTCTGCTTCTATTATGGATCACCAGGTAGACATCGAGTTCCGGGGATGTGCTTGTTGTTGTGCCAGGACGGTCTGTTGTGTGCGTAGTGTTCCGTCATGCTTGCCCAACTCCATATCTGAATATGTTATCTTAAGGACAATCTGTAAAAGGTCTGTTTTATCTCTCTCCTCCGCTTTTGTATTTCTGCTTGCCAACTTCCCCTGCAACCCCCTATAAAAACAGCCTCAGACTCTGAGCCAGTTGCCTCTTTAAGCTACTTTGCTTTGGGAGTGCCGTCTGGCCAGACTAATAAAGGTCTGTTTTACTTTCCAACTTGTCCAGTGTGTTCCTTCCTGGGTGTTCTTCGCTGCAGTCAGCTCCTCAGAGCGTTTGGTAAGGCCCTTGGTCTTACACCTTTTGTTTGGGTACTGTGACAATGAGGCAGTCCTCTTTGCCTGCACCTCGACCTTCAGTTGTGCCATTCTGTAGAGGAAAAGTGACACCAGGAGTGGGTGCCTCCTTTTGGTTCTCACTCTGTTGCAGTAAGTGAACGAAACCTGGATAGTGGCTGTAGTTTGGTTGATTGTCCTAATTACTACCCAGACACATGACTGCTGAACACCATTCAGGGGCCCTTTCTATGTGCAAATATGTCTGTCTTCAACTGAGGGGAATTTTCTTGTTTATTTTTGTGTTTGGAGTTCGTTGAGCTTCTTGGATGCGTGAATTTATAGTTTTCATTGAGAGAAAGAGAGAGATCCAAAAAATGTATACATCAGGAAAATATTTTAATACTAAATTTATTGAGACATCATGCGATTAATATAAGTTACCTTTGGCCTCTACAATTATAAGAGGTACTCAAAGTGGTGGCCATGGAACTGCTGACGTGTGTATACATTTTTTGGGCAGACTATCAATCATCTATCTATCTATAAATGAAATTGTTAGGAGTTATGTTCATTCCAAAACAACAACAACAACAACAACAGAACAAAACAAAAATAAGAACTGGGTGCGATGGTGCATACCCATAACCCCAGCCTCGGGAGGTTGATGCAGGGGGATCACTGCAAGTTGGAGGCCAGCCTGGGCTACATAGGGAATTCAAGATCAGCTTGAACTGCATGGTGAGAACTTGTGGTTTCAAAAGTTATATTCATATTTTTTCAACCTTTTTTCCTCCTCTGACTTTCATTCTAGGTAGCTTCTATTGCTGTGTCTTCAAGTTCACTGCTATTTTCTTCTGCAGTATCTAATTAACTATTCATCCAAACTCAGTGTATTTTTCACTTTAGACATTGTAGAGGTAATAACTCATCTGGAGGAATTTGACTAAACTATTATTTTATATATTTTTATGAGGTGCAGAAAGCATACATAAGCCATACATAAAAACAATATTTAGGAAAGAGTAATGCTGAGTAGGCAAGCCAGTGGGTTTTGATTTGAAGAAGATAATCTGTTTACATTATATGCAGGTCAAAAGTTGTTTCGTCTGTTTTGTTTCATTTGCTTTTCTTTAGTTCAAAGGGCACATAAATGATTCTTGAGCATTGTAACTGATATTTTCTTTGGTAGAATACATTCTTTCTGAGTTGGAGGTAATAAAATGTTATGAACCCACAATTGTAGGCTTTTCAGACTTCTCTCTCAGTGCAAATGCTGAGACATAGACTTGAGAACATGAGTCATAGGGAGGCAGTGGAGGGCCACCCGCACCCACCTGTTTCTTATCCTGTTTTGAAAATTTGCAAAGCTTCTTTTCGACTTCCAGAGTAAACCAAAAGAAAACATGTAAACAGGGCTGAAGTCCTCATTTGCCAATCCTAAGACGTGGACCAGTCACTGTCACCTGGCTTTGCCTATACTGATGCTACTGAGCACCCATCTGTGACCCTTTGGGTATCCTGTGCATGTTTGTGTACCTCAGCCTACAGCTTCTAAGGTGTGGGCCTGCACTTTCGTTGGGTGTAGGCCAGAAACTCTTGGGAATTAATGCTCCCCTGGGGCCAGCCTGTAATGGTGACCAGTGGCCATAGGGGTATAAATATCCCAGTTCCCACCTCTTGGCCAGGATAATTCTGAGTCATGTGCTCGACACTAGCTCCTTGTTTTTTGTTTTTTGGTACCAGGGACTGAACTCGGGACCTTGCGCTTGTGAGGCAGGTGCTGGAACCACTGAGCTAAATCCCCCCCCCCCACTTTTTCTTTTTCATAGGACTGTGATTGATTCGCCCACTTTGGGAGCTGGTTTGCTGGAAGCCCTTCCTTCTTTCTGTCGTCTCCTTTCTATTCTGGTGCTGTCCCTGAACTTCCTAGGAAAACTACATTCCCTCCGCCTTAATCTTAGTATCTCCCTCTTGGGGAATCAAAGTAGGATTGGTGGTAATATGGACCAAACCTGACAGCCTCATTACTACCTCCTCGCATTAAAAGACTCACCCTGTCAGTCAATAAGATAATCTGGGGAAATTTCCATTCTTGTGTTTTCTGTAATGTGCTTTCTGAGCACACCCAGAATGTGGTAGAACCCGGACACCTAAAATGTGGCAGATTTGTCTCTAAGACTGTTGGACCACAAACCTACCGGAGCAGTTGGGATGCAGGTTCCAGCTGTCATAAAGAACTACTTCTGGTGATGTTGGGGTTTCAGATCCACATATCTCCACCACAAATAGGGTACTTTTCTACGTCTGCAAAAATAGTGTCACGAAAACTAATAAATAGAGTCTGAACACATTTTGTACTCAAGAGTTATGCATTCCATAAACCAATGGTTCTCCTACTTTCTGGTGAACCAGTTAGCTAAGAACCTACTACAACATAGATTAAAAGGTAGGCTCCATCCCCAGAGTTTCTGAGCCAGTAGGTCTGGGATTGGGACTGGAGAGTGTATTTCTAATAAGTTTCCTGGTGGTACCGAGTTTGCTGGTCCAGGGAACACACTTTGAGAACCACTGACTTAAAGAATTTTGGTGTTCATCTTGCCACTAGTTTAGATGATTACATTTTTATTGTCTCTATTCTTTTCATGTGATCTTCTAATATGATATATACCATTGAATGTGTGATGGTACTGTGTCTCATAGACTGACAACATTTCCATTAGTGATGGTAGGATGTTTAGACTTTTTAAAAAAACCTATATGTGCCCTAACCAGCAGTTATCACATCAGCAGTTCCTTTACTTAGTTATCAAAATGTTAACTTAAGCAGGAGCAGGAATTTCATTCTTTTCAGATATAACACCCAATATATCCACATATATTGAAAATACAGTGCAGTTTCTATCAAAGTTACGAAGTTTAGGATTTTGAGGACACTTTTTACATCCTTCTGTGGCTTGCTCCTCAAAGGTCCACATGTTGGAGACTGTTCCTCAATATGTTGATGGGACTTTCACCAGTTGAGGTTTACTGGGGGGGGGGTCCCAGATGACAGAAGGTGGTGCCTTCAGAAGGGATTAAGGGATTAAGGTAGTACTCATGGGACACTGAGTTAGTCCTCTTGAGGGTGGGTCTTCTAAAACCATAAGCCTGGCCCATTTGATTCTCCAGCTTCTGGTCCGGCCATGTGATCTCCCGCTCCCCTGTGCTGTCACGATGACATCCACCATTAGCTCCTCACTAGAGGGCAAACCAATGGAGCAGTCTGACCCGGGACTTTCAGTCTCCAAAACTGAGCTAAATAAGTCTTCCCTTCACAAAGTAGCCCGCTTTAGATATTTTGTTTTACTAATAAAACAAGACTAATACGCAAACATTAAGTGATTCATTTTGAAGTAAAAACTCCCATCTCCCCCTTACTCTGGTGCACTGGTGTTATGCTTTCCAGAATAAAGAAAAAGTTCCCAGAGGAATTCATGGATTGCAGTGTTTCTGAAATTGATGCCAGAGTGCCGCTGGGAGAGGAAAGGGAAAACCTCAGCTGGATTCTATGACAGATGTGGCCAGCAGTGGCTGCCTCAGAGGACCACCAGGCAAGCCACAGGGTGGGGACCAGGGGGACCAGCAGGCTGGAGGGGAGGAGCAGGAAGGCAGAGGAGCTCAGCCCGGGGGAGAGGGTGCTGGAGAGAAAAGGGCAGGGCCAGAGGAACAAAAAACAAATCACAGCAGAGGCCCAGCAGCAATTTTGAATGGGCCCTGGGCATCTGCCAGCTGTGAGGAAGCAGAAATTATATCTCTAACAGCTCTTAATCAGGAAATGTGGCACAATTTTATATAATAGAAATATTGTGGCATTCTGTTGCTATCTTAAAGAACAAGCTAGAAAAGAGGGGTGGAGGCCATTTTATATGAAACATTGTAAGCTAGGTGGGGAAAAGGTCTTTTCATGCTATCTTTATTACAACTCTTTCCCTTAGGTTTACTGTTAGGAAAATAAATAAGGCTTTCTGGAGAAATGCAATTTATCTGATGAGAAATACCACTAAGAGATGTTTGATTCTAGAAATTCAATTTGCTCGATACATTGTGCAATGACACATTGGGGATCGTAACACGCCATAACAATTCAAATGTGCATCAATGGAAAGTGTGCGCTCAGCCCTTACAGAAAGGGCTACCAGTGGACAAATGGATAAGTAACATTTAGAATATATACAATTGGCCCTGCACATCACTAGGTTCCACATCCACAGATTCAAACAACTGTGGATCAAAAATACCTGGAAAAAATAATTGCATGTGTACTGACTGTTTTTATACTGAATTTTTCCTCCTTAGCATTATTTCCTAAGCAGTACAATATAACAATTATTTACATAGCACTTGTATTAGGCATCACAAGTAATCTAGTGATGATTTAAAGTATATGGGATGGGGCTGGGTGTGTAGCTCAGTGGTAGAGCACTTGTCTAGCATGAGCAAGGCCCTGGGTTCTATCCCCCTGCACTGAAGAAAAAAAGCACACAGGAGGGTGTATATAGATTATATGCAAATACTGTGCCATTTTATATAAGAGATTTGAGCATTCACAGAATTTAGCATACAAGAGGGATCCTGGAACAAACTGCCCTTGGATTCTGAGGGATGACTGTGTAGATAACAACTATAAAAAGAGAACAAAGTATAGTACTGAAACATACTAAAATGTAGATGAATCTCTCTGAAACTTATGCTAAAAAAGTTAAGGACAGGTCATCTCTGAACATGCCAGCTTGGTATATTGATGATGATGATGATGATGATGATGATGATGATGATGATGATGATGATGATTTGGTACCGGGGATCGAATTTGGGTCCTTGCGCTTGCGCAGCAGGCGACGAAACCACTGAGCTAAATCCCCGGCCCCATATATTGATTATTTTGAGCAGAAGGCACTTGAAGAAAGGGCTATCAGGTGTGTTCTTTTCTACCTAAAGGAGGCCATAAGATTTCCCTTGAGAAAGGTGCCCTCGCCACACTGGGATGAGAAGAACAACCGTATCACCATAGACTGGGAATTGATGCTGAAATGGATGTATACAAACACACTTCCTCAAAGAGCCCTGACCTTCCACTAGTTTTACCCCTGACTCCCTCCTTATACATTTTCTAGTAACTTCTCCACAATTTACTACCCCTAACCCAACTCCTTTGTCTTGCCATGGCAGAAATGCAGATGGTGCCAGAATGGGCAACCAACCATTTTGAAGTTCCTGCTATTGGCTGGTGTCTGTGTCAGGCACCACAGGTGTCCTGTGGCTAGTTTGCATTTGGTGCTGAGCACTGCCCTGTTAGCCTTCTCCCTTGTGGGGTGAGCTTGCTTTCTCACCCCCACCCAAGAGTGCTGCTTCATCTTACTCATTCCACCCCAAGCCTCTCTTGCCTCACTTAGCTGATGATCTTAGGTCACTGGGAAAATAAGCAACATAGGGTTTCCTTAATTTCCACCCCCTTCTTGGGTAGCATGCCTCTCCCTGGCCCATGTTCTCCTCTTCTCTCCAGTGGCAATCTCAGTTGTGTCCCTCCTCCTGTTAGAAGCCAGTGCCAGGCTTTGGGTCCCGACTCTCTTGTCCTTGCCAAAGGCATCAGTCCTTCTCCCATGGATGCCAAAAGTGTTTCCATCAAAGACTCAGTTGAGCTTGAAAGAGCAGCTGATTCAAGTGAGGAGCTAAAACGTGAAGCCCTAATCCCTTACTGTGGTGAAATAAATAGGAAAGGACTGCCCCTCTTCCATTTTCCCCTAGGGAGCTGAAAGCCAGTCAGGAGTCACTTGAATCAGTGCAAAAGGCGACTGTGATCTAATTGAGGGAGGGCTGAACAAAAGCTCCTTTGGCTTTATGGACCTTGGGGCAAAGGGGAAGAAAAGAGGGTAGGGCTAAGAGTGGAAAAGTACTGAGTTCTGAGTCAGAGAGGACAAGAATGTCTTTAACATTCCTACTTCCTCTCCCTTTCTGTGTATAAGGAAGCCTCCTTGACAGAGGTACCTGGAAAAGACCTGGACAGGGAGACCTAGGAATAACTGTAGTGTGGGTAGGAATGCAGATGTGTGTGTACTCAGATGAGTCCTTGACCCTTCAGAGACAACAAAGCCCTGGCTAGGTACAGGGCTGGCATGGGGAGGGCAGCTTCCCCTTGAGGCCTGCCAGGTAAAGCCTTGTGATTGAATATGGTCAGGTCTGAAAAATCACACATAAGATTTCTGATTGGAAGCTGGAACTGGTTTGGATATGATACCCAAAGCCTCATGTGTTGGAAGTTTGGTCCCCAGTGTAGAAATATTCAGAGGTGGAGCTTTGAGAAGGTGACTGGATCATGAGAGTCTAACTTCACTAGTGGGTTAATTCACTGATGGACTTGATGGCAATATTGGGAGGTGGGAAAAGTAGGAGATGGGGCTCTGCTAAAGGGAGTGGATCATGGTGGTGTGCCTTTGGGGACTATATCTTATCCCTGGCCTCTTCACCTTTGGTTCTCTAGTCCTCTGCTCTTTGCCATGAGTTGAACCACTTTGCTCTACCACATCCTTTCTAACAACAGAGTCCTAGTAACAATGGAGCTGCCAACCACAGGCTGAAACCTCTGAAACCATGAGCCAAAACAAAACTTTCCTTCTTGTAAGTTGATTTATCTTAGGTATTTTGTCACAGTGATGGATAACTAACACATACTTGAACTAGCACACCCTTGAATTTCTTACCTTCTGCCATGTACTGTCCTATTTCTCTGAGCTCTAAAGTTGTACTCCTCAAAGGAGTTGGCTACACCTGCTATCTCAACTTCCTCCCACTCTCCCCTTCACCTGCCAGCTAATTCTCATTGCTCTCCTCGCAAATCATTGTTCACAATAGTCCCTAACAGTCCCTTCTATTTCTATGGTGTTAGTTATAATGTCTCCTTTTTCACCCCTGATTTATTTAAGCCTTCTATCTTCACTGATACAGGTGTTTACTGCTATAAACATCCCTCTCAGGACTGCTTTTGTTATACATTTTGGTATGCTGTGTTTCCATTTTCACTCATTTCAAGACAATTTTTAATTTCTCTAAAGTTTGTTACTTTAGGAGCATATTGTTCAATTTCCATGCATTTGTACAATTTCTGCAGATCCTTTTGTTGATTTCTAATTTTATTCCACGTGATCAGAGAGAGAATGTCTTATATCTAGATGTCCCCCTGAAGCCTCATATACTTATAGGTGGGGCTTTTGGGAGTGGCCCGATCGTGGGTGTGTGATACTGGATTAGCCCACTGACTGGTTTAGCATAGTCCTGGGTGTAGATGATGGACCTACTGAAGAGGGAAGACCCACTCTGGCTGTGGGCAGCACCAACCAATATGATTGTAGCCTGGTTGGAATAAAAACGAAAGAAGAAGGAAGGTGTGCCTATTCCTGCTTACCCTGCCATGGACTGTTTCTCCTCTGTGATACCCCTCTGCAATGCCACCCTGCCTTGGAGCCAGCCAACTATGGACTGAAACCTCTACAAACTGGGCTAAAGTAAACTTTTCCTCATTTAACTTGTGGGTGTTGGGTGTTTTGTTCAGGCAATGAGAAAGCAAGAAAAATACATAATTTTAATTTTAAAAAACTTGTTTTGTGGCCTAACATATGGCCTATCCTGGGAATGTTCCATGTAATAAGAAGAATTTTATTTATTATTTTAGTTCTGTGGCTGTAGAATGAAATGATTCATACATGTCTGTTATGGTCTATACCATATTTTAACTCTGCTATGTCTCTCTTGATTCTTTCTCTGTATGTTCTGTCCATTGGTGAAAATGAGGCATTGAAATCTTCAACTATTATTTTATTGGAATCTATCTCTAATTAGATCTAATAATATTTGCTTTACATATTTGGTGATCTGGTGTTGGGTACATATGTATTTACAGTTACTGTATCCTCTTGCTGAACTGATCCTTCATCATTACATAGTGATCATCTTTATCTCTTTTTATAGTATTTTACTTAGTGTCTGTTTTATCTAAGTGTAGCCACTCCTGCACACTTTTGGTTTCCATTTGCATGGATTATCTTTTACTATCCCATCACTTCCTGCCTTTATATGACTTTATTAGTTTCTTGTAAGCAGAATATGGTTTTTGTTTTAAAAAATCCATTCAGTCAGTCTATATGTTTGTGTGTGTGTGTGTGTGTGTGTGTGTGTGTGTGTGTATGCGTGTGGTACTGGAGATTGAATTCAGGGCCTTTGTACTTAGTTACATCTCCCACCCTTTTGTATTTTTTATTTTGAGGCAAGGTTTCTGAGTTGCTCTGACTGGGACTGAATTTTCAATCCTCCTGCCTTAGCCTCCCAGAGTACTAGGATTACAGGTGTGCACACCCCCCCCCCAGTTCAATCTATATTTTTTAACTGGGGATTTTAGTCCATTTATATTAAAGGCTATTATGATAGATAACCACCTGTAAACTATTTTATGGCTTTGGCGTATATCCTTTATTCTTTTCTACCTCTCTTATTGTTAATTTTTCAAGTTTGGTGGTTTCCATAGTGATGAATTGTGATTCTTTTCACCGTTGATTACACTGTGCTTGGAAAGGGCCTCTTTGGATTGGGTCTAATTCTTTGAACGTTATGGTTCTGGATGTCCTTATCTCTCTCCAGACTTGGGAAGTTTTCAGCTGTTATTTCCTGATATATGTTTTCTTTGACTTTCTGTCTTCTCGCTCTGTAAGTCCCATAATGTGAATATTTGTTCACTGAGTGGTGTCTCTATAGACTACCTCTGCTCTTTTTCAGTCTGTTTTTTCCCCACCTCCTCATCTCTGACTTCAAGTTTAGAAGTTCACTCTTCAGCTTTATCAATCTGTTGCTATGGTTTTCAGTCGCATTTTTAATCTTACCCATCGTTCAGCTGCAAGATTTCTGTTTGGTTATTTTTTAGGATATGTATCTCTTTCTTGAATTTCTCTTTCAGATTACATATTATTTTCCTGATTTAAATGAATTGTTTGTCTGCATTTTTCTTGTGCCCCAGTGAGCTTCCTTCAGATGATTATTTTGAATTCCTTTCTGAGTATTTCATAAATTTCCTGGTTTTTTTGGATCTGTTATTAAAAAATTGTTGTGTTCCCTTGGTGGAGAGGTGGGTGGTTATGTTTTGTTTTGTTTTGTTTTGTTTGATACAGAATCTCCCTATTAGTTCAGGCTGGCCTTGTACCCACTATGTAGCCTGGTCTTGAATTCACAGTGATCCTCCTGCCTCAGCCTCCCAAGTGCTGGGATTACAGATGTGTGCCACTAAATCTGGCTAATTTTTCATGTTATTTGTATCCCTACATGGGTAGCTGTGCATCTACTATAGCAGTTGCCTTTTCCAACTTTTTAGAGTTTTACAATTTTATTTTTGCTTTTGTAGAGATAGATGTTCTGTGGTGGGGTGCCAGGGTGCACACTGTGTTAGCTTTGATACTGAGTGAATGTGGATGTGTTGTTTCTGTGTAGTTTCTGCATCCCTAATCCTCACCAGTGGTTTCTGCAGTTGCCAGTGGCCTGGTCTGAGGGTATCTGTGACCCTGGTGGTGTGGCACAGTTTTCCTGGAAGTGGGGCACTGTTGGGTTGGCTGTTGGACTGGGGACAGGTGCCTGCAGGTGCTGTGGGCCGCTGGTTGTATAGCGTGTGCCCTGGTGGGTGGGGCTGTCATCGGGTTTGTGTTGAGCTGGGCTTGGGCATAGCGGTGCTCTGGGCTGGGTGGTCATGCACCAGGCTTACTATGGGTTGAGTCTGCCACTTGGCTGGCTGATGAGCCATGCTGGGGTGCACATGAGTGCTGCAGCCTGGTTGGCTATGCAGCAGGCTCTCCTAGGAGTGGACAAGGTGGCCACTTGGCAGGCTGTGAGGCTCCATGGGCCCCATGAGCACTGTGGTTTGGTGTGCTGTGTGGTGGGTTCATGGTTGGGTCAAGGCAAGGCTGCCTCCTGGATGGCTGTTAGGCCAAGTTTGGGTGAGTGTGGAGGCTGCAGGCCCTCTGCCTGTGTGGCAAGCTCCCTAAGGTGGTAAGGCCAACACCTGGTGGGCTGCTGGCTGTGTTGTCAAATCCATCTCTCTGCAAGTTTACCTTTTCTCTGGAAGAAAGGGCACCGCCCTGGGGGAAGCTGGAGTCTCCATCTTTCTGTGGTGCCTAAGAGCTCTGAGCAGCTGGGGTTGTGGGGTTGTGGTCACCTGTGTGAGTGTGGTAGAATAATGGCCGAGTCTCAAGAATGGAGATGCTCTGTAGCTACTGGTCCCTGGGTGAGTCTAGCAGTGGGTTCACTTTAATGATGGCGCTGAGCCCTAGTGGCGTAGATCACAGGGTAAAGTACCAGCAACATGGCCTCCCGCTCTGTGGCAATACAGACATTCAAACCCTGGGCAACTCTCCACCCTATGGCTGGGGCTTCTGAGGGCTGGCAGAGCCTCCCTTGGAGGTGAATCAAGTGGCTGTGGGGACCAGTAAGTGGCCTCTGACCTACCTTTTCCTTTAAGGAGGAGTCTGTTTGGCTCTGAGCTGAGGTGGCAGGAGACAGGGCAGTGAGGCAAGGCTCCCTTGCTCTCCTCTCTATGCTGATGTCTTGGGTCTTCACTTTACACACGGATCCCACCACTTCCCTGCTGCTCTCCCGGGCAGCTCCTTAGCTGTTCCAGTTGGGATATAATTGGGTTTTTTTTGCTGTGTTTCAGTCTTGTGGCAGAATGACTGATAGGCAACTCTATTCCACCTTCTGGCTGATGTCACTCTCGATTTTTTTTTAGAAAAGAGAATAAACGTGTGGGATTTTAAGAAAGGTAGTCTGTGCGGAAGCCACAATGAACCAAAAAGGACTCAAAGCTTCTTATACAGACTATTGCCATTTCACCCAGTTTCAACTCCATTCCTTTGAGACAGTCAAGGGATAAGCACAGGGGCAAAGGGCAGATAAATTCTTAGGCTTTAGTTAGCCTGTTTCTCACTTAAAGTATGCCATGTGTCTTTCCCTATCCACCTACTCTATCAGATTGATCATAAAGACCAGGTACACTGTAAAAAGCAGAATGGTGTCATCATGTCTCTAAGGACAAACTCTCTGCTGATCTGTATCTTACACAATGAAGAAATGTCTTTAATACCACACTCAAGACCAGTGGAAAATTATCAGTCCCTACCCCAGCCCAGCAACCCATTAGAAAACTTCACCCTTTCTTTGTTAAGCTTCACTCCTTTCTATATCTATATCTTCCCTCTCCTTGAGGTAGACTTCTACAACCCCCATCATGTTCTTTATATTCCTACCTCTTGGTTTGGTTTCATTTCTATTGTCACTGGGTTAGCAGATCCAGTCTATTGCAGTGTCTTGGTCCTGCCTCCTGAGGTACTTGGCCCATCTGTACCCTGAGCTTTTCTGGGGTCTCTGGCTCATTCCAGAGACCTGGCTTTCCCTAGGAAGTCCCTTCTTGTATTTGGTTTTTGGTTTGTTTGTTTTTGGTACCAGGGATCAAACTCAGGACCTTGTACTTACAAGACAGGCTCGGTGCCACTGAGCCAAATCCCTGGCCAGGAAGTGCTTTCTTTAGGCACTTAATTTCCAGGTTTCTCTACAGTAAGTATTGATCCTTTATTGACTTTCCAGATTACAAATATTAGTTGATATCTCTTGTGTTATTGTTTTTTTCAACATCATTATACATGTGGAAAAACACATATTGTATTCTTCTACTGTGATTTAAATTGGATGTTTTTGTAGTCGGAACGAAAGCTTCATGATACTTTCATTTCCTCAAGTTGCCCAGTTAGAAAGTGAAGCAACTTGGATTTGAATTGTGGTCTGTCTCTTCTCAGAGGAATAGAATGGAGATAAATAAATACTGTACATCCAACTGGGTGGTTTTAAGTACCAGCTGCTGAGGCCTTTAAATTGATATGGGACTGAGGAGTAGAGTTTTATATTGCCATTCTTACACAAAACATAACCATAATCCATCACTTCTGACATCTAAGTTTTTTAAAAAATCCTGGAACAAAAACATAAAGATACATGTGAGGCAATCTGCCAAATAAGTAGCTGACTCTTGCTTAATTCATAACCCAAAGAAAGAAACCTGAAAATTCCCCTACTGGCTTTGAGGTGCACTGCAGACACTGAAGTAAGCTTTACCTTGGACTGGAGGAAGTCAATCAGTGCAGGCTTCAGCTAAGATTGGGAAGAGAGCTGTGCATGAGCACTGAGAAAGAACAGACTCTGCCTAGGCCCCACGTGGCCCCCTTCCTTTCCCTCTCCTGTATACAATCATTGCATACCTCTTGTTTGCTGGTCATCCTCGATCATCTTTGGAGGTGAAGGGAGGTGGCTAAGGCCTTAGATTCTGGACTCGGATTTGCCTGGGGTTCAACCCATTCCATACCTGTCGACGGTGTACTCTGACTCCATGTCTTCTCCTGGATCCCTCTATTGTAGCCACAGTAGACCCCTTACTAATTGCAAAACATGCTCCCATATGGTATCTTTGCATTTGTTGTTCCCTCTATTGAGAATACCATTTCCCAAATATTTGCAAATTTTGTTCCTTCCCCTCTTTCAGAGCTCTTGCTCAAATGACTGTCTGTCTGTCTGTCTGTCTCTCTCTCTTTCCTCAAGGCCATCTCTGATTCCTCTTCCAGCCAACAGCATTTTAAAAATTAATGATCTTCTGCTTTACGCTTCCCCTTTGTGGGCATTCCAATCGGTCCTATGACATATTTACATGTTGACGCACTGTTTCCCTTCCTTCATTAAAGCAAAAAATGGAAGGGATAGGGATTCTGCATTTCATTCTCTGTTGCATCTGGAGAATACCTAGAACTGAAAAATACAAAATGTATCTCTTAGGGAGCACCTTCAGTGTTATCAGCCCTATCTTCTGACCACTTTAAGCACCAGTAGCCTTATGTGTTACCAGGTCTTAGTATGCCAGCCCAGCCTGATATACTTGAAACAGAAATCATGAACAGGCAAAAACATGCCATCCACAAAGAGGCTTTCTTAGGATTTACGTTGCAAGATGAAGGGAGGAACAGTGCACGGACTAACTTGCTAAGGGTATAAAGGAGGTTGCTTATATAGGGAAAAAAAAAGGCAGGCTCACAAATGCAGTGTTGGACTTTCTGTCCATCATAGGTAGGGGATGCCCTCCTCTTGGACCTGACTGAGTATAGATAATGAGGGGCAGAGTCATCCAGACAGGCTGTGATACAGTCACCTGGGATGGATCCATGACTGATACCTGCTGCAGTCAAAGGAAATGTCCCAGAGCAGCCACCGGACAACTGATGTAGCTGTGGCTAGCCGCTGGGTGTTTGGGACAGCCGCTGAAGAAAAAAATAAAACGTACCTCTTAGGGAGCTTTGGGCCCTTCTTTCCTGTTTCAACTCAAAGGGTAAACTAGAAAAGTATCTATTCCTAAAATCACATGGTTGTTAGCAGAGATTAGTTCTTTGAGGGTTGTTGGAGTAAGGACCTCAGTTCTTTTCTTTTGTTTTTTTAAATATATATTTTCTTAAATTAATTTTATTGGTACATTTGAGGTATACAATATAATGACATTCATCATTGGAAATTTGCACCTTTACATAATCTCTCTTGGTTCTTATTTTTTCCCCTTCCCCTGCCCTCCCTTCAACCCCTCCATCCCTCCCTATTTACAAAGATTTTGTTTCCAGTTTTTCATTTTCTCATATTAATTCCATTCCCTTCTTTCCTTTCCCCTACCCCTCCCACTTCCTTCCTCTTTGCCCATTTTCTTCCTATTTCACATTATCTATTATACTTTTAGTCCTTATTTACACTTTCAGTTTCTTACACTAGAGAAACTATTCAATATTTACATGTGTGTCCTATTTATTTTACTTAAGAATATCGCCTCAGTGTGCATCCATTTAGCTATAAATGTCTCTAATTTCTCATTTTTTATGGATGAGTAGTACTCCATTTTATAAAAAACCCCACATTTTCTTTATCCAGTCTCCAGTTGATGGGCATTTGGGCTGCTTCCAAGTTTTAGCTATTACAAATTGTGCTGCTATGAACATGGGTGCACATATATCACTGTGGTATGATTCTTTTAATTCTTTGGGGAAGATCCCCAGCAGTGGACTAGCTGGGTCAAATGGGACTTCCAGTCCTAGTTCTTTGAGGTATCTCCATACTGATTTCCACAGTGCTTGCACCAGTCTACACTCCCAGCAGCAGTGGAGCAGGGTTCCTCTTTCCCCACAGCCCTGCCAGCATTTGTTATTTGTTGATTTCATGATAGCAGCCATTCTCTCTGGAGTGAGGTGAAATCTCAGCATTGTTTTCATTTGCATCTCTCGAATGACCAGTGATGTTGAACATTTTTTCATATTTTTATTAGCTATTTCTACTTCTTTGTCTGAGAAATGTCTGTTCATTTCAGACGCCCATTTTTGGAGTGGGTCTTTAAGTTTGGGAGGTCTGATTTTTTAAAGTTCTTTATATATTCTAGATAGTAGACCTTTGTCTGAGGAACAGCAGGTGAAGATTTTTTCCCACATTGTGGGTTGTCTCTTCACACTGCTGGTGGTTTCTCTTGCTACACAGAAGCCTTTTAATAAGAAGAGATCCCACTTGTTGATTGTTTGTGCTAGTTCACAGGCAACTGAGGTTTTGTTCATAAAATCTTTTCCTACACCAATGTCTTCAAGAGTTCTGCCTAACCTCCGTGAGGACCTCAGTTCTTTGCTGGTTGTTGGTCAAAGCATCTTCAGGTCCTTGCCATGCTGATCTCTCCAACACAGTGGCTTCTTTCACCGAAGTGTTCCATTCAAAAAGGCACTAGAGAGCACCTGCCAGAGAGACACATGATATGATCAAAATATGTAGTGAATTCAAAATTTTCAAAACTGATCACAGTAAAAGACTGCCATAAATCTGCCTCAGAATACTCCCTCTACCCCAAGTTTGAGTGCAATTATCCCATTGTTCTTACAACTTTCTGAAGCAGTTTTAGAAGTTCTCTTTTCTGAATGTCTTTATATAATGTTTTTATAAAAATATGGTGGATACGCCTGCCATGTGCCATGTGATGGAAAGGGAGGGTTGTGAAAACATTATGGTGTGGCCTCATCTACCACATTATTCACTAGATCTGGCACTGTGTTATATCTGGCTGTTTGCCAAAGTCAAAATGGCCTTGAAAGGCAAATGTATGGAGTCAGTTCAAGAGATGGAGGTAGCCACAGCAATGCAAATGAAGACATTCACAAAAGAGGACTTCCAGAACTGTTCCAGAAAGTGGAAAGAATGACAGGATAAGCATGTTTGAAGCGGGGGTGGGGTGTATTTTGAGGAGGATTAATGGCAATGTCTTTTACTGTAATAAATTTTTTAATGTAAACATTCACCTTATTTTTCAATTTTTTTATTCACCTCAACTCATAATCATACGGCAGCATCACCTTATGCCACTCTTTTGGTTAGAAGCAAGTCATTGGTAACGTCCACACTCAAGGGGAGGAGATTACTCAAAAGGAATGATTACCAGGAGGTAGAGATCACAGGCGGGCATGTTGGAATCTGCTCATCACATACTCTGGAGCCAGACCACTTGGGTTCAAGTCTTGGATCCACCACTTCTTGCTTGTGTAGTCTTAGATAAGTTACCTAACCATCCTGTGGTGTTTCCCCCTTTTTAAAATGAGGCAAACAATAACATGTGCTTTACTGGGTTGTTGTGGCAATTAAAAATGTAAAGTGCCTAGAGCAGGCTGTGCACACTGGAAGCACTAAATAAAGGTCGTCTATGATTCCTCCCACCCTGTCAATTCCCTGGAGACAGGTGTGCAGGGCCTCCCTGGAGGAGGCCCCAGACTGAAGGCAAACAGGGGACCTGCCCCATGTTTGCTTATTTTATTGAATTGTCCAACCCAATTTAAAATCTGTCCTTGCTATGATTTCTTCTGCTTACAGATAATATCCCCATAGATCTAATCTTCTGGGCACATTTTCATTCAAAAACCAAGAGCAATAGATCTAAGGTTACAGAACTTTGGGCCATTAGTTAGTGGCTGTTTAATGAAGAGTTCTGAAGGACACGGAAATAAAGGCACTGGGCAGTGTCTGCTCAGCCTCAGCAGGGCAGTCAGAGAGGGAGCCATGAACTCCACTGAGGGAGAAAATCACAGGGAATTTTTCATGACACAGCCTGTTTTTCCTTTGTTTTTCAGTAACTGGACTGGCTTGAGCATTTTTAGAACCAGAGTCTGGAAAATGAGGCAGTGAGCCAACACAGTCACTCCTCAGGTAAGTCCCTGGCTCCTGTACGATGACTTGGAGCAATCACCTTCTGCTTTCCCCTCCTCATTTTCAGCACAAAGAAGAGCTTGTAACTAACTCATCAGGAAAAAACAACGCATCCTTCACTGCTATGTTGTGTTTCTTAGGGCTGCCCTAACAAATGACCACAGAGGGAGCAGTTTAAAACAATAGATTTTTTTAAAGTACTGAAAGTTGAAAAATTTGTGTATGCTTTGCAAGTGCTATACCTCAGAGCTACATCCCTGTGTATAACAATAGAAATGCATTCTCTTAGTTCTGGAGGCCTGAAGTCAAAAATCAAGGTGTTGGTGGGGATGACCCCTCAGAAAATGGGTCATGACCCCTCCAGAGATTCCAGTGGAGGATTCTTCCTTGTTTCTTCCTAGCTTCTGACAGCAGAGGGCTTCTCCTTGGCTTGGAGAAGCATCACTTCGACCTTTGCTCACATGGCTATCGTGTGTGCCTGTGGATCTGTACCTCTTGTCTTTGTTCCTCTTCTTATAAAGACACCAGTCAGTGGACCAGGGTCCACCCTAATCTAGTATGACTTCATCTTCAATTAACTAATTGTTTCTGCCAAAACCCTACTTTTAAATAAAGTCCCATTCTGAAGTTCGGTGTGGGCATGAATTTTGGGAGGATAATAGACACTCCAGTTCGACTGCCAAATGTCTTCACATATTCATCTTTACTACTTTCAGATCACTTCTCATTATGGCTCTGAGGTCATCAGAAATCTGGAACCACAGATAGCTTATCACCATCCAGTTCTAGAATTTAGTCTTAAAACTAGATGGTTTGTCAACATCACAGTTGATTTTGCCACATCCCTTAGAATGGTGACAGGGTCCCCCCAAAATGAACCGAGAAATTCACCACCTGCCACCTGTTATTTCCTATTTTAAGCCCAAATCAGAGATTGTGAAAAACAAAAAGAAGAAGTTATCTTTTTTTTTTTTTTTGGTATTGAGGCTCAAACTCGGTTCCTTGAGCTTGCACAGCAGGCTGTGAAACCACTGAGCTAAATCCCCGGCCCAGAAGAAGGTATCTTGTTGCTTCTGGGGCATGTTCTCATTTTTGCCTCCATTACTAGTTTCAAATTATTGTATGATTTTAGGTCCTCAGAAGCCTGGAGCCATGGACAATTTCTGTGCTCAAGTTTAAGGCTTTTTTTTTTCTTTCCCATCCAGTACTGGGGATTGAACCCAAGGCGTGCTGAGTTGCGTCCTCAGACTGCCCTCCACCCCATATTTCTTCTTTTGAGACAAGGTCTCACTCTGTTGTCCAGTCTGGCCTTGAACTTTCCATCCTCCTGCCCCAGCCTTTGGAGTAGCTGGGATTACAGGAGTGCACCACCGAAACCAGCTAAGGATTTCTTCCTGATCTGGTAATAGCAAGCCTATCTGTGAACAGACAACCCGGGATGATGAGTTGCGAGATGCACAACCTGTAATGCTGTCTGCTCTGAGGACTGCACATGGCTCAAACTCCATCCGGGTTCAGACATGGGCCCCAGCTCCTCTGCATGGTCTCCGGCCCTGATTGGCCAGCGTCATGAGGCGCTCATTCACCCCTATATTAAAGGACTGAGGAGACGTCCTCAACCTGGTGAGCTGCAGTCAGCCCTCCAGGGGCCACTTTCACTCTTTGCTTTCTCCTCAGTCTTCTCTCTACAAGGCAAACCAACCCCTCTCACCTGTCCACAGTGAGTTCCAGGGTGGTCCCAGGACCTCAGTGTACTTCACAAATGATATGACTCAGGACCTAGCAGAGGGCTTAGGTACAGAGTGATCCTCTTCCTTTGTATTTTAACCTTTAAATTTTAAAATAATTTAAAAACCAAGAAGTTGTAAGAATTATGCAAAGAAGTGTTTCACACTGTTATGATTTGTATCTAGATGTCCCCCTAATGCCTCATGTGACCATGAGAGGTGGGATATCCGGAGGTGATTGGATTTTGTAGGTTTAGAGCTGACTTGCTGTTAGGGGGTGGGCCTGGTCAGTGAGGGTGGGAACTGGAAAATTATTTCTCCTTTCCTGCCTCCTCCTTTGGCTTCCTCTGCTTCCTGGACAGCATGAGGTGAGACACTCTCCTCCACCCAGGTCAGTCTGCCATGCTCTTCTGTGTTTAAGCCTGTTGAACATGGACGGGAACTTCTAAAATGTGAGACAAAATAAACCTTCCTTCCTTTAAATTGTGGGTGTTGGGTATTAGCTCAAAGTGCTAGCCAAACTTCTCTAAGACCAAAATAATTGTTTCTGAAAAAATTCAACTCTGTATCCTTCTGCATGATACAGTGAAGATGGAAAATGGTAAGCCTGCTATAAATCAGAAGCTACACAACAATTTCTTAAATGACCTTATTTTCTCAAAAACTTGAATACATTAGTTCTAATTTTGGGGGGGGGGTTGGTGCCAGGGACCAAACTCAGGACCTAGCACTTTCGAGGCAGGCGGCAGAGCCACTGAGCTAAATCCGCGGCCCCATTAGTTCTAATTTAGAACATATTTGGCCCAGTTCCTTCAAGTCTGCCTTTAGATTACTGAGGAGTTTCCTTTATTTTCACTAATTTAATATGAAATAAACTCACACAGACTTTGAATAAGGATAATGAAATCACAAATGGCTTTTTGGTCTATTTTCAACTATTCTTACACTATATAGAGAAAATATTTTACAGCTAACTGAAGAGAACACAGATAGCTTTATAGCAATCTGAGGTTGTTAAATGTACTTGTTCAATAGAATTTCTGACACAAAAACTGCTCATTGAACATGATCTCATTGACGTGATCAACAAGACAGCTGATGCTAGAAGGCATATGGGAATGGGGTGGGGTGGGAAGTCATGCATAAATTTAAAAGTGGCAAATATCTGAAAAAGCAGAACCACTTTTTAGAGGATATAAGAAAAACTGAGAAGTCACATTTTGAAACTTGGTAAGAGCTGAAGACCATTTTACTATAATTTGGGCTGTGAAATGCAGTAGCACATGATAGCTGCAAAAAGATTCCCAGAAACTGTGGTGCAAGATAAATCTAAGACAATAAATAATCACAAAAACCACCATCATTTTTCATGTGTTCAAAACAGTGACTTTTACAAAAGATGCAGATTTGTTTCAAATGTAAAAACTTCCCTATATGAAAGATCAAAGACTCATTTCCTAAATAACATACACTCCATTAACAATCTCATTAACAGTGTACAAACAGGGACCATAGATTTTTAAAAATTAGATCTGAAAGGTCAATATAAACATAAAGTAGGGGGAGTGTTTCACACTCCAAACTCTAACATTGAGCTGTGTGTCCTGTCCTGATACTAAAATTTGTAAAAATCTTAATGGCCCAGTGACTTGAGTGCTCATAACTTCAATGAGGTGTTACAATGCATCTTAGTTTGAAGAATTTGTTGTATCCAAAGGGCAGAAACATTATTAGGCAATGATGATTAAATATATAAAAGGCGGGTGATTCAGCTGTCAAATGTCTTCTCCTTCAGTTCTGAAGGGCATTCCTGTCTTTAAACTCCTCTGCAGTAGGAACTATACTGTAACAGGCAATTGCAAAGGCCAGAAGTGTCTGACGAACCGTATGTATTGGCAGTGATTCACCTTCTTTTTCTGTTAATCCCACAGAAGAACAGTGCAGTGCTGCGCAAAAGGCCATGAGGGCTATAGGACTAAGAGGCCAAGGCCTCCTTCCATAGCGATGGCGCCATGATTGTGAAGGCAAAGGTCGGGGGAACTATGCTTTCTTCCACCAGGGGGCTTCCGTGAGGCTCAGAAAGATGCCCTGGACGCCAAGTACCTTAGTGGTGCAAACTTCGGAGAGCCCTGAGAAAGCAGAAACAGGAAGTCCACCAGTGGTTTTCATGGCCAATTAGAATGTGCCTTTTGATTTCTGCTGCAGAGGATAGCAGATTATAACAAAGCCCATGTAATTTCCTCCTTCATTCTTTGTGTTCTCCTGAGATAGAGTTTGGACAACTATTTCAAAAGGTGCAAAATAGTAGTGGAAAATACTATTTGAAATGAACATTATTGGAGTATTGTATTAGTCACCTTTCCATTGCTGGGACAAAATACCTAATATACATAACTTAAAGGAGAAATGGTTTATTTTGGCTCATGGTTTCCATCCAGCATGGCAGAGAAAAGCTGCTTACCTCATGGCAGCTGGGAAGCATAAAGAAAAGGAAAGAAAAGGGGAGGGAGGAAGGGATGGAGGGAGGGAAGGAGAGGGAGAGAGATGGGAGCCTGGGGACATGATATACCCTTCGAAGTTATGCCTCCTGTGTCCTACCACTTCCAAAGAGGCCCTACCTCTTAACAGCCCGTTCAACTCATCAATAGATTGATCCAATCATGACATTTGTGCCCTCATGATCTAATTGCTTTTCAGATCTCTACCTCTGAACACAAGAAGCTTGGGGGGGGGCATTTTCTATCTAAACCATAACAAATATTTTAGCATAAGGGCCATGAAATACTGCTAGGTAGAAAAGAAGAAAAATGTTGCTAGGCAGAAAAGAAGTGTAGAGGAAAGTAGGACATTAGCTGATGAGTGCTTATTTCACCTGGTATAAGCAAATATGGTGTATAAAGAAGTATATATATATATATATATTTTTTTTTTTCCAGTACTGAGGATTGAACTCAGGACCTTGCTCTTGCAAGGCAGGCGGTGGTGCCACTGAGCTAAATCCCTGGCCCAAGAAGTATATTCTGAATATGGTATTTCCATTAATTTATCACAAGTAAATCAGTTTCACTTTGAAATGGGACACACTTTTAGTATTTGCAACATCATTTTCATTTTTGTTTCTCACCAGTTACTGTTTTGTACTTTGGTAGTAAAGTGACTAAGAAAATGATGTGGGGCCTACTGGTCTCTGGGTCCTTGAAGGCTCACCCTACAAGGGAATAGTAGGATCTTGGTCTCTTCCTCTTCCCAGCCATGAGGTGAGGACTTTGCTCCCCTATACTTTCCCACTGTGATGTGCTGCCTCAGAACAAGCCCAAACCACTGGGAACAACTGATCATGGACTGACACCTCCAAAACCGTGAGCTAAGATAAACCTTTTTTCTTCGTAAGCTGATTGTCTCAGGTGTTTGTTATAGTAATGGAAAGCTAAAAGTCACAACTCCTAACATACATGACTCTGTTCTTCAGATGCAAATGAAGTAAGTGAAAGCATGAAGTTCGTCCAGGGAAATCCTAACCAGCCAGAGGGCTGGCAGCAGAGACCGTGAGAGAAGGAACAGGTAGTGGATGAAGTTTGGATAGGGAAACTTTATCAAGAAACATTTCTCCAGGGCTGGGGATTTAGCTCAGTGATTCCAGCACCTGCCTCACAAGTGCAAGGTCCCGAGTTCAATTACCAGTACCAAAAAAAAAAAGAAACATTTTCCATCTCCTAGTGAGTACCAAGGTCATGAGTGGGCTGAGGAATGTGGAATCTGAAGAGTGGAGAAAATGAAAATGGCAGAAGTCTCTGCAAACATCTGTTAGCATCTTTGTTGTTTCAAGTGCTTCGGAGACCAGGACAGGACTGGAACATAATCCTACTGATCCAGTAACTAATGGTGGGGTGAGATGCAAAAAAAGATAGTGCTGAAGTGTATGGAGCTGCTGTTTAAAATAGCCCAGCAATCCCTCAAACAGCTAAATGTAAAATTATCCTGTGACCTAGCAGTTCCACTCCTGGGTATATACACAAGAGAAATGAAAATATATATCTGCATAAAAATCTGTATATGAATGTTTATGTTAGCTTTACTCATCATCATCAAAATATGGAAACAACTCAGATGCCCATCAACTGATGAGTGGGTGAACAAAACGTGGTTTATCCATAAACTGGAATATTACATAGCAATAAAAACAAATGGGGCATTGAGAAGCCAGCCATGAAGGAGCATGTTCTGTCATTCCACCTTCATGAACTGTCCAGAATGGGCAGATCCGCTGACACAGGAGGTACATTAGAAGTCGCTAGGGCTGGGGGAAGGGGGAGAAATACAGGGTGTGGTGCTAATGACAGGGATTCCTTTTGGGGGTGATGAGAGTTATGTAATGAGACAGTGGTTAGGGTTGCACAACTCTATGAGTATGCTAAAAGTTTTGGAATATACACTGCAAATGGGTGAATCACATGGTCTTTGAATTATTCTGTAGTAAAACTGTTGTTATTACTTTTTCAAGTGTTGAAATTGTGGTTGATCCAGGATGCTGAGGAGGGCAACTAATGCGGTTGAGACTGTGCTAAGAGCTTCCTGTGTTTATGGTGCTGTGCTTGCTAGCCTTGCTTCTCAGAGCAGCTTCCTGGAGGCTGCGATGTTCGAGGTGTCTTCGGGGTGTGGAGGCCCCTGTCACCGTGATCAGCTTCCTCTGAGTATGAGTGTCCCCTCATTTTCTTTGAAGGATATGATTTGTTGTCATTTTTTACAACTATATTTTCTAGCAAGGAGTGCTACATAGAATTCCTGTGGGGATGAAAAAAGGAAAATACTGATATCTTTCAAAAAAGAAAAGAAAAACCAAGTTTCTCGTGCAGTATTTAGTCTACTCTTATCATAGCTCCCCCAATTTCCTTGTCTTTTGGTGAGAACAAAGCGGTGATCAATGGCGTTTCTGATGGCTCTGAGTGCAGCAAGTTAACTCTTGAGAGTGGTCAAAACCACTGGACCCCATTTGGCACGAATCCGGAAGGCTGATCTCTGAGGAAATACCAAAATTGGGGGCACTCACACCCTCATTCTCATACCTACCTCTAAGGATGATCAGAGCATCAAAGACTGAAAACATGTGACTGAACAGTGAGTCAAGAACTCTCTGACACTGGAGAGCTACCTTCCCGAAGTTCATCTGGTAAAAACCCCCTTGTGGGTTCTTGTGCTCAAAGATGGCTTTTAAGATACAATAAAGTTTGTCACTAAGGTTATGTTTTTGGAACCTATTCTTTCACTACTATGTAAGATAAAAGCTATATTTTAGCAGTAAGAAACAAATACTAAAAAATGGGAATACGACTAAGATCCTGTAAATTTGGGGGTGATTTATTAGTATATGCATATCATACATAGTGTTTACCGTTTATGTTCTCTGTGGGGAGTTGGCACATATACATGACACATCTTGATTCCTTTTTCATCCGCATTTCCATCCCTCCCTCCTCACTCACTGTCTTTTGATCCCTATCTTCTTTGAGAAAAATCTATCTCCTTACTTATTATCTACAACTTCAACTCAGGTTTGTTTTTTTTTTTTTGGTACCAGGGATTGAACTTGGGACCTTGGGCTTGCGAGGCAGGTGGCGGAACCACTGAGCTAAATCCCTGGCCCTCAACTCA
This sequence comes from Heterocephalus glaber, assembly GCF_053883595.1. Taxonomy (NCBI): domain Eukaryota; kingdom Metazoa; phylum Chordata; class Mammalia; order Rodentia; family Bathyergidae; genus Heterocephalus; species Heterocephalus glaber. Next base: position 10,246,674 of record NW_028258138.1, read on the forward strand.
GTTTTAAAGAAGTCAGGTGTCTTTTTCTGTTCGGACTGTTGTAACAAAATACCTTACACTAGATAATTTATAAACAATAGAAAGTTATTGCTTACAGTTCTGGAGGCTGGCTAGTCCAAGATCAAGATGCCAGCAGACTGGTTATGTGAGGACCACTTGCTCAAAGATGGGGCATCTTGTGTACTCAGATGGCAGAAGAGATGTACAGATTCTTCTTTTATAAGCCCTCATTTATAAGATGAAGGGATAAAGAAAATGTGGTATTTATACACAGTGGAGTACTACTCTGCCATAGAGAAGGGAAAGTCATTGGGAGGAAAATGGATGCACCTCGAGACCATAATGTTAAGTGAAATGAATCAGACATACAAGCTTAAATGTGGCATGGTTTCTTCTATATGGAAAACCTAAAGTATAAATAAATTAAAGAGCAAAATAAGAGAGATAATAGGAAATAAGGAGATAGAACATTTGCAAAACAGATGGGGGCCAAGAGATTAAGGGAAGGGGAAGGGGAAGAGGATTAAAAAAAAGAATTCAGATGTGTTATGTACATGAACCACCTCCCCTTGAGGAATGTAATCCTTATGTACTGAAAATGTGTACTAATAAAATTAGTAAATAAATAAGAAAAAAACAGTGAAAAAAATAAGGTCACTAATTCTTTTCATGAAGACTTCAGCCTCATGACTTAATCACTGCTCAAAGTTCCCACCTCTTAATACACTGGGGATAAGATTTCTACACAGATTTTGGAGGGACAGACACATTCAGACTCTAGCACCAGATAACCTGTAGAGAATATAACATTTCTCTTCTACCTGGAATTTTTTTTTTTTTTTTTTGGTACTGGGGATCGAACTCAGGACCTTGCATTTGGGAGGCAGGTGGCAGAACCACTGAGCTAAATCCCCAGCCTACCTGGAATATTTTTACTCATTTTATTTCTCTCTTTCTTATGGTTTATGGTGTTTTGTTAGTTTACAGCTCTTTATTTAATCACGTGTAATGGTCATGTCAAGAAGTCTCTAAGTCACAATTTTAAAAACTTTTCATGACATCTTTGTTAGATTCCATATATTAAGGAGAACATGTGATGTTTGTCTTTCTGAGCCTGGCTTATTCTGCTCCAAGTGCAACCATTTTCCTACAAATGACAGGATTTTATTTTTCCTTATGGCTGAGTAATACTCCAGTATGTATAGATAGCACATTTTCTTTATCTTTTCCTCAGTTAATGGGCATGTGTGGGTATGGCTATTGTGAACTGTGCTGCAATAAACCTAGATATCCAGGTATCCTGATGGTATACTGACTTTAATTGCTTTGGGTATATGCCAAGGGTTGGTATATAGCTGGATCAAATGGTAGCTGTATTTTTAGTTTTTAGTTTTTTGGTTTTTTTGGTGCCAGGGATCGAACCCTGTGCTTGCGAGGCAGGCGGCGGAACCACTGAGCTAAATCCCTGGGCCCTGTATTTTTAGTTTTATGAGGAACTTCCTTACTGATTTCTACAGTGTCTGCACTAATTTACATTGCACAGGAAGTGCAGAAGTTTCCTTTCTGTCTCAAAGTTTACATTCATTTGTTCATTTATTTATTTATTTTTTTGAGACAGGGTCTTGTTATGTAATTCAAGTTGGCCTTGAACTCATTCTTTAGCCAAGGCAGAAAAACTCCCAGCAATTGTCCTGCCTGAGCCTTCCAAGCACTGGGATTACAGGCGTGCACCACCATGCCCAGCTTACCATTATGCATGGATTCAACAGACATCTCTTAGAGCTACCTTCTGTCCAGTGGACAGCACATCAGGTGTGACATGGAGAAAGGGACAACCGTGTGGAGAGTCACTTCCCTGGTGGCCAGAGGTGAGCAGCTACATGGGATCTGAGGCCACAGCAGGCTGAATGGGTGGGGCATGAAAACACGTCCTAGAGGTGTTCACGGCCCCTCAGGAAGGAAACTGAGATAACTTGCTGACCTTCCTGCAGAAGCATAGGATGTGGGAGGACCTGGGTAGCTGGGTGCTAAAAGCAAGAGTAACCTCGTTCCTGAGAAACCTGGTCCCCGTGTACGAGAACTGGCTGAGGGTGCTGTGAAACCGAAAAGAGGCGGACAGGTCCAGGATTGCACACAGTGCAGTTTTCTGGGGACTGGCTGGCAGCAAGGCCAGTAGATCCCAAGATTAGCATCAGAAGAAGGGTTTTGTTTTTTTTTTTGGTAACAGGGATCAAATTCGGGTCCTTGCGCTTGAGAGGCAGGTGTCAGAACCACTGTTTTGTTTATTTTTAATTCCGCACAACAGATGCAGAGGAAATTGACCAGGGCTCCTTGGCGCCATCTTGGTGGGTAGAACTCAAAACAGCTGTGGGCACGTCCAGCTGTGAATCTCTGCAGACCCCTTTGGAGATCACATGAAAGTACAGATAAACCTTCCATACCTGCCTGGCTGCAGCAGCTGTGCTCCTCCCATACTGCAGGTTGGAATCATCCTGAAAACCCTAAAAAGTAGATGCTGAGGTGGGTGTGGTGGTGCACACCTATAATCCCACCACTCTGGGAGGCTGAGACAGGAGGATTTCCACTTGCAGCCCAGCCCAGGAAATTTAAAGGTTTAGCAAAGCCCTATGTTTTTTGGGGGGTACCGGGGATTGAACTCGGGTCCTTGCGCTTGCGCAGCAGGCGGCGGAAACCACTGAGCTACATCCCCAGCCCACAAAACCCTATCTTGAAATAAAAGATTTAAAAAAGGGCTGAGGATGTAGCTCAGTGCAAAGGCCCTGGATTTAATACCCAGTACCACAAACAAACTGATGCTGGGATCTTAAATTTACAGCTAGAATTAATTGGGCTTGGGGAAGCCCCGGCACTGACATTTCTAAAGCTCAAGTGGTTATATTGTGCAGCCATGGTTAAACCCCTGGCTTGTGAGACACAGCAGGTGCCTTGAGGCCAGTGCAGTGGGGGGTGGTTAGCCCCATGGGGAAGTTTAGTGCGTGCCTTCCACAGGCCTTGACTGCCAGAAACAGCCCACAGGCTTCTCCTTAGAGGTCTTTCAAGCCAACTGGACGCGTGTTTTCTGATAGAATGTCCTAATGGTGGGCCTAATGCTGAAATCCCTTCTTGTCCAAGAATTCCTGGAATTTTCTCATGGGTGAGAGTCTTCCACCTTCATTTCCTGCTGCAAAGTTTACAGGCTGCCCACATCCTTTTTAACACAGTGACCTTTGCCACACATCTGGGATGAACTCAGTTTGGCTCCTAGGCTGCCCTGGGCTATTGTTAAGTGGTTTCAGATGTTCCCGTTGAACGTTCAACCGTCAAGAATAAATGAGAGCCAGGCATGATGGTACACACCTATAATGCCAGCACTGTGGGAGGATGAGGTAGGAAGATTGTTAAGTTCAAGTCCAGCCTGGGCAACTTAGTGACTGTGTCAATTAAAAAAAAAAAAGTGCTGGGACTGTAGCTCAGGAAAGGCCTTGGATTCAATTCCCAGTATACACACACAAAATAACAATAAAAAAAAAATAAATGAGATAATATATGGATTTCATTTACCTCAAAGCCGGGCATATACAAGCATTTAACACAGGGTACCTTTGTCAATGTACTGCTTATGTTGTAAAAAGATCTAAGTACATTTATAAGAAAGATGATTGTCGTCTTAATTCTCCAGCCCTCTCTCAAATAGTTCTAGCATGCGGAAGAGACGCTGGAACCATGCTGGGGGGTGAGGCGAAGTGCACAGGCCTCTGGTGTCTGCACGCAGCGAAATGGAAGCACAAAGAACTCAGTGGCCGAGGCAGGTGTAGGGGCCCCTCTGTTCATGGCCCATGTCCTCGCCAGCATCCTTGGCGCTGTGTAACTGTCATTAGCCCTCTTCTTCTCTAGCGACGCTCCCGTGTCCTTGGAAGCCAGCCAGGACTCAGGCTCAGCCACCGCGCTCATCAGCTAGTGCGCATGCTCTGCATGCTGTGCGCCAAGTGCCTCTGTTGCAGAATCGCTGCTCACCTCAAGCTGTGTCCTTTCCTATGTGTGGCTGTGACCCCAGTAACATTCTCAGTGTAGGGCTGGAGAGGAAGCCTTACCTATTAGAAAGATATCTATGCTAAGGTTAAGCACAAAAGGAATGCAGAAATACCAGGTATGGTGTTTTTTTTTTTTCCCTGAGATGAAAACCCACTATCAGCTCATTTTCCAAGACACTGTTGTTTTGAGACAGGCCTCTCTGTGTAGCCCAGGCTGGCCTTGAACTCACAAAGATCCCCCTGCCTCAGCCTCCCGAGTGCTGGGATTACAGGCCTGTGCCCCCATACCCCGCTAAACACTGTTTTGAACATATATGTAATGAATATATATTGGAATAATGACTATATGTAAGCATATCCATTTATGTTACAATTTTCCCCAAATTTATTTTTAAAATGTTAAATCTTTTGGAAGTTTTATGCCCAGGTATCCTTCATGTGTCTAGATTACTAGTAACTGCTGTATTTACTTTCATTCTGTGTGTGTGTGTGGACATGGTATACATGCACATACGCACACTTTAACTTCTCTGATATTTAGATGTGTCACTATTGATAGTGCAGCATATTTTAAGGGACAGCATTTCCTCTTTCTTACAGTGGCAAAACAAACAAACTAAAAATAAAAAATAAAAAGAAACTTGTAATGTGCTTAGCACAGTGCTGAGATCCTTGTCAATGCCACATAAATACCAGTCATTCATGACATTAACATGGTGGTGAATTTATTCAGTTCTCCTTAGGGTTCTGTCAATTTTCATCTACTTTGAAGCTATATAGTGAAGTGCATATATGTTTAGAACTTTTTTGCCTTCCAGATGAACTGAAACTTTATAATTACGTGGTAGTACTTTTTAACTCTAGTAATCTTTGGGCCTTAAAGTCTATCTTGGGTTAATATTACATACGAAGTAATATTATATTACTTTATATTTTCTATTTGTTTTGCTTTAAAAAAAGAGGTTTCTTTTTTCTCTCCTGTTTTGGTTGGAGTAGTAGCCTCTTGACTGAGTATTGTTCTTATTCACTTTTTCTTCTATCACAGGATTTCTCAACCTTTACATTAGTGACATCTTGAACTTGGTAATTCTTCCATGTGTGTGACTCTGTGTTGTTGGATACTTAGCAGCATTACGGGCCTCTACCCACTGGATATCAGGAATAAATAGTCTCTCCACCCCAGACAGCTAAATATATGTCCCGACAGTGCCAGATATCCCCAAGGGACAAAATCACACACCCTCCCACACTGAGAAGCAGTTTTCTAGTAATGAGGTCACTCTAAGAATTTCAACATACTTGTCCACATCTCAGGTTAACAGTATATTTATTCTTCTACCTAAAACATTAAGAGATTTAACATACTTTAACTTCAGTTTTTCCTCTCCTTGGATTTTAGTTGTTTTAAAAACTTATTATTGTTTAACTTTAAAAAAATTCACACAATTTGCATATATTTTGGGGTACAACATGATGTTTTGAAACATGTCTACATTGTGGAATGGCTAAACCAAGCTAATGGACATGTGCGATACCGCACAGACAGACCTAACATTTTTCATGTCAAGCACACTTAAAATTTACTTTCTTAGTTACTTGCAAGAATACAATACACTGTTACTAAGTATAGTCATCATGCTATAAATAGATCTCTCATTTAAATTACTTTTGCCTTATACAATCAATGTTTGTTGAAATGAACCAACATATTTACCGGTATTTTTCCCATTTCTCTCTCTCTCTCTTTTTTCTTCTTAAAAGTACCATTTCCACCTGGAATCCATTTCCATCTGCCTAAAATAATCCTTTAGATCTTTATCTGATAAACAACTTTTGATGTCAAATTCTCAGCTTTTGTTTGCCTGACTCTTTAGCTCTTATCCTGAAAGATATTTTTTGTAGTCTTTTCCTGAAAGATACTTGCCACAGGGTGTACAGCTCTAAGCTGATAATTTCTCTGATGCACACAGAGACCATTCCAACCTTGAAGATTTCTGTAGCAGCCGAGATGTCGCCTCTGTTTGTTTCTCTTTGAAGGCGATCTTCCTTCTTGGTTTTTGGTGTCCTGCAATTTTCCTCTGATGGGATTTCTCCTTATCTGTCCAGCCTGAGATATGGACAAATTGGAATTTGGGATCCCTAAATTTTTTAATCAGCCATGATCTTTTTGAATATTCAAATACTGCTTTTGCCACATTCTGTTTTACCTCTCTCTGGGACTCTGATTAGGCATGTGATAGATCTTCTCAGTCCAGCCTTCTTATATCTTGTATCTTGACTGCCTTTATGATCCATTTTTTTGTTTCTCTGTGCTCTGCCCTGGAAATTCACTTTTTAAAAAATTAAAATGGTCATTATTCATTGTAATTGTCCACACAGAAAATTCTAAAGATTCTGAAAAAGAGCTACTAAGTTTAACAAGGTCTTAGGATACAATTTTAAATATCAATTGTATTTCTATACAGATGTAGTAAATGTTGAAAACAAATTTCAAAAAAGCAGAGGCAGATATAGCCTCCCTATGATGATTAATTTTATGTGCTGACATGGGTGGACCATGGTACTGATACTTGGTCAAACACTAGTCCTGATATTACTGGGAAGGTCCTTTTTAGGTGAGATTAACTTTAAACCAGTTTGCTTTGAGTAAATTGGATTACCCTCATTAATGTAGGTGGGCTTTGTATAATCAGTTGAAGGCCTTAAAAGAGAAAACCATGAGATCCTTTGAGGAAGAGCTGATTCTGTTTTCAGAACCTTTGAGTAAAATTTTGCCTTTGGACTCAAGCTGAAATATGACTTTTCCTAGAGTCTTCAGCCTATTGATTTTCCCAGAAGATTTCAGACTTGTCAGCCTCACAAGTACACGAGCCAATTGCTTAGCCAATTCCTTCACTCTATCTTTACACACATCCTATTCATTCCATTTCTCTGGAGAACTCTAACTAACGGGCTCCACTTTCTGACCAGTTTGCTTACTTTCTCTTCAGCCATGCCTAATCTACCATTAAGTCTGTCTCTGACTTATAAAACTTTAATTTTTATTTCTAGAGGTATTCGCTTTCTCATGCTCCACAATCTATTTAAACTATGTGTTAGTCTGTATTCATTATGGTTTATATTTGGATGTCCTCCCAAAGCCTTATGTGCTCCTAGATGGTGCTTTTGGAACGTGATTGGATTATGCGCTTATAGCGGACTCACTGTTAGGAGGGATCTGGTTGGAAGAAGTGGGTCACTGGGGGTGTGGCCTGGAAGGGTTATCTCCCTTCCCAGCTCCTCCCTTCACTCTCTGCTTCCTGTCCGCCATGCCACAAGCAGCTCTTCTGCACTATGCCTTGCTGCCCTGCTGTCCTGTCTTGCAGCCAGCTGACCACAGGCTATAAACCATGAGCCAAAATGAACCTCTCTTCCTGTAAGTTGTGGATATCGGGTATTGTGTTCCAGTGACAAGGAGAGAAAGACAGTATGAGATGGTAACTATTGCTCCCAGTAATTCTTTCCCTTCATGATCGGCAAGTGCCATGTGACTGTGGTTTTCCCATGGGGAGGAGTAACTTCCTCATTCTGATTAATTGAGACTTGGCTGTGTCTCTGGCCAAGGGAATGTGGGCAGATGTGACATACTCCCCAAGCAGAAGTTCTAATTGCCTTTGCATGGACTGATATTCCTTTCCCCTTTGGCACAACCTTCAGGCTAGTTCCTGGAATGAAGAAGTCACTGAGATTAGAACAGACCCTTAGGTGTCCCCCAGCCACATGTAACATGAGCTAGAAACCAGCCTTTCTTTTAAAAAGAATTTGGGGTTTATTTTTAGCTTGGCAAAGCTGGGTGATTCAGTCTCTTGTGCTTTCCTTACACTATCAATGGCTTTTTACACTTAAATGTATTAAACACACTCATTGTCCATTTTCTGAGAATTGAGGTCAGCATCTGGAGTATTTGTGGTCTGACTTAGAAGCTGCTTCTTGTTTCTGCTGGCTCCTTCTCATGATGCATTCCCTTTGGGTTTTGTGATCCCCAGCAGTTAACCCGGAGGTTTTGTTTGACCATCCAGATATGGCTTGTCTTAGTTATCTTCTCACTGCTGTGACAAAATACACCCAAAGTTAAAGGAGAAAAGGTTTATTTTAGCTCACAGTTTGTAGTGGTTTCAGTCCATAGTTAGCTGGCCCCAAAGCATGGCAGCATGGCAGAGGAGAAATAGTTCATAGCATGGCAGGTAGAATGCAGCAAGCAGCAGCAAGCAGCAACAGCATCAGCAGCAAGTCTCCTTTTTTCTTTTATTCCATCCAGGCTACAAGCCTTTTGGGTGGTGCCACTCACACCCAAGGTGGGGCTATCCAGAGCTATGATAAACCAATTAATGGACTAATCCAGTATCATATACCCTTAATCCCAGTATCATACCCTTAATCCACATTCACACACCCTAGATCCAGTCATCTCTGACCACACCTGTGACCACATGAGGCTTTGGAGAGACTTCTAGATACAAGCCATAATGGCTGCAAACCTGCCTGAGGACCAGTTTGAGGTTATAACTTCTCAGGAAAGATGGATTTGCCCCTTCACTCAGAAACCAAAACCAAAATGATTTTCTTTCAGTTCCTGGTAAGGGCTGTGTAGTAGCCTGAGCATGCTCTGAAGATAACAGTATCAGTAGGTACACTGGACATCCTAGTACCACACCTGGGAATGTGACCTGATTTGTAAAAAGGATCTTTGCAAACTTGATGAAATTAATACTCTTGAGACGAGGATTATCCTGCATTATCCAGCTAAGCTTTAAATGCAACCACAAGTATCCTTAGAGAACCAGAGGGACATTATAGATAAAAGAGGAGAAAGTCATAAGGATTTGGAGGTAGGATTGATCTGGCTACAGCCAAGGAATACTGACATCTGAAAGAGGCAAACAATGGAGTATCCTTTGAGCCCCCAGATGCCCTTAAACATGGTGATTTTAGCCCAGTGATGCTGAATTTTGGGTTTTGGAGTCCAAAACTGTGAGAATAAGTTCTTTTGCTTAAAAAAATCACCAAGAGAGGATGTGAAGGGAGCTTCCTAGTTTGCCCTTATACATAGGGGGCAGTTCTTTGGGGTCTCCATTAAGCCTCCATCTTGGGGGATTCCTGCCTTTGTCTTCTTTTTTTCTTGGTACCAGGGATCAAACTTGGAACCTTGTGCTTTTGAGGCAGGCGGTGGAACCACTGAGCTACACCCCTGGCCCTACCTTTGTCTTCTATCCCCTCTGTCCTATGAAGAGGTGAAATCTCACAGAGTTTAATCAGATACTTTCAAAGTGAAAGGTGGCACTTAACTAATTTCTCTAGCTTTTGGGATTCTGAATATTTTTTAGCTCCGTGCTAGGAAATATTTTAAAAGTTGTTTTAAAACATTACACTGAGCATTTTAGTTGATTTCACCTGAGGGTCAGGGAGGTTACCTGTTCCGCCATATTGTGGGGAATGGAAATCTGCATGGCTCTGTCACTCAGGTTGGAAGGTGATGGCGGCATCCCTTTACCACTCATCATGCCAGAGGCATGGGGAACTCATCATTGAAGAGTTGGTCCCTTTATCAACTGCATTGTTAGGGGGATGGTGCTATGATTGGGATGTGCTTTGCCCCTCAGTGGTTTATGTGCTGGAAGCTTGCATGTCTGGGTGTGGTGTTGAGCAGGTGGAACCTTGAAGAGGTGAGATCTAGTGGAAGACCACTTCATGGGGCTCCACCTCTTAAATGGATCCATGCTGCCTCTTGGGACTGGATTAGTTTCCATGAGAGTGAGTTATTATGAGCAAGCCTCACACCTTCCCTGAATCCCTCTTCTGTCCCTGCTCCAGCTGTTGTGATGACATCCACCATGAGGTCCTCACCTGGGCCAAGCTGATGCTGGGGCCATGATCTTGAACCTCCAGAACCAAGAACTAAATAAACCTCCTTCCTTTATGAAGCACTCAGTCTGAGGTATTTTGTTACAGCAACACACAACTGACTGAAAGAGAAGGCAACTATGTGAAAGGACTTGTTTTCAGCACTAAGCAAACACCCATTGGTGGGAGTTGACTGCCAACGTGCAGAGTGGAGGTAAGCAGACAAAAGATAGTGCACTTCTCAGTGTGGCTTATGTCTAGATGTCCCCACCAAAGCCTCATGCAATCATAGGTGGGGCTTTTCAGAGGTGGCTGGATCTAGAGTGTGTGATGCTAGAGTTGATTCATGGTGCAATGCTGGGACTTAGGATACTGGGATTAAGGGTGTGTGATTACTAAATCAGCCCACTGATTGGTTTGGCACTTGGTTACCAAGCTGCCTCTGGTTCTGTCTTTCCTAACAAGATAGTGGCAGCAGCTTGGATGTCAACTACTGGCTCAGGGGGACCCATGCTTTCTCCCCCTCGTCTTCCCCTTCCAGTGTGTGTTAGTTACTTTTCTTGTTGCTAAGACAAAATACCTGACACCCAAAGTTAAAGGAGAAGAGGTTTGGTTTACAGTTCATAGTTGGCTGGCTCCAATGCTTTGAGTTAAGCCCACACTCCAAGGCATGGTGGCATGGCAGAGGGGCACTGCAGAGGAGAAACAGTTCATGGTGGGCTGAAGACACCAAGCAGCAAGTCCAAGCAAACTTAGCAGCTTTTTTCTGCCCCTCTGTCTTAGATTAACTAATGGTCAACTTGGAACACCAAGCTGAACTGAGTCAGTATGGTTCTGAGTATGGAAGACCCACTTGAGAATTACTACCAGTGGCCTTAAAGGAGAATTGGAGGGGAAAAATTGTATGATGTTCATTTACCTGGGGAGGCTTCCTGCAGCTGGTTTTCCTAATGCAAACTTGGCTGATCTTGTCATTGTTGGAGCTTGGGTCCTTGTTGTTGGATGAGAACAGCTACTATTCTTATCAGGGGAGCTCTGATCTTCACCTTGAGTATTGCTTCCTGGTTCCAGTGAAGATTCCTCAGCCTGGTGGCATGGATCCTTTATTCCTCCACTGCAGGCTTTCTAGCTTCCACCACTGGCCTTTGGGGCTTCCTGGTGCAGATCCTTGATATAGACAAGCAAGAGATATTGCTGTGGGCTCTAGGCCTCTGGGTGGCCTTGTGCTGGACATTGCTGTGGGATCCAGGGCCTTGGCTGGATTCTTTGGATCTCTAGTGTGTGGACAGATTTCTAGCACTCCTCTGCATTGGGCTTTTGGGGTGAATATTATAAAATAATTCTGTAAATTATATGTCCTATATTAAATCTATTCTCTTGCAAATCCTGACTATAACACTCTTCTATATTGTATCTAAGCTACCAAGCTTAGGGCAGGTGCCAAACCCATCAGTGGACTGATTTAGTAATACCACATCCTTAATTCCAGCATCTTTAAACATTCCAACCATGGCACCATTCTCCTAACAAACAACTCAATTGATCACGGGACCAACTTTTCAATGATGAGTTGTGTAGCAGACATCCCTGCCCAGTATCAACAGGCTATTAGTGGCACGAGCTCCTTGTCCCTCTATATTTTGCCTGTATTATATTAGGAGTTTAACCAAAGCTTTACATGACTCAAATGGGCATGTCAGATAGCAGAGTTGGGCAAGTAGAGCCCCTCGGCCAATGGCTGCTACCGAGACTTAAGTCCTAGTCCATGAAGAAGCAGGGCCTTGGTGAGTTCACTTCCAGCCAAGGTCAACTTGCCTGCAACTAAATTCTTTCCCTCTGAAGTACCCATTTGTTCTGTTCAGCAAGATAAATGAATCCATTTACCATGAATCACTTCCAGCATCACACACTCTAGATCTAGTCACCTTTGAAAAGCCCCACCTCTGATTACATGCAGCTTTGTGGGGACATTTAGACATAAGCCATAACACAATGCATATCCATTCTTTTTTTTTTTTTTTTGGTACTGGGGATCGAACTTAGGACCTTGCGCTTGCGAGGCAGGCACCTGAACCACTGAGCTAAATCCCCAGCCCGCATATCCCATTCTTGAAAGAGAGACTTCTTTTTCTCCAGACTCCATCTGGCCCATCTTAGGAGTTCAAAATGTGTGTGTATGTGTGTGTGTGTGTGTGTGTGTGTGTGTGTGTGTGTGTGAGAGAGAGAGAGAGAGAGAGAGAGAGAGAGAGAGAGAGAGAGAGAGAGAGAGGCAGAGATAAGGTAGAGATAGAGATATATATATAGAGAGAATATGAATGAATGCCTTATTCCGGGTGGACTTCTGGGGTTGGCAAATCCACATCCACTCAATTTCATTCTCCAGGGGCCTCTTAGGATTTTAGTTGCAAACATGGAAACCAGCTCTAGTTGACAGAAGCAGAAAAGCAGTTTCTTAATATGATTGAGGAACTCCCAGGGCCTCCAGAAGTTGGAAAAACAGCCCTGGGAGATACAGGCAAGAACAATGTCCAGTTCTGATCCAGTCTAATAGACATCGTGTTGCCACTGATGACCCCTTGGCCACTGAACACTTCTCCTAGGATTCCTTCTCCTCTCCCTCAAAGCTGGGGTGGAGCCTGGGGTGCAGTTTGTATCCTGGCAGTAAGGAGGGCTGGGAAAACAAGCCACTCAACAAGGAGAGGGTTCACACTTGTAAGGTGGGAGAGCCCCCCAATATGCAAAGGGATGCAGATGTGAGGCAGGCAGAAAGAACCCCAGTGTCTGCTGCAGGAGTGGGATTAAGAACGAGGGGGTTCCTTGTCTCCTCTCCTAACCCAGATGCCTCTCTAGGGACTAGGATTTAAGTCAGTTCTCTGTCAGCCCCACATCCAGGAAGAAGAGCTTCACTGGGGAAGAGGATGCATTTTTCTCTTGTCCCCAGATTATCCCCAGTCACAGTGAGAACTTCAGAGGCACTAAGAACTGGAAATAGGGTAGTTGTTCACTCACGATGTTATAAAGTAACTTAAACCCTGGACTGTAAAAGGAAGGTAAGGAGGTCCAATAAATGTCCATTCCCCCCACTCCACCCCATAATGCTTTCTTCTAAGGTTTCCAAGCAACAGGTGAAGGAGGAGGAGCCTCCCAGCAGAGCAGGAATGCGGGTGGTGGAGCAAGGCCATGTGGAAATCTGGGTCAGGATTTCTTACTCACCTGGAGCCACCAGGTAAGGGATAGCTAGTGGGCTGTCATCCAGAGCTATACCTAGGCCTGGACAAGATGAAAACCCCATCATCAAGCACTAGGCACACCTCACGGGGATTCTGATTCTGGAGAACTCATTGGACATCCTGTGAGCAGCCACCTTCAGGCCCATGGACCAGGACTTTGTGATCTGAACAGGTCCCCTGCCCCCCTGAGTTCTGGAGCTTGGACACTCTGTCCATCTGTCCTGGGAGCCTGCACTGTCCCCAAGGGAGGGAGGGACAATCGCTGAGACAGATGTGGGTCTAAGTGTTCTCAGCACACACAAAAACATCGTTAACACTGAGGCTGCAACAGGGAGATCACAAGCTTGAGCACAGCCTCGGGAACTTAGCAAGATGCTGCCTCAAAATAAAAAATAAAACCGTGGGAATCTAGGTGCAAGGCCTAAGCCAGGGTTGAACTCTCCTTGTGATGCAAGGAGGAGGCATAGCAAGCTGTCTCCCACCTCGGCCTGCTCGCGAGCATGCCAGCGTCAATCAGTTTCAAGGAAACAGCTGCAGCTGAGGTCAGATTAAAAGAAAATACACATTTGGGTATAGTGATATACCCTGATTAACTCTTCCTGAACCCTGGATCACATGGTTGCCTGCTTCTGGTTTGTGCAAGTCTAACAAAAGCAAGGAGCACTATCAGATCAGGACTGTTTGTCCACTAGAGGCACAAGTGCCCTGGTCCTCCTCTTCCAAATTATCTTTGTCTTGTCTTTTGTCCTCATTGGTTCTCCAGTTGGGGATAAACTTGTAGGCTGGTGCCTACAAAACATGGCTGGACATGGAGGTCAGTGGGAGGGCCCTGGGTCCCATCCTTATGGTACCCCCCAATAAAAAATTGAACTATTTTATTTACTTATTTACTTTTTTGAGGTGGCAGGAATTGAAGCAAAGACCTCACACATGCTAGGTAAGCACACTACTTCTGAGTTCTGTCTCCACCCCTGTGTCAAATGGTTTTAAAGTGTTATTCTTATGGAGGGAGTAACAGGTCTGCTTCACTGGGCAATCAGGCACAGCGGGAGGCACGCTGTTGCTGGCCTGTGTTTGTAGAGGTACTGGCACCTCGGCGAGGATGTTGCTGCTAGAACAGCTGCCATTTATTGATGCCTATTATGTGCTGGCACTAGGGTAGCTATTTTTTACATTTCTATTGTTAATCCTTAAACCTTTTCATTCCCACAGAGAGATGGAGAAACTGAGGCCACAGGTTAGTGTCTGCAGTGGACAAAGCCCAGGGACCTTCTATTCTTTTTAGCTTCCTAGACCAAGAGCTCCCATCTGACTTTAGGTCCTCAGGCTCAGCAAGTGCCTGGTCAACAGCAGACAGGGACAGAGAAATACCTGTTGATAGAAGGGACATCAAAAGTGGCGAACTGGAACTGGGCATGGTGGTGCATGGCTGGTACTTGGAAGGCTGAGGCAGGAGGATCATCACAAGTTTGAGACCAGTCTGGGCTACAGAGTTCAAGATCAGCCTAAACTACATAGTGAGAACCTGTCTCAAAAAACCCAAACATGATGAACTGGAGCCTCATTCACTATCTAACAATGAAACAAACATGGTACTATTAGTACTGTTATGGTTTGGACCTTAAATGACCCTCAAAAGTGCTATTGGGAGGCAATGGAACCTTTAAAAGGCGGGGCCTACTGTGAAAGGAAGTGAGGTCATGTAGGGCGTGTCTGTAAGAGGATATCTGTTTGTTTGTTTTTGGTACTGGGATTGAACTGGATCCTTGCACTTGTGAGGCAGGCGGCAGAACCACTGAGGTAAATCCCTGGCTCATATAAGAGGATATCTGGACTCTTCCCCCTGCCTCTGGTGACCACTGAGCTTCTCAGTGTCCCCTACTATGTGCAAACAGAGCTCCAAAGTGACAGGGCTAAGATACCACAGATGGAAACCTCTGAAACCATGATCCAAAATCAATCTTTCCTCCTTTTAAGTTGTTTATGTCAGGTATTTCATCACAACAACAGAGAGCTACCACAAACACAGCTGAGACAGAGATTCAAGCTCGGACAGAGCTTGAGCCATACACGAAACACACATGGGGAAAAACAGCGGCCCCTTTACGTCTCCTGAGCGTCCAGTCCCCATCAATCTGGCGTGGTGCTGGCCATTTTGGACTTGAGGATGGTTTTCCGGTTGGTCTGTTGACACTGTGGAAGGATTTTATAGCATCTCCTTTCTTTATTCCTCATAAATATGTTTCTCACAGTTAAAATCTGGTCCTTATTGGAATGAGCACAAAAGGCTGAAAAATGCACTTAAAAAAAAAAATCGTTAGTCTTGGTAAAAAAAGTGGTGAGTCCCCAGAATGGAGTTTGTTCTTGTTACTTTTGGTTTCGGCTTTTTGAGACAGGGTCTCGCTATGTAGGTCAGGCTGGCCTTGAAGGAAATTCTCCTGCCTCAGCTTCGCTGGTGCTAGGATTCTAGGCGTGCATCACCACACCTGGCTACAAACTAGTTCTTTGGTTGTTTGGACAAGTCCACTGTCTGAGAGTTGTAGATCTGGTGTTTGCTCAGGAGGTTGTGCTGATCTCTCTCTGAGGCAGACTCGGGGAGAGCAGGGTCGCTGGGTCCCACTGAGTAGGGTTCCTCCTCGGAAAGTAGCTCTGGGGGTCCTGGTCCAGACGGGGCCTCAAGGCTGCAACTGTCATCAGGATTCTGCCTGCTGTTTTCAGAGTATTCTGTAATGACACTTAGCTTGTCGAAAACGTCACTCTCACCGGAGAGTGGGAAGGAGAAAACCAGAAGTGTCCCGTGATGTGGGTGGCCCAAAAACTGCAGGAGAAAACAAAAAGGACAGTTAATTATCAAAGTTCCCCATTGCTTTTTCTGGGCTTGCAAGAATTTTATGCAGTACTTCTGGCTTGGAAAATATGGTTTTAAAAATGTAACATAAGCTGAGCATGGTAGTGCACACCTGTAATCCCGCCAGGTGGGAAGCTGAGTGTTATGGTTTGTGTCTAGATGTCCCCCCAAGGCCTCATGTGGCCATAGGTGGAGGAGGTGGCTGGATCTAGAGTGTGTAACACTGGAATTGACTCATGGTGCAATGCTAGGCTCCAGGGCACTAGGATTAAGGGTGTGAGTGCTACAGGCCCCAAGTAGTCTGGATAAGATAAAAGGGGGTGGAAGAGGCTGTTAAGGCCTCTTGTTGGTTTGCTTCTGTCTATCAACCATGAAATGTTTCTCTGCTACACCACTACTCTGCTTTGGAGCCAGCTGATTATGGACTGAAACTTCTACAAACTGTGAGCTAAATAAACCTTTCTCCTTTTAACTTTAGGTGTTGGCTATTTTGTCTTAGCAATGAGAGAAAAGTAACTAAGACACTGAGGCAGGAGGATCTCTGCAAGTTCAAGGCCAGTTCAGGGTACATAGCGAGGCCCTGTCTAAAAAAGGGTAACATTAACTCTACAGTGGTTCCTCTCAAAATTCAAAATAGAATGAGCTTATGATTTAGCAATTACATGCCTCAGTATAGTCTCCAGAGAAATGAAAGTGATCCTCAAATGTCCTGAGGCAACACTGTCTCATAGGAATGTATCCTGAGGCACATATGGTTGTTGCCAGGGTCTGGAAACTAGTGTTTAATGCACATAGATTCCAATTTTGGAAGACTAAAAAGTTCTGGAGGTGACTGCACAACAATGTGAATTTACTTAACGCCACCAAATTGCACTGTTAAAAACAGTTACGCTGGTAAATTTTGTTATGTGTATCTTATCACAATTAAAAAAGATGGGACAGTGAGGTGTACAACTCATTTGCTAAGTGCTCACAGGTTGCCCTGTAATACTGCCAGTCTCAGTACCCCTCCCCAGGGTGGTGAGGATCGAACACAGGGCCTTGTGCTGTTAGCCTGATCACAGTGCTGTGGGGCTGACACAGCCTGGCTGTTATTTCTTCCAGGAAGCAGGAATGCCACAGATCCTGGAAAAATACAGAGCATCTCCAGCGCATCCTCACGCTTAGTTAGGAGCCTCTTTGGTATCCCCAGCATCCAGTGTGTCCCTTGATTTCAGCCCTTAGCCCTGTGCTAAGGTATGTACCCAGGAACCAAATGTGGCTATGGGTAATGTGGCTAGTTCGAATCAATGTGTACTGTGTGAAATACATACAGGTGATGAAGATCATCTGTGAAAAAGAACACGAACTATCCTAAAGGGCCTTAAAAAATACATTGCTTATTGGTGCAACGATGCTCTTTTAGATGTATCGGGTACATAAAGTACAATGTTCATTTCAGCTGTGTCTTTTTACCTTTATAAATGCTGTCTCCTAGCACATTTAAAATACATGTGGCTCATGATACATTCCCACGAGATGGGGTTGCCTCACAACATCTCATGGGCACTGACTCGCCACAGCTTGTCTCTCCCATGTACAGGGCCAGTTAAAGACAGGGACCACAGTCCAGCCACCCTTGTCTCAATACTCCGAACAGTGTAGATGTGCATACACTGCCAGAAATCTCTGTTGATTGCATGTTCTCTATTCTTCATCCTCATAGGTCCAGCAAAGCCCTTCGTCTCCAGGATTCAATGGAGAAACATCCTTTAAAGCTTTGCATTCTTAACCCATCCCCTCAGATGGAACTTCCTTGCTTTCCTCCTTAATCCATCAGTCTCCTCTCCCCGTAATGTCATGTCTGCTCAGTCTTCTGATGACTCAGCCGGAGTGGAGGGTGCCTGCCCTACCGCTAGTGTGGACCCGCCACTATTTCCCCTCCTGGCTCTTAAGCAGCTCATGAAAGAGAGTGGGGAGGCCAGGGGCACTACGTCCAGATCCCTGCTGGGCCATGGAGGAAGCTAGGGGAAGAGGAAGCTCTCTGAACCCTTAGATCCAGTGGGTTCATGAGACTGGGCTAGAAGGTACCACTTGGTTCTCCCAGGAAAAAGCAAGGAGAGGAAAACAAGAGAAAATGCACTAAATCTCAAAAAAGCAAGTGTCAGGCTGAGTCTCCTGGTTGGACACACACAGACACAGGTTGTCATGGTTTATATCTAGCTGTCCCCCTAAAGCCTTATGGGATCACAGGTGGGACTTTTGGAAGGTGATTAGATTTTGGGGGCTGACGGCAGGCTCACTAGTAGGAGGTGGGGTCTGGTGGGAAAAGGTGGATCCCTGGGGGTTCACATCCTTCCCCAGGTCCTCTCTTCACTCTCTGCTTCCTGTCTGCCATGCTGTAAGCAGCTTTCCTCTGCCATGGCTTCCTGCCCTGCAGCCAGTGGGCTATGGGTTAAAAATGCGAGCCAGAATAAACCTCTGCTCCTTTAACCTGTGGGTGTTGAGTATTGTGTCCCAGTGAGGAGGAAGTGATTAAAAGCATAGCTCCTGAAATACAGCTCGACACTCTATGATGGATAAATTTCCCTATTGCTTTTTCATCTCAAAGTCTCCCACCCAGCCAATCTCCTTAAATTCAAAATGACTCTATGGGTCATGGTTAACCCACTTTTAAGTGATGAGCCAAACTTGAGAATTTGGTGATCTGCTCTGTAGTTTTCTTTGCCCTCACTCTCACCCTGCTCCAGCACCCCAAGCCCTTGTAGCTCTCAGATATTACAGGGCCAGTGAGCCTGGGAGGCAAGCGTTCTTTCCAAAAGGTCCTTGAATGATAATAAAATTTGTCTTGGCTTTGATTTGCCATCTGATCTTTCCCATCTGACTAATTTCTTTGATGGTGAAGCCAAGCAGCAAAAATAGCAGGTTTATTTTTTTTCCTGGTTCTCAGTTAACAAAACACTTTCTTCCCATAGCAAAGGGCCTGGCCCTCTTTGTTCTGCCTGTTCCAGCTGTGGTTTTCCAGAAGCTCAGCCTGGAGTTCCTGACTCTTTCCGGTGCTGCAGGGCTCGAAGGTGCTTCTTTTAGAAGGTTCTAGCTTCTCTGTGGGCACAAGCACTGCTTTCTATCCACAGTGGGTGCTGTCCTGGGCTGCCCAAGTTCTTGGGACAAGCGTGGGGCCGCTTATCCTCAGCTTCCAGTGGACAGTTGAAATGGCCACAGCTGGGTCCCTTTCCAGGAGACACCTCCACAGGAGAGGAAGCAGGTATGGGCCAGGGAGCAGGAGGCCCCACCCACTCCTCCAGCCCGGGGAGCCATCTACCAATGAATATGCTAACTGAACCTGAAGCTCATGTGACCCGGCAGATCCTTGAAGAGTTTATGGTGAGAAAAAGACTGGGTAGAGTTCACCACCAAACCCAAGAGGAGAATCACAGTGCAGACCCTAGAGCTCTGGGCTAGGCTGGGCCATCTGCAGCAGATCAGTTCATTCTGTTTGAACAATTCCTGGAGGGTTCAGGGACCTGGCAGAGACAGAGTCTGGGACCATGGGATACTGAATGACAATGCCCTGAAGGGGCCAAAATATAGTCACTTACGTCAAAACCAAACTAAATGAAGCTGAGAGGTCATGAAAGGGAAGTCTTCATGTATGGTTTGCCTGATATTAGGAAGAACTACTGCAAAAGATCCTACCAAACCACAACCTTGCACAAAGCCACCTCTACAAGGACATGTGCTCAAGATCTGCCACATGTGTGCAACTATGGCCACACGTAAGAGTTGTTACTGATCTTTAGAGCCAGGACAATTGTTCCAAAACAACCTACCAGACTTTACTCACTTTACCTTTAAAAACTTGTTTTCCTTTGTCTCCCCGAATATTTCTAAGGCCCCCCATCGCTTGCCATCACACATGTACCCTGGATTTGCAAATGTTCTGCTCATTCCTGGAAAGAACATCATTTTTCTTTAGAAAATCTCTCTGTTATAGAAGCTACATCACCACAGGGCCTGTCAGACCCATCAGGTGCTAAGACAGGGTGTGGGGTACAGGTCAGCCACACACACAGGTGGCTTAGGCTCCCATGCTGTCTGTCCCTCTGCACCTGCTCTACTTCTGCTCACAGTATGACCATATAGGGGAGCAGGTCCTCTTTCTCTCCCTGAAAGGGAAAGGCCAACTTGACAGCATGGTATGTGGTTCAAACCAGAAATGTCTGCTGCTGCAGTGTAGCCCCAGGCAGAACTAAGCTGTCCATCAGGCAGACCTTTGGACTGTATATCTGGTCGACCCCTTTGTGCGTAAGGAAAAGTATCCCAAGATCAGGCTTACCATGGAATCACAGCAGCCTTAATGGCCAGGATGGGGGTTGGGGCCTAGAGGAGGGAAAGCTGGATGGTCAGGTTCAAGGATGTCTGGGGAAGATCTCTAAGGGCTATGGGACTGGGGAGGCCTCTGTTGTAACAATATCACAGCTCATCTCTCTCTCTCTCTCTCTCTCTCTCTCATCTTGCTACCTCTCTCTCTTAAGGGAATTATTTCCAAGGAAATTCCTCATTAAGCCATTGGAATGGTCATCTCTATCTCAGAGGTAATTTCCTGGAAAATGAGAGCAAAGATCGGTCCTTTTGGAGTCTGGGCTTGGCATATTTTCATTTTCAAGTGAGAATGTTAAGTTATCCCTCAGGTATGCACAGGGATGGGTTCCAGGTCCCCTTCTGGATACCAAAATCCACAGATTCCTTATATTAACCGGTGTAGTATATGTATGTAACCTGTGCACATTCTACTGTGTACTCAATCATGTCTAAATTATCTATGCCACCTACACTACAATCTAAATGCTAGGCAAATCATTGGTATGCTGTATTATATAGGGAATGACAATTAAAAGGCTTTGTACATGTTTAGCACAGATGCAATTAAAAATATTTGATCTACAGTTGGTTAAATGCACAAAGGTGGAACTCAGATACAGAGGGCAGACTGTATATACAGAATTTAATCTTTTAGGGTCTCTTCAGTCCTATAAACTTCAGCAAACGGCATTCTCCTTCTAAACCCTTTGAAAATAGCTTCCCTAAAGTCTAGGATACACTTCCTGGTATTCCAAACCTGAAAACAAATCTCTTCCTCCTCCCACCCTCTCCCTCTGGCTTTTTGCTGGCTCTTAGCCACAAGCTTTCTCTTTTCTTCTCCAGTGTGAGCTCTGCTGTTTCCTTTCCAGCCCCGGAACTGTCACCTTTGCGCCCCGAGGACCCGGGCTTTGGGCAGTGAAGGCAGAGAAAGAGCAATGTGCAGGTCCACGGGTGGCTTCTGGAACAAAGCTTGGCCTCCAGGTTCCCCGAATGGGCCCAAGGGAATGGATCAGTGCATAAGATGTGTGCGATTCTCCCAGAAAACACGTGTGCTCTAACTTTACAGGACAACCCTTTCCAAGTGGGGTTTTCCAAACTACATCTTGCTCCATCCTACCTACCTCTTTCAGGTGCTGCGGAAGAGAACTCCCGGGTGAGAAGGTGTACTTGGTCTTCTTGTAGACATACCACAGCAAGGTGAAGCATCCCAGGAGCACGAGCAAGGCCACAAAGACCGAGACTATGAGGATGCAAGCCACCAGCCAGGAGGGGGTCGTTTCTGCAGGCATCATGGGGTGGATTAGTCTTGTCATGTACAGGTTGGGCCACAGTGATCCTCAGACCATTTTCACCAGTCCCTGAAAACAGGGCCCATATATTCATTCTGGATGGCATCCCAGAAACACAGAGGCTTTTGGAGAATCCAGGGGTTCTTAGTGAGTTTGACCCCTTCCTATGTTCTTTAAAATTTGGTTTCTGGCATTATTGCTGATACACATAACAAGATTTTAAGCAAGAATTCTGATCCATTTCGCCTATGTGCAGGGTGGCACTGGGCTGTCTGCTGTGGATATACCTTCTCTGCCTTGAAGCAGCAAGCAGACTCCCTGTCCCTGAGCCCAAGGGAAACAGAGGCTGGGGGCTGGGGCCCTGTACCGAGAACTGCAAACACTCTGTGTACTAAAGACTTCAAGAAATCCGACCAAAGCTCAGCAAGGCTTCTAGCAGCCTGAGGCCACAAGGCCATGTCCTTGAGTGGGATCTGGGGCCCCTGGATTTCCTGACTGAAACCTTCAAGGCTGCTCAAAGAGTGTGCTGTGTGTTTTGGCCAATGCATCACCACAGGCGCCTGATCTTAATCTGAGAGCTTTTACTATAAATTGCTTCTTCCAACTGTCATTCTTTCCTCTGTCCCTTTGAGATGCGTATGTGTCTCCTACAATACAGGAGGGTCCTCTTCAAGAACCTGAGAGCCATTTCTTTGAAATCATCAGGAAGGACAGTCTCTACGGGACAGCAAAAACCTGACTTTGATAAATGCAGTTAGCAGACATGGAAGGGCTAATGGCAATGGTATTTAATTATTATTACTTTTTGATAGTACTGGGGATTGAACCCAGGGCCTTCACACTGAGCTATATCCCCAATCTTTCTTCATGTTTATTTTGAGAAAGTGTCTTATTAAGCTGCCCAGGCTGAGCTCAACCTTGAGATCTTCTTCCCTGACCCTGCTGCTCCCCTCCTTCCCTGTAAGACGCACAGTCTCCTCTACATAAATGGAGCTCAGCTCTTTATCCTGCTGCAGTTGGATAAAATCGGTTTTTATTGCTTTAGTCTCATTTTGTTTATTTTTCACAGCACCTGGGATGTCACCCTGGTCATTCCTGGTCTCAGCTCCTTGTTCAGCACCAGGCCGCTCCTCCAGTTGCCCTGGCCACCTGGCCTCTCTCTACCTACCCCTTGCCGATGAGCACCACCCTCCTGAGTGGGGCCAAGAGAACAAACTCTGCTTGTTTAAAGGCAAGTCACCTGAAAGGGACCGTTTGTGGGGAAAATGCCACCTGTCACTTGGACTGGACAGATCAAGGAACTCTGAACAAGTACACTGGCTTTGGAGCTACACCAACTGCAGCCATTTGTGGCCTCTCAGGGCACTTGTCACAGCGTGTGACTCACAGTGGACACTTCTTAAATATCAGCTAGATGGGTGGGATGTCTGCACGGAACAGAGGCCGGGAGGAACGGGCCCCACCTTCTGCCTCCCTCCCTCGGCCTCCTGTGTCTGTGTCTCTGCAAGCACTGACCTGTTCTGCCCTACTTGGGACTCCTGCAGTTCCCCACTAATTCTTGTTTCATGAACCAGAAGCAACGAGTGGTTTTCCACTTTGGGTGTGTTCCACTCAGTATGCTGTTCCTCTTCCTTGTGAGTGTGGGGTGGGCTAGATTCTGGCTGATAATAGGGATGGGAACCTGGCACCCCAGCTCTTGAGAAGACTCCAGGCTTTTTCTCATCCACCATCTCTCATGCTTCCATTAATATGTCAGTCACCAGGGAGACTCATGAAAGCACGCTCAACTAATTCATGTCAGTATCATGACATCTTACTGATGTAATTGTTAACTTTCCCCCCATGCCCCACTATCCTCTCTCACACCCCCCTCTCATTCCCTTCCTCTTGTCTAATCATAGCCTCCCTTCTACTTTCACGTCCTCTTTTTTAGATTCCACATATTGGGGAAAACATTCAGTACTTGTCTTCCCCAGTGTGGCTTATCTTGTTTAACATGATGAGTTCCAGTTCCATCCATCTCCAAAAGCAGGTTTTCAGTTGCTACATTTTACTCTTTCTTTCATAAAATGCTTTAATTTTACTAATTAATGGGTGATCATTTATATTCACAAGTTATTTGTGATACTTTTTTTTTGTGGTACCAGGGATCAACTCAGGACTTTGTGCTCATGAGACAGGCACGCTGCCACTGAGCTAAATCCCCGGCTCTTCGTAAGTTATTTGAAATATTTTTATTTTTAGTCAAACTGTACACCTCCTGCCAGGCTTCATGGCTTGAGGGAACCTGCACATGTGTCACCTTCTGTATCTGAGGTTGCCGAGCCTCTTGACAACATCTTAGCATAAGAATAAGGCCTTTTTTTTTTTTTTGTACCAGGGATCAAACTCGGGTCCTTGTGCTTGTGGGGCAGGCGGTGGAATCACTGAGCTAAATCCCCGGCCCAAGGCCTGCTTTTATTAATAACTATTTGTTATAATTTATTGATTGTAGGGAGCTATCTGAGCCACAAATGCTTTTCACCTAGCACGCAAGTACAGCACATCTGCACATGAAAAGTGATCAATCTCCTGGCCAATGGGCCTTTTCTTTCTCTTGGTGTTTTAAGAAACACCAAGTATGGTGGCACTCTGCTAGACATCACGGTCCCCCGTGGTATCTAAGAGACCATGGTGAGGTCCTCATTCCATATTTCACCAGGGGCCCTGATACAAGTGACACTGGTGGAGGTGAGTGGTAAGGTTTCCAAAGTCTCTCTTCTCATGATCGTGTGACTGTGCCCCAGGAGAGAGGCTTTTGGGGTGTGTGTGTGTGTGTGGCAGGGCTCAAGCTCTGCTTGGTGGTCTTGGGATGACC
This sequence comes from Heterocephalus glaber, assembly GCF_053883595.1. Taxonomy (NCBI): domain Eukaryota; kingdom Metazoa; phylum Chordata; class Mammalia; order Rodentia; family Bathyergidae; genus Heterocephalus; species Heterocephalus glaber. Next base: position 10,271,150 of record NW_028258138.1, read on the forward strand.
CAGGAGCTTTCTTCTGGGAGCCTCTGAGGGCAGTTCTGGTAGAGCAGAGGTGGCTCATGGAGGCAAACCTCAGCTCCCAGGTGGACAACGGTCCCATCAATCCCTTGGTCTGAGGGAATGGCCTCCTCAGAAGGGAGGGGCGGTCTTCTCTGCCCTGACCAATCAGGGCCAGAGACCAAGCAGAGGAGGCGGTGCCCACTTCTGAACCGGGATGGAGTCTGAGCTCCACGGAGTGAGGTCCAGGGCCTAGGGGTGGGGTCTACACAGCCTGCTGCAGTGCTGACAGCAGCAGCTCACTGGCTGTGGCTCTCATGACTCACCGTCCTCGGCTGTGCGCTCACACACAGGCTCACTCCATTCCCCAGTTTTGTTCCGATCAGGAAGAAACCCTCGAACCCGAACGCAGTAAGTTGTCCATGGCTCCAGGTTCCGGACGAGCTCAAAGTCGTACTGAACAGTGACAGCAAACTGGTAACGAGACGAAAATAAGACTGCGCCTCAGCAGTGAAGGGACAGCATTTTTTCTTCCTCATCTTTTTTCTTTCCCCATATTTAACAGTTATAAACTCAGCTTTAGGGTTAAAATAGGAAAAAGCAGGTGCGCGTGCTCTTCCCAGCTCATTCTGGGGAACCGGACACCACTCGAGGGCGCAGCAAAGCCTGTGATGCTGACAGAACGTCTCATGGCCCCGATTCTGTGGCTTAAAGCATCCCAGCTTCTTGTTCTTTTTAAAAGATAAACCCATTTTAATGGGCTGACCCATGTCCCATAAAACTTCATCACTGGTGTCAACCGTGGCGCCTGGGCACGTGATCTGATTTGGAGTGAGGGTGTGTACTGCGGTAACCGAGTTAAAATGAGGTGGTGAAGGTGGCTCCCTAATTCAGCATGACTGGTACCTCCTCCTGAGGCCCTGGCTCACTTGAAGGCCTCTGCTCTGGCGGCTGTAGTTACATTTCATCTCAGCTGAACCTAGATGTAGGATTCATAATTAGTGATGTACTTCTGAATTTGAGAAGCTGAAACAGTTCCCGGCAAATAAAGGGAACTAGGGAGTACACAAAGTGACCACAGGCTTTTTTTTTTTTTAACTTCAGTGATTGGTTATGTTTCTTTTGGGATCTGGGCTGTTTATTTTTTTTATTTTTTTGGTACCAGGGATCGAACTCTGGACCTTCTGCTTGTAAGGCAGGCGCCCGAACGACTGAGCTAAATCCCCAGCCCTAGTCTGTTGATAGCTTGTCAATATATTTTTATTGCATGAGAAATTAAGCTTATTGAGGGCAAGAAATGAATTATTTCTAATGATACATGAACTAGATAGTATAACTTTTGTTGCTGTTGGTTTTTTTTGGTACCAGGGATTGAACTTGGGTCCTTGCACTTGCGAGGCAGGCGGCGGAACCACTGAGCTAAATCCCTGGCCCTGTTTTTGTTTTTTTGAGACAAGGTCTCACTATGTAGTTCAGGCTGGCCTTGAACTCGTTATGTATCCCAGGCTGGCCTTCGAACTCATGGTGCTCCTCCTGCCTCAGCCTCCCAAGTCCTAGGATTACAGACATGCACCACCATGCCTGGCAAATGGTATAGCTTTTAATAAGTCAATTAGAAAGCAATCAAACCAACCAAACCAAAGCAAAAGCCAAAACACTGGTCTTTACTGCTAATGTCCCTAAAAATTTACAATGTACTTTTTCAAAGACTAAACTCACAGGTTGATCCCCAAGTGGCCACCAGGCAAGGACATGAAAGGTCCACCTCAGGTCCCCTGGGAGGCTTTTTCTGTCCTCTCACTTCTATTCTACTCAATTTCTAGATTAATCTTCTCACTTTCTCCCATGAGAAAGAAATGGAATTTGCAAAAGCCCTTCATGCTGTTAGTTTAGAGAATTAACCTGGCACTGTCTGGGAGATATTTAAATACTAGCTTATGAAAGGGAACCATATAAACCGGTTATGGTGACACTGCAGGTTCCTTTCAGGGGGCAGCTAAGGAGCAGGTGGCCTTTTCAGTGTCTGCATCATACTGAAGGTTTCTTTCTTCCTTTGTTCCCCACGTTTTTTGTTAGTGCACACTGGTTATACAGGTAAATGGGTTTCATTCTGGCAGATGTGCACATGCGCGTAACATACTTTAATCATTTCCCCCTTCACTCCCTTCGCCCCACTCCCTGCTACATACTGGAGGTTTCCACACAACCTGGCAAAGCGAGAGGATGAATGTGTAACCAGATGCCCGTGATGTGCGTGTGATCCAGATAAGAAGCTAAATATGAAATGAGATTTGCATTTCACGCTTGGTAGAGGAGGCGCTCAGCCATGGGGACTGTGAAACCGGATCCTTATTTAGAAGATACTGTAACCCTGGAAGCCAGTCCTTGGGTCTTATCTTTAGTCCTAGGACTGAGCAGAGACACCTGCACCTGCTAAGTGGTTAGGAAACTAAATATTCTGTATTGCTTTCCAAGGATACATTTCCTGCAGTCTTGATTATAAGCAAAACTGCCTCTTTTGTGAAGGAGGCAGATTTCCTGCATGCCATGGTTTGAACGTACGTGTCCTGCTCCAATTCATATGAAATTTAATCACCGAGGTGATAATATTAAGGTCATGCACTCTAAGAGCCCTCAAGAATGGGGTTGGAGGGCCGAGGATTTAGCTCAGTGGTTTTGCTGCCTGCTGTGAAAGCGCAAGGACCTGAGTTCGATCCCCGGTACCAAAAAAAAAAAAAAAAAGAATGGGGTTGGTGACCTTATAAAAGAGGAGGAAGCTGTTCACCCCTTTACCCTTCACCTTATTCTAAGGACACAGCAGAAAACATCCGCTAGGAAGCCGGGACCAAGGTCTCCCTGGACTCTGGGTCTGCTGGTGCCTTGATCGTGGACTTCCAGGGTCCAGAATCATGAGAAATATTGTCTACTGTTTATAAATTACCCAGCCTGTGGTATTTTACTATCACAGCAGAAGCAGACTAATACACTGCATCATTCAATGGAGAGTTTTGGTGGGAAAATTACCTTGATTTGTTTTGGTTATTCAGTGTATGTGCCTACGTTTAATTACATCATCCTAAGACAATAAACCTAGGTGATCTTTTCCTTCCTAACTCTTGAGGATTAACTGATAATACATCTTACATAATAGCTATGTAAGTCAGTTTAGGACCATGAATAGCAACCTGCTCCGAATCACTAAGTTTGACCCTGGATATGTGAAGAGTCCTGGTTCCTCATGAAGGGAAGGGAACCTTAGGAAGTGACCATTATTCCAGGCAGTGGCACAAGTTTACATTTTTCATTTTGTCATCAAATTCCCCAACAATCCCATGAAGTGGGGGTATTCTAATCCCTGTTTCATTAATGAAATACGTTATTATGCCCCTTTTGCAGACCTAGGGAAATCAAGACTGTGATCGCTAGAGACCCATGGTGGCCGAGGCATATTCCAGTCAGGTCTTTTAGCTCCAAGCCTGTGCTTTGAAAAAATTGTTCCCCCAAAGACTGCAACAGGGAAAATGGGTAAGAAAGGCAAAATGTGATACTGTTTACCCAGCATCCTAGGGTGGGGGTGCTATGGATTCAGGGTACTGATCTGCAGTATGCATGTGGCATGGGGGTTTGGTGCTGAGAAACAGCAATCATTCAGCTAATCCCGATTCAGCTGACCCCAACTTCCCTCATCCAGTTGCTGACTCAGCCCTGCTTCTCCTGCAGCTTTCCTCTAAGACAGAAAGGTCAGCTGTTATTGTGTAGAATCCACCCGCAAGTCCGCTTTATATATGTCCCTTGGGAGTCTGGGAAGGTTGAGCCCAAAATACCAGTCATCCTTCAGCTTGGGAAGTTTATAGCTTTGAGAATAGGACCTAGACCCAGACCTCTCCGGACCATGGGCGCTGTCGCCTTGCAAGACCTCACCCAGGTAGACTCCTGGTCTCCTCTATCATCATGGCCTCAGACCGAAGCTGAGCAAAGCATGCATATGATAGGGCAAGCTTACCTTTTCATCAGTGCCATTTTTCCAGAACTGCACATTATAAACCCACGAGTCATAAATCTTCCTCATGGTCCATGTGTAAGGTTCATTCTCAATTTGAGGGGCTAAGAGACGCATCTGTAAAGAATCAGCAAGTGCTTCTACATGTACTACAGGAGGTCCAATAACGGCTAAGCACAAGATCAAAGGAAAAGGACAATCAGAACAACATTTTACAAACTTTATTTCAGCATAAATGTTCACAACTGTGTAGGACAATTAATCTTCTAAAGTACAGTGCTGTTGACAGAGCACTGCTATGACACTGACTGAAGTGGCTAAGAAGGATAGATGGATTTGATTTCCTTAAAGAAACCTAGACAACCTTTATTAATCAAATTTGGTCCATTTATATTTTTGTAATTTCCAATACCTTTAGAAGTATTCCTACTATATCATTTTATGCTGTTCATAAAGATTGCTTTTTTTTTTGTACCAGGGATCAAACTTGGGACCTTGTTCTTGTGAGGCAGGCACTGGAATCACTGAGCTAAATCCCTGGCCGAAGATTGTTTTTTTTTTTTTCCCTTAAATTCTTTTATCGGTACATTTTAGGTATACAATACGTTGACATTTATCGTTGAATACTCGTACCGGTACATGATGTATCTTGGTTCTTATTTTTCCCCCATTCCCTGTCCTCCCTTCAACCCCTCCACCCTTCCCTAGTTCAAGATTGCTTTTCAAAATTTTATTTTATTGGCTCCTTCTCCTTTTTCCTACTTTTTATGAGCCTAAATTTTCTTTTCCTTGCCGGGCTGGAGGCCAAAGATGGTATTTCTATTATCTTTTCTGGTTACCTTTACACGTTTAACATATGTAATTAACCATGTATTCTTCCAAGTTATGTTTCACCAGATACTCCTGTGACTGCCCCTTCCACTTCCTCTGGATCTCTGGCCAAATGTCACTACCTCATAGACTGTCTCGTCTCACCCGATAGAAAGAGTGGCTCCCATCTCTTCCTGTCCTGTTAGCTTGCTTTGGTTTTCTTGAGAGCCACAGGCACAGCCTGCCATAAAATACCCATCTGTTTGTTTATTATTGGTCTTCTGATGAGAATAGGCATTTTGGTCTTTGCTGTTGTGGTTTCAACACTAACAATGTGCCTGGCACACAGCAGGTGGTCAATAGTCACAGAAGGAATAATAAATGGCTCTGGGAAACTGCTGTTTGAGTCATGTCTGGTATTCTTCTCTGGCCCTGATACTTTTTTGGGAGGTGCTAATAAGCCCCTCTCTACCATTCTAATCTGCTAGTCTGAAAACTGAACGAAACAACTTGTTAGATATTTTCTCAAAGTGAGTCTGAATAGGTTTTGCATGATATCGAATGACTAAAATATATAAACTTCCAGAGGTGAATATCTAATACAAGGCAGGCGTTGCCAAGAGCCCGGACACAGGAGCCTGAGTCTGAATCCTTGCTCTGCCACTTACTACCTGTGTGAACTCTCAACAAGCTGCTTAACCTCAGTTTCTACAGGAAGCATCCTCAAATGGGGATAACTGTAGGGTTTGTTTGTTTGTTGTTTCTTAAGACATGGTCTTGCTATATAGCTTAGGCTGGTCTTGAACTCCCTATATAGCCCAGGCTGGCCTTGAATTCACACTCACGGTGCTCCTCCTGCCTCAGCCTCCCGACTGCTGGGATTATAGGTGTATGCTACCATGCCCAGCTTCAATGCACTTTTAACTTAAGACATTTTCAACATATGATGGCGTTATAGGACTGTAACCCCACTGTAAATCAAAGAGCATTTGTAGTATGTTTTGAAGACTTGGATTATTTGAGTCTGTATTTTTTGTTTATTTTTACAAAGAAACCTTTAGAAAAGATCATGCAACTTTGATAATTTCTGACTCCAGAAATAAGCATTTGTTGTTGTATTTGTTTGCTGTGATGCAACTGGCAATGAGAGGAAGGACACCTGGCTACATCCTCTACCAGAAGGCAGGAACTGTGAGAGCCACGCAGGACAGGGGCAGGGGACTGACAGAAAGACCCCTCCCCAGAGAGAACCCTTTCAGTGCTTCCCCGACTGCTCCTTGGGGCACTGGATGTGGGTTTTGGTGCAGAGGGTCTTGTAACTTCTGAATCCTTTTTAGTCTCAGTTGTTTCCTGTTGGTTTAATGTTTTTAATTCCTGATGTCCCAAATATGTTCGTCTTAGGGCTTCTGGCAAAGCTGCGTGGCCTTTGATCTATCCTGGGAGAGTGGGAAGTTTCCCAGCCAGCCTGCCCAGCCCGTGTGCTGCCGTCAGCGTCCCTCCCTCCTGTCCTTCCCCTGGGCAGGGTGCCTGTCTGCGTCTGGCCTTCCTGCCTTTATTCTTTTCCCTTTCATGTCATATTGCTTTGGTGAAGTCACAGTTCCAAAATGACCGCCCCCCCAATTGCCACCGGAATCCTTCTAGTTCTTCGCATTAACAGCACTGGCCCCCCTCATACACACTCTTGAGGTGGTGAAGTTATTAAACTTATAGTTAATTATCTTATTGATGATACATATATTCTTTCTTGTCTTACCCACAAACTTTTTTTTTTTTGGTGCTGGAGATTGAACCCAGACCCCCAACACATGCTAGGCAAGTGCTCTTCCAATTCACCATATCCATACCCCTTTTAAAAACTGCAGACAGGTTCTTGCTAAGTTCCCCAGGCTAGCCTCAAATTTGCAATCTTCCTGCCTCGGCCTCCTGAGTAGCTGGGATAATAGGCATGCACCACTGTGCCGGACTGCCTGTGGACTTCCCTAAGGTGACAGCTCTCTCTGTTACACTCCCTAATGCCCTTGTGCAAGGCCATCCATTTCACAGGCATTCAAAGAATTCTTGTGGACAGACCAACCACTGTAGGGGGAAACCCAAGACAAGATGATGATATACAACAAAACGAAAAACAAAATAGCTTACTGTCATCCACGGGACAGAAAGTGATGTTCACCCAGTCCGAATGCTCCTCTGCAAGCTCTGCCCTGACTCTCAAGGTGTGGTCGCCATACTTGGAAAGATTTGAGAAATCACATTCTGTGGAGGCAGTGCTCTTGCATACTTCTTGGAATTTCTTATAACTATACAACCAGAAAGACAAAATCACGAGAGCTCTAACTTCAGTCTCCCGAGGCTGCTTGGCATTTTATACCCTTCGTACCAAAGATGAATGGAAGTTAATAAGAGACATGCAAAGTAGTTCTTAACAATCAATCTTGGTGAACAGAATGCATAATTCATATTAGCATTTCCCAAACTGTATGCTATGGGGCCTTACTGACCCTTGGATATCATAAGGCATTTCAAAAATAATATACTGCATGGTCAAATAATTTGGGGGAAACGGAGTTATAAGTATAAAAATAGGTATCTTCTAAAGTTTTGATTTTTTTAGTATCTATTTGCAGTATATAATAATTACATTCCTTGTGGGGAGTTGGCACACGAACATAACACATTTTAATTCTTTTTTCTTCCCTTCCTTTCCCCTTCCTCCCTACTTCCTCCACGTTTTGGTCCCCTTCCCTTTTGCAAAAGATCTCTTAAAAAAGGTGTCTTCACAGCAGAACTTTCAAGGGACTGTAATATCCTAATAAGCATGTGCCTCTCCAAAGAGGAGTTGACTGTTCAACACACTGGATCAAGAAAGCTTCTTTTTTTTTTTTGGTACCAAGGATCGAACTCAGGACCTTGTGCTTGTGAGGAAGGCAGCAGAACTACTGAGCTGAATCCCCGGCCCCCAAGAAAGCTTCTTTCCTTGATTGTGTATTTCTGAAAGCAGTGGGGCATGATTCACGACATACTGATACCCACAGATTAACTAAAATAACCACATTATTATGATTTCAAATGATGCCCTAAAGTGATTAGCATTGCAATTATTCTGGAAAAATTCTAAGGCATTATTACATCGACCTCGGCAGAACAGCAACCCCAACTGCAGCCACCGAAGGGAGGGCGGCAGCAATGACATGTGAAGAAGAAAAAGGATGACATTTGAAGTACCCATTGGGAGTAAAGCAAATCTCGTCTCTAATGACTTCTCCCACAGAGGCCCGAGGAGGTGTAATTAGCTCCACATGAAAAGAGGACCAGGCTCCCTTCCTGGAGGTGCACAGGTTGTCGGACTGGTTCCCACTGCACCTTCCTGTCCAGGTGCCAAAGCCACTTGGCTGCCCCAGAAGTGACGGTGATGGTGATGGTGATAAGAATAATAACAACAGCAACATTAATCGAGCTTGGGGTTTGGGTGTGGAAAGGCTGGAAATGCCTAGCCACACTCAGGTCTGTTTGATTTCAGAGTCTTGGGGACTGTGACACACTTTCCTGCGTTCTTAGTGACATCCGGAACAATCCATTGCAAAAAGTCGGTAGGGACAACTGAGCTCTTATAGTTTGCAATCTGCTTTTTCCATGTAATATACCGCAAACATTTTGTTAATCAAATCAACTCTCCATGGCTGCCTATCATCCCATTATCGGGGAACTCCGGAGGTCATGTGACTGAGGGGTTTTCTCACATGTGTTCATTCTTTGTTTAAGCTAATTTATCAGCTGCCTGACACACACAGCACTTCAAAAGTTGTTTTACAACAACTTCTCTTTCACTAGGTTATTTGTATTGAATTTATAAATATTTTTATCCACATTTAAATAGGTACTAGGACTCAATCCTTGTATTTACACGAAATTATTGGTTATTTCCAAATTGAAATCACCAATCCATACTCTAAAGTGCTCCAGCCTCAAAGCACACATGTTACAGAGAGCTCGCGCTGTGCAACTGCTTGGGCTAAATCCTAAGCAACCATTTATGGAGCCATGCAAGAGCAATCAGGTCTTTCAAGATTGATCTCTTCACCAAGGTTATGCCCAGCATATGCTCTGTTCTCCCTGGAGTTCCTGAGGTTTCAGGAAATGGGGGTCCAGGCACAGACTCGAGGTCAGTCCCACCTCCTGACCCCACACCTTCACCAAGTCCCAGGGACCTCTCTTCTAAAAGACAAACGCCCTAAACCAAGCACTGCTGGCTGCTCTGATGGCAAGTAGGCAAGGCACAGAGCCACAGATAAAAGTTACAGGGAAGAGAGACGGACAGAGGCACTGTGGTGGGTTTCAGTTTGTCGCCTCTGAAACTCACGTGGGAGTCTAGTCCCCACTGTGGGGGATGAAGACGGCAGAAACTTAGTCAATGGGGGTGCTCACAGGAGGGGACTTCTGGAAGGGTTAAGTCTAGATGAGGCCATCAGGGTGGATCCCCCATGACTGAAGCCTGGTGGCTTCATAAGAAGAGAGAGACATGAGTGTACACACGTGTGTTCCCATCTCTCACCATGTGATGCCCCGCACTGCCTTGGGACTCTCCCAGCAAGAAGGCCATCAGAAGATGCAGCCTCTCAGCCTTGGATCGCTACAACTGTGAGCCCAAATAAACCTCTTCTCTTTATGAAGTACCCACCTTCAGGTATTTTGCTATAGTAATGAAAAACTGACTGATACATGAGGAAAGTGATTGATACATGAGGGAAGTTGATTTTCCGTGGTGAAATCTCTATGGTTTTCCAGATGGAGTAGAAAAAACAGAGAAGAAATGATAGAACCATTCAGTACTAGATATGCATCTCAGAAAAAAACAGTTGTAGAATGACCCTTCTTCAATTCTTGCATTCTGGACTGCAGACTGGATGAAAGTCCTGCATCAGTGTTAAAGGTCTTGAACTGCACTCTGTGATGTAAAAGACGATCTTAGTTGTTATGAACTACACATTGAAATGTTAAGGGGCAAAGGGCATGATGTACAAGAGAAAGAGAAAATGTGGCCAATAGTAACAACTGGTGAATCTGGATATGGGATATCTGGAAGATTTTAGTACTACACTCACAATTTTGAAATGTTTTTGTGGTGGTTATGGTGGAGTTTCACCTTGATTGGCTTTGGGATCTGCCCTGGGGACTGGTGGAGCACACTTCTATGTGTGTCTGGGTGGGTCATGGAGGGTGGCCTTGGGGTCTATGTCTGGCCTTTGCCCCTCCTGCTGTGGCACTGTTCCTCTGCTCTGCTTCCTGGTCACCATGAACTAAGCAGCTGTTCTCCACCTGGCCTTTCTGTCCTGATATCTCTGCCTTGAAGCCAGACAACCATGGACTGAAACTGCTAGCAAACTAAACCTCACCTCCTTTAAGTTGTATTAGGTATTGCGTCTCGATGACAAGAAAGCTGTCTAATATGGTTCTGTTAATATGAAATTATTTTAAACCGAAAACAAATTTTTAAAAACCCAACATGTGGACGAGAATTAGCTTATTCTTTTTTCTAAGTCTTTGGCTTCGAAGGCCTTGGGTGTGTTCCTAAAACAATAGCTGGATGGAAGGAGAACAGATTAAGAAAATCTGGAAGGGGATTTTTTCCTGCTTCACCGAAGGGCTTGCCTACTTCCTGTTTCTAAGTCACATGGGGAACATGCATGTCAGGTCATGGGCCTTGGGACTCCAGCAGCTGTTTGTACCTGGCGTGAAGGTGTGTCCCTGTGACCTGTGGCAAATGGTGGCAGTCTGCCAAGAGGAAATATGGACAGGCAGGACAGTCCTGCTGAGATAATTGTCTAGGGTGACAGTCATCCTTCCTTTCAAACAGAAGAGGTTTTGCCAGCTGACAGCTGTCTGACTTTGAGTTTCAGGAGGCAGCTGCAGGGACACTGAGTGCCCACTGTGCAATTCGGTTCATCTGTGGCACTGGAGGGGACAGGTGGCGTAGTACCAAGGGTTTCCCTGACTGCTTTGCAGGCCTTGGTTTTTTTGGACAGCTTCCACTTGTACACTGTTGGCTTCTAGCAATACAACTCCAGTAACTGCAGATGACAGCAACATTTTGTTCTTAAATGACATCAATTGTGACAGATGAGCTAGGATCCACACAGCACTAGGCTACCTCTGGCTAATTCCATCAACCCACATGATAAAATATCCGTATCTACCCACAAACCATGAACAAATACAATAAACTAAAAGAAAGAAAAGATGACCATAAGAATTTCCTGGGCAGAGAGAAAAAGGTCAGCAGGGAGGCTCCTCTGGGCTATCACAGTCACACAGAGGATCCCACATTCCTTCCTGTGACCAGCCCCGGGCCACCATCCTTTTGCGCCTTCCTGCCAAGAGCCTCAAAGACTCACCTATGGTACTGAGCTGTGAATGTCAGGTTCCCTTTGGGAAATGCAGGCGAGTCCCACTGTAGAATGTTCTTGAAATTAACTGAATTCATTCTGACATTTTGAGGAGGTGGCACCATCCCCAGTGCTGTAAAAAATAAAGGAAAAAAAAATTACAACTATTTTTCCTCTAAAAGATTTCCCAAGAAAATGACCACATCCACCAGGAACACAGCTCTGGATCTCCCTCATGGGTAGGGGTGGGGCACATTAGCTAACCAGGCTGAACTTTATTTGAAGAGCCATGAAAAGAAATTTCAGGGTAAGGGACAGGTGGGAAGCAAGAGTGAAGTGAGGACAGGTAATGGGGACCTGGAGGAGGGTGGTGATAGAAAATGCAATGGGGTAGGGTGGGGCTGGCCGACTTCAGACCCATTTCCAGAGATATAAACTCTGGACTTAGTGATAAATTTGACGTGGGGAATTTGAGGTTGCTGTCCATCTCTGGCTCAGGCGCCTGGTACTCCGACTAGAGCTGGGGCAGGAAACCCCAATCCCACTGTAACTGTCACAGATTGGAGATGCTGGAGAGATGGTCTAGTAGGGTCCTCGGGGACACAGCTGGCCTAATGAGCCCAAATTTGGGCTAGAAACAGAAATTATTTTTAAGCAGAAAATTATAAACAAAATAAGAGAGAAGAACATAATCTAACCACTACCTATCACCCAGCTGGTACCAAGAGATACACAAATTTGAAAGTCAGGGGCCTATTTAATGCCAGGCTTCTGCAGGAATCCCCCAGAAGGATAATGTAGAGGAAGGAGAGCAGAAGGCGTGGTCATGCAGGTAGCTACAGCCAGATCTGGTAGAGGATGCCAAGTAGAAGCAGCCTGGGAGAAGGGGAGGGGAGACTCCCAGCACAGTTCACACTGAAGGAGGGAGGGGCCGTCTCTCCATCTGCACCACGCACCTCAGGGGCTCACAGAAAAGTTTTTATTGGGTTTCAAACTTTAGAAGCCATAGAGTTGCGTCGTTGAGGGACAGAATTTAGATTTCAGGGCGCCCAGGACTGAAGAGGACGGTGTGGGAAGTGGCGACAGCAACGGAGACCTTTGTGCCGGGGGTCTGGCGGTGGCGGGAAGGGGGGAACAGGAAGGGAGCGGTCTCTGGGGTAGGATCTGTGTGTGTGTGTGGTGCGGCCTCCTCTAGACCCACTGGACTGCAGGAGGGTCTAAGGCAGTCAGGGTGGACGCGGAAAACAACTTTAGTTAGAACCCGCCGGGAATCTCCGACCCCTAGTCTGTAGTCTGGACCTTGCGTAATCCGGGTGCTCCGAGGCGGGTGGGGTTCCTGCTCCGCGGCGAGATCAAGCAGTGCGGAAACTCTTGCCTCGAGGCCTGACGTGACCCTTTCGGGATGCAATCAGGGCCCCCTTTTCGGAGATCCTCGCCCAGCTTGTGTGGCAAAGTGCAGCTAGCTGCAACGCCCAGTTCCCAAAAGCGCCATGGGGTTCCCCCTCGGGGACGCGCGGCGCGCACACCAGCCCTCCGGGTCCCCGCTCACCTGACGCCAGCAGGCAACCGCCCAGCCAGCACGCGAGGATCCGCGCCATAGCCCGGAGGGCGCTGGGGGCGCCGCGGCACAGACGCCGCACCCGCAGCGCCGAGCACCCGCCTGCGCCCGCTTCCGGGAACGCGCGGGGGGCCGGGCGAACGGCCGGGCTCCTCCCCCCGCAGGCCCCGCCCCGGCCCCGAGCCCAGAGCCCCGGGCGCCCCAGTTGACAGGCCCAAGTCAGGAGCTGTGCAAGGGGTGATCGGGACGAGGAAGCCGGCCTCCAGCTAAATACACGAAAACTCCATCTCAGGGTTCTGTCTCGGTGGAGGCATTAGAGCTGGTCTTATTTTTTTCCTGCCGTTCACGTCCTTTCTGATCTCTTCCCGCCTAGGAGGTGAGTTAAAAAAGCACCCAGCTGCAAGCTCAGTTGGAGAGGATCTTCAGCCTTTCCCCGGAGAAACAACACAAAACCAAGTCCTGTATCTCGAGTGACTTGTTTCTTTCTTGAGACTGCTGAAAAAGGTTTAATTTCCTCTTTCTAAACTCATAAGAGTGGCGAGGTTGGAAATTCCAGGTGTGAGGGGAAAGTACGGCCCTGCTTACGGCCAAGGCCACTGGACAGTTATAGGGGGAGTGAGCGGTCTGTCACACCCCCACACCCCCACACTGCAATGCAAAACAACTCTGAAGACCACACCAAGTTTGTATAAAAAAGTATTCTTGTATCACCAATACACAAACTCCAACCACTATACAAAAATTTTTTTAAAAAGTGCACAGGTGCACATACAGTTAGAGGGAACTTATCTCAAAAGATCATCCTGGAAGTATTCAAAACATGAGCGATGTATTCAGAGGACAGAGAAATTACATCAGTCATCCATTCAAGGTCCTTAAAGTAAAACTGGTATAATTGTTGTTTTTCCCCTTTCGAATTTCCTGTATTATTCCCCGACGTGTGTGTGTGTGTGGTTTCTGAGATACCAGCTCTTGGGGTGAGGCAGGGAGAGAGGACCCCGAACCTTTCATCCACTGGAGAGCCTAACTGCCTGGCAACATTTCCGAGTATTCCTGCATGTTTTCTCCAAGATTCAGAGGATCTTGGTGATTGCCTGGTGCAATCCCTTTATTTCAAAAATGTAGAAGCTGAGGCTCAGAAAGGCTAAGCCCAGAAGCCCAAGGTCCCACAACAAAATGTCAGCAGTCCATGTACTGTTTGGTACACAGCATTCTAAAACCTCGCTTCTCTAGAATCACAGCAACTGTATTTCCACAGAGGCCACGTGGAACCAGCATATAGAACACTTTTTAAATTGCCAAATAGGATCTCTTAAAATATGGCGCTGAGATTTTACCCCTCTCCTTTAATTATCTGCCTGATTCGTTATTAATGCATGTGTTTTCCCCACTTAAACTGGGCTAGGTAAGCAGCTGTGTGTGGAGTTTTCAGAGGGCAGGAATCAACCTAACATCTGAGAGGTGCCCTGTTCTTATGCATCCGCCTCCTCTCCAGCCTGCTTTATTACTCATTCCTGGAGCCTTGTGGGCAAAAGGGTCTCCATTTGCTAAACAATGCCCACAGCTCCTGAGTGTTTTCTTGCCCACTTTCATCCTGGCTCAATTTAATTATTTCTCAAAACGCCTCTGAAAACCCAACAGGGCCTTACTTCCTGGGAAATCAGATGCACAAACGAGACGTATTAGCATCAAGGGAGTGGAAGGGACAGGCTCGACGCTATGTTTCCCATAGTGGAAATTTGCATAGATGAGGTCACCTGAAGAACTGGGCACTCTATAGTTCCCTATTCCTTTCCTCACAGGACACTTGGCAGACCACAAGGCCGCAGATTAGGGCTCCAGGAGAGAACCCTGTAGGTGTTTCTCAGTTCAGGTTAATGAAGTACTTTGGAGTCATCTCATGATATAACCATCCCTGATATCGTCCACGTCAGAACTACTGGTGTCACTTTTATCAGAGAGATCATCTCCAGTCCAGAGGCACTCGGGAGGGAGGTTGGGAAACAACACCTGTAGCTTTTCCCCACCAGGCACTAGAAGGCTGGATTCCATCTCCTGGGGATCCTCTTCCAGGTCGACAACCTCTTCTGGAGGAGGTAACACCAGGGCAGCTTCTTCGGAGTCTTCTTCGTCATCATGGAGAACTCTCAAAAACACAGAATTCAAATCCACATTGAAGGTCATTTTATCCCCAGATCCCCCAGAGGAGTTGCCGTCGTCAACCTTGGGACAGGGGTCCTGGGGCAGACCTTCTGTCCTCTCACTGGGTTCACTTGTGCCTTCCTTCTGCCCTGGGCTGGGCCCTTGGGCTGCAGGGGGCTGGGGCTGGGGCTGAGTCTCCCTCTCAGGCTCCTTGGACTCCTCATCGGCTGGGTCCCCCAGGTGGGAGGCCTGGGAGGAGGCTGGGGAGGTTCGGACCTGGCTGTGAAGCCGGCCTGGGAGGCCATGCATGGTGTAACCCCCGGCAATTGTTCTGAGTGGCGCTTCATCCTCGCTGTCACTTTCATCGCCGTAATTATAACCCCACACTTTCTTCTTTTTGTTGATGGAAATGACCTCCAGGATATTCACTTCTTCTGACAGTGGTAGTTCAGGAAATATCCGGACTACAAAGTTATGAAAAATCTGAATAGGGGAGGGGGAGAAAGAGAGAGACTGTATCACTTGTGTTTGCTCTCTATTTTTTTACATAATGAAACTTAGTATTCACTGCACAATGATGTGGATGGTGACGGTGATGATAACATAAATAATAACTTAAGAGCTGGCAATTACATAGTGCTGACTAGTCGGCAGGCACTGCTCTTAGTATCTCCCACATACAGTTGGCCTCCAAATCCACAGATGCTGAAGTCCTTTAGAGATAATCTCATGAGATCGGCATAGCATCTATGCATATCCATCCCTGTATAGGCCACACTTGCCAATTTGACACAACTTCTCTTCCCTTACTCTACCAAGACCCAGCCTTAGGATCAATTTTTCTACTGGGCTATTTATCTTTTTTCTTACTGAGTCACAGGAGTTCTTTATATAACTATATCACTTGTACGCGACTTATGTGTTAATTATTTACATACATATATTCCCCCCAGTCTTTGATTTATTGCATTATTCTCTTGACTAAAAGAAATTCCGAGTTTTTAATGTAAGAATTATCAATTTATTCCTCCATGGTTTTTTTAATGTAAGAATTATCAATTTATTCCTCCATGGTTTTTGCTTTATGTGTCTGAGAGAGCCTTCTTTTACCCCAAAGCCATACAGAATCAGTTGCATAGATTCTCCTTGACTTATGGTGGGGATATGTCCCAATAAATGCATAGTAAGGTGAAAATACTGCAACTTTAAAACTTACTTAATATACCTAAGAACATTATAGCTTAGTCTAAACTACCTTAAACATGCTTAGCACACTTACGTCACCCTATATTCGAGCAAAATCATCTAACACACAGCCTGCTTTATAGTAATGCATTGAATATCTCCTGTAATTCAAATTTTATAGTTTCCCCTAAATGCATATTGTTTTTGCACCACTATAGTTTTTTTTTCCTTTTTTGGTACTGGGGATCGAACTTGGGATCTTGCGCTTGCAAGGCAGGTGGTGGAACCACTAAGCTAAATCCCCGGCCCTGCACCACTATGGAGTTAAAAAAAAAATTGTAAGTGGAACCATTGTTAAGTTGAGGACCATCTGCATAGCTTTCTAAGATTTTAAAGTGCTCCATTCACATTATAATCTCTAATGTACCTGAAACTGGCTTTCATGTGTGGTGTGAGGCAGGGGTCCAATGCCACTTCCCCCAGTGTATATAGCATTTATTGATAACTCATCCTTTCCCCACCAATTTGCAAGACTCACTGTCATGAACCATGTTTTCATAATGTGAGTCTGGCTTCCTATTTGACAAGGTTTTATGAATACTTTTCAACAAGATTTGATCATTTTCCCCACATTGAGCTTCTACATCATGTTAGACTTCTTTCTTCAATGCTTGAAAAATATTTTTGTTGCTATTATAATTGTATTTTTTTACTACTCTAAATAATATTCAGTTTATTTAAAATTCAAAGCCAGACAAAACGAATCTCTGCTGTTAGTAATCAGGAGAGTGGTTACCCTTGGAGAGGGTTCATGATTGAAAGGTGAGAGAAGGCAGACTTTCGGAGGAGCTAGGCACACTCTCTTCAGCAAGACATGAGTTAATGGGTGTGTTCAGGTTGTGGAGACTGGGCTCTGCACCTAGGATTTATGTACTTTATTTCTTGGAAGTTGAGAACCAGTTTCATGCTTACTTTTTTTTTGGTACTGGGGATCGAACTTGGGATCTTGCGCTTGCGAGGCAGGAGGAGGAACCACTGAGCTAAATCCCCAGTCCTCATGCTTACTTTCTAATTGAATGCTGCTGATTTTTTATGAAATGACTTTGCTAATCTTATTAATCCCCAAAATATATTTCTAGAGTCACGTGAATTCTTTATTTAGACAACTCTATTAATAAATAATCACTGTCTCTGCCCTACCTCAAACTTTAAGCTCCATGAGGGCAGGACTTTTTGGTTGTTTTGTTTACTTCTATATCCCTAATACCTAGATCATGTTGATACATACTAGAAGCTCAATAGGTATTTGTTCAATTAAAAAGAGAAAATACATCATTTAAAAATTTTAACATCTATTCTTGTTCAAACACACACACAAACACACTAGGCCTACACTGTCCTATTTTCCTCTTCCCAGAGTTTTAAATTAAATTCAGGGAAACAATTTTTTTTTTTTTAAAGTCACATTTTTTGCTTCAGGCTAACTTTATTTATTTATTTATTTATTTATTTATTTATTTATTTACTGGTACCGGGGATCGAACTTGGGTCCTTGTGCTTGCGCAGCAGGCGTCGAAACCACTGAGCTAAATTCCTGGCCCCAGGGAAACAATTTTTGATGGAGAAATACTAAAGAGACACAAGATGACAACATGATAAGACAAGCACAACTGTGGAGGGATATTTAATTATATGGTTGTTGGTAAATTAGAATAAGGTGAATGGGTTCAGACATAAAAAAATATTTCTGAATGAATTATTACAAGTAATACAAAAGGAAAGCAATAGGAGAAATGATAATTGATGGCAAAAGCAGTTGAGTCAAAAGACAAGAGTTTTAGAAGGATGTAAGACCAATATCCAGACTCTTGAAAAGGTTCTAACCAGCAACACAAAGAAGAAATGAAAACAAGAGAATGACTGTTATTGTTAATAATGAAAGTAACACAAGTGAGAGCAACTATAGATAATTGTTACATACGTGGCAATGAACAAAAGTACTGTAGTAAAAATGATTCATCAATGTCAGTGAGACTTATAGGCAGCATCACCACTGGCATTATAAATTAGTTATAATATTCTCCTATAAGATAAATCTGTGTTGTATATGTGTTACAGTGAAGTGATCCAAAATAAAAGATAATCTATATAAAAATTTCCATTGCGTTATTCATAATGGCCAAAGGGGGGAAAAAAAGACAAAAGGGGGAGAAATGATAAAGAAATCAACCTAAATGTCTCAGCTGGGGAATGGTGAAATCATACATTAATAATAATGAAATTCTATGTAATCATTAGAAGTAATAGGTGGACAAGAATAAAGAGAAAACACAAAACACACAGATACATTTATAACTGAAAAATATGTTTTCAGGGATAGAAAAGGCAGCCTGAAAAAACCCTGGTGTTTTTGGAACATGAGGTTTTCTTCTGTGAAAATATTTAAGTATATAATGAAAAATTTAAAGTTAAAAAAAAGACAGAATGTTTAAAAAAACTACATACCAAGACTTTGGGAAATTCAGTGTGTAAGCATACATATCCAATCTGTCTCAGTGTTAAGATGATGCTTATGGCCACTGACACAAAAATCACAATAACAATTACTATTTTGACAGATTTTGATGACCCTGTTGATGAGAAAATAAATGAATTTATTTCAAAAGAAATCCAATAAGTGATCACAGATAGGAATAAATGCACATTGCTCCGGCATTACAAGGTGATATTGAGGAAATACAATTTTGGGGAGAAAAATAGTTTTAGGGATCATGTCACTCAGGGTAACTTGAATCCTTGTGTTCCTGGACCATGTTCACTCATATTTGGCTCAGAGTAGACTGTTTTCTTATTTCCTTAGAGCAGAGTTGTTATGCCAATGTTGCTGGTGCCAAAATGGGACCCCAGAGAGGTAGCACTTTCATAGGAGGGGTCACCCCAATAGGCATCAGGTACCAGCACCAGCCCTGTGTGCCCACTGACTGGATCACTTCCTCAGGTGGACTCTGGGGAGTCCTTCCTGGGGCCCAGAACCTCCACTGGGATTGGTTAAAGACCCTAGGTTCATTCTGAGCTAGTTTGTTCTGACACCCTCTGCTCTTGCAGAACCTCTGTCAGAACATTTGTTTGCTTGGATTTAGCCTTTTTTCCCTACACTCTTCCATCATCTGAATTTGCCCTTTTTGTTTCATTCTCCTGATCACTGCAATCTTACCCTGTTTAACATAAGTTCTATAAGCATCTGCTCAAAAGACCCCAAAGGTAGGAGGTACTCTTCTTCCCCACCCGACAGAGTGACAGGGTCGGGGGAACTTTCTAGGATGTGTCATGGCCTCACAGGGAGGCCCCAAATAACATACCTCCCGGTTCCTAGGCCAGAAGGATCTTTATTGGCTCATCTGGGAAGACACACACAAGGAGTTACCACCCAGTGTCTTGAGCCTCCTCAGGTATGTTCTATCAATGTGCAGGATGGCCCAGATATGGTGAGGGGACCTGGTCTTGGGGTCATCAGTCGTGGAAACCACCTCCATGTGCAACACATAAACTAATCAAAAACACAGGTCCTATTGGTTAGCAAAGGAAGTGACAATTTTTGGGAGAAGAGGTATCTTCACTAAAATAAATAAAAAAGAATAACCAAACCAAAGACAGTTTTATATTCCTAAATAATGACTAAATAATGACTTTCTAAAGACTAAATAATGGAGAGTAATGCAGGTGTGTATTTTTTTAACAATAAAATAGAGCAGTACCTCAGTTCATGAACTTAATTCTTTCCACAATTCTGGTCGCAAACCAAATTGGATGAGAAGTGAATCGAATTCAGTGATTAGGCTCAATGCTGATCCTTATGGGAAATTTGGTTCAGTTCTCATCCAATTTGGTTTGTGACCCGACATGGTGGAAAGACATAAGTTTGTGAACCAAGGTGGCACTGCATATTTAGCTTTTGCAAGGTAAAAATTTTCCAGTTTATACTCTCTGATGTAATACTGTAGCCACGATGGCTGGTGATGGCTGTTTAAATATAAATGATCACAATGAAACAGAATTAAGAGCCAGTTTCTCCATCCCTGTAGCTCTATCTCAAATGTCCATGTGAGGCTCGTATTAGCATAGCTGCAGGAAGGTGTGGAGAAAGGAGAGCCTCCCCAAAAAGCCAACAAAGCCATTTGAAGGCTGGCCTTAGCCAACCAGGAACCAAAATCTGGCCTCAGCTTTTCAAGTCGTTCACCTCAAGGGTCCATCATCCTCTCTGACCTAGACTGTTACTATTCTTCCTTTCTTCCTTTGCTCAGTTCACAACTGTCCTGCCATGCCAGGCCCACTTCTACCTTAGGGCCTTTGCACTTGCGGGATCCTCCTTCTGGAACTCTCTCCCCTGATATTTCAGCAAGACTCACTCTCTCCTGTATTCCTTTCCCACTATCTCGGTATCAAATAACCACAAAGTCAGTGGCACAAAACAACACAAATCTATTATTTTTCAATTCTGGAGACCCTAAGTCCAGAATGGTTTTCACTAAGATAAAATCAAGGTGTTGGCAGATTGCATTTCTTCTGGAAGCTACAGGGGGAAAGTCCACTTCCCCACTTTTCCTACCTGTAGAGGCCTCTTTCATTCCTGGGCTCATGGCCCTTCTTTCATCCTCAAAGCCAGTTTTAAAGCCTCTCCCATTCCCCCAGCCTTTGACCTCTACTTCTGTTATCACTGCTCCTTCTCTGACTCTGAGTCCTCGATCTCCTCTTTCCTTTATGAGGACCCACATGCTTAGCTGGGGCCCACCTGGGTGACTCAGGTTCATCTTCCCCATCCCAAGATCCTTATTTGAATCACAACCACCAAGTCCCTTGGCCACATTCACATACCCAGGATGGGTGGGGATTACTCCACCTACCACACCTCCCTCCCGTCTTCACTTGAATGCTACCTCTCTGGAAAACCTTCTGTGGCCATCAGTGGTCTCGCCCATGTCCCCTTGACCAGTCATTGAGTGACTCCTGTGCTACTGTGCACATCCGTGACACATCTGAGCTGCTCCTTCTCTAAGGTTGGGCTTCAAGGGGAAAGCATTTTGCCAGACCTTTAAGATAAGATCCTTGCCACCCCTTATCAGTCTGCCCGGAGACTGCAGTGTCTACTGCTGAGTCTAAGTTAACACTGGCCTCAGGCTGATGTCCCTGATGAACCCTCAGCAGCACAGCTGTCTGGATCTAGAATCTGACTAGTCAGGGGTAGTTCAGAAGGCAAGGAGGCAGTGAGAGAGGCCATGTCATCTGAATTGTTTGGCTTCTGAGTTTCAGACAGCAAGAACCCAGATAGTGAGGATAGGTGCACCTAAACCATCTTGGGAAATGACAAAAGAATGGAACTGACTTGATATGCAAAATGATGTTCAGGCCAAGTAAAGACAAACTGACTTGACTGCCTGCCTCTGCCAGGCTGAGTCTTGCAAGTGGATCAGAGGAAGGTCAGGGCAGAAAGCCCATCCACGCAACGCACACTCACTTTGGAAGAACTGCAACCACCCAGGGAGCAACTCTGGGTGTCAGCAAACCCTCGTCTGCTTGTCACGTTCCTACCTGGAGTGTTTATTGTACAGAAGAGTTTTGTTTGTACAGCAGATCTGATATAACACAAAATCACACGGCTCCGGTCTTTGTCACTGGCTCTGGGTACAGAGCTGTAAAAACTCATGGAATTTCCTGACTGACGGCAGTGTCTTCCAGTTCCAAAGCCCCATGTGGGTGGGGATTCTTATAGATGGAATGACCCTCCAGAACTGTAAATGCCACTGTGACAGTCTTAGGAAGTAGGACTTTAAGAGGTATTGGGGTTGCAGGGCCTCTGCTCTTGTGACTGTATTAATACCATTGCTGTGGGAATGTCTTTGATCCTATGGAAGTGGCTTTGTTATAAAAGCTCTCCAGCTCCCCCTCTCAACATGTAATGCCGCCAACATGCTACAACATAGCAAGAAGATCTTTCCATCTTGTACTTGACAGCTTCCAGAACGGTGAGCAATAAACCTCTGTTCTTTGTAAGTTACCCAGTCTGAGGTATTATGTCATGGTTGCAGAAAATGGACTAAGAAAGAGGCTATATCGAGTTGATGCTAAGGATGTGACTCCCACAGCGGTGGGGGGAGGCGGCTCAGTGGCTTCAGGATGAGGGCTCATGGACAGAAAAGTGAACCATAGGATTTGAGGGGTCTGTATTGGGGGGGGGTTAAGTCAGTGTCAGAGATAAAATGAATTGTTGGACATCTACTTGGAGTCAGAGAACTGGTGTTAGAACCTAAGTATGTAAATTTATATTGGGTTTATGTTTTTGTAAGAGCTGTAGGCATAAAGATTCTATATACAAGTTTAGGTTTCCCCTACTTAATCAACATTATACAAACACCTCAAGTGAAAGCTTTGACATACTTTTCCTTTAGAATCAGTATGCGCATCACTGGGCTTTGAGGATCACTGAGAATAAAGTCACAGTCTGCTGTGGCTACAGCTAACACTGAGCATCATTAGTCCAGATACTCTTTGGGGCAGCTCAATGAATCCACAAATACTTGTATCACTTAAAAGTCCTTTCCTTATAAATCTGACCATATTTTTACTGTGGTCAATCAAATATTAAAGAGACTTCCCTTGGGGTGGGCAAACTCAGAAGGGCTTCTTTGAGGGAGATTTTCCTTTTTGGTAAAACAGGGGCAACCCAGTTACCTCCCCAGATAATAATGGGCAGAGAAAGCCCTAAGCTTGCAGGTTCTCACCACACATTTCTGCATATGGAGGAAGGTTTTGGGTCACTTGTGTTCTGGTGTCATTGCAGGAGTTGGGCTTTGTGTCCTCATTAGTGACTGTCTCATCTACACTACCAAAGTTCCTTTTCCTTTTGCAGGTAGGGCCACAGCTCCTGCCAGGCAGGCCAGATCTCAAAGCAACACCCAACCTAAGATTCCAATGCCTCTACATGCAGTAGCTTCAAACAACTTTGCATCTTCCAGTGATTGGCTTGAACTGCAGCCACCCAAGAGCACACAGCACTGCATTTAATCCTGATTCCCCAAATTAAAAGTGTTCCCATTTCAAAAAGGCATATTGACTTTATAAAGGTAGATCATCAGAGTGTCCTTATGGCAGAACAACATAGCTGTGCGCACCAGCTGGTGATCACTGGAAAACATCTCTGGATGTGCCTTTATTAGAAACACCTTTAGGGTGCCATGAAATTCAAATTGTTTTCTTTTAATAGGTTTTTGTGTAGGTAAAAATATGAATTTTCAAAAATTAACATACCTGATTCTTGGGCAGGCTGAAGGAGGACACATTTTAAGGGAGGTTTTGTTATTGTTCTTGAACTTCTTGGCTCAAAATAAACAGATATGCAGTAGTTTGTGTTTGGAATTAAATTGTTAATGACATAGCTGAAATTTCCACTAAAGCTTCCACTTATTTTGGGTTCATGCTGAAAAAAGAAAAAAAAAGTAAGACTATAGTGAGAATTTCATCTAGAGGCAGGCCATAAGAAATTATTTGGGGTTCTGTCTTCTAAGCCTAAACAAGGTTAGAAATATCACAGCCTTGAGAAGAAGGGTTTATAAATTACTTGGGCCCAGCAGTTATCACAAAACTACATGCATTTATACACAGGTACCTACACCTATCTTAAAACCATGAAATCTAGTCTGGCAAATTTATTTCGTATATGAAGAAGTCTCAAGAGGAACAAAGGTCTCTGTGATGTCATTTTTACAAAATTATTTTATCTCATTGACAATGGGGATCTAGTTTACACTTTTATAAAGGACTTTCTTGTACACTGATTCCTTTAACTTTCAAAATCATTGTTCCGGTTTAGATCTAAAATGTCCCAAAAAGTCGTATGTGTTCAGAGATGAAGGGCTTTGGGGAAGAGATGGAATTTTGCTGGCTCTAACTTCACTGAGTGGAGTAGCGCTCTGATGACTTTACTAGCTGAATGGGTTTATTAGGAGATAGCATCTAACAGAATGGAGCAGGTTGAAGGGTATATTTTGTTTCCAGCACCTTCCTCTTGGGCTGTTTCTTACTCTGCTTCCTGGCTGCCATGAGGTGGTCATCTTTCCTTTGCCATGTCCTTCTGCCATGATGATTGTGCCTCACCACAGGCCTAAAGTAATGGAGCCACTGACCATGGACTGGAACCAGAACTCCAATCAACTTCTCCTCCCTTTCGCTGTTTTGCTCAGGTATTCTGTCACAGCAACGCAAAGCTGACTAACACAACCATCTAGGCAATATCTCCATTCTACAGATGAGAAAACTGCAGGCCAAAGTGGCCACGGGACTTGTTCTAAATCACAGAGCTTGTAGATGTCTAAGACATCTTGCTTTTCCTTCCCCTGCAGTTCTGTTACATTTGAAGAATTACAAAGATAAAGCTGGGTCCAGTGGCAGAGGCCTGTAATCTCAATACACAGGGAGACTGAGGGAGGAGAATCACAAGATCGAGTTCTGCCTGAGCAACTTAGCAAGATCATGTCTCAAAATAAAAAGCAAAAAAGGCTTGGGATGTAGCTCAGTGGTACAGCACCCTTTTGTTAAGTCCCCAGTATTTTTTTTTTTTTTTTTGGTACCAGAGATCGAACTCGGGACCTTGCACTTGTGAGGCAGGCACTGGAACCACTGAGCTAAATCCCCGGCCCAAGTCCCCAGTATTTAAACAAATTGTTTTCTATGAATAACAACTTTTTAAAAAAATCATGTTTTATAGTTTCCAAAATACATTTTACTAGCAATTTTATTTCTAGCAGTCCAATTACAGCCTTTGGTAATCCTGTGTTTCTACAAGTCTCTGTCTGGAAGGATGGGGAGCTGTTAAACGGATTCACAAGCAACAAACTAGAAGGTCATGCATGGAAATGAGTAATGAAAGGAGAATGGACTGGACTGGACACCGCACGGCAGGAAGGCTCTCACCTTGGGTGGAGGAGCACCGTGTGGCTGAGGGTAGGACAGGTGAGCTCTGCGGGACCTTGAGCGAGTCTGTAAGGCTGACTTCCGGTGTCACAGCACAGACAGAAGCTCCACCCTACAGTTCCCCTCTGCTATGTTCTTGAGAACGTCCCTCAAGGGTTCATGTGCTGAAGTTTAATCAGTAGTGCTCGGTACAAGGGGACTGAAACTTGATTGACTATGGGGCTCAGAGGTGGGGCCTCTGAAAGGTGATTAGGATTAGATAAGGTATTCAGGGTGCAGTCATGACTGAATCCTGGTGGCTTTCGAAGAAGAAAGTGAAAGAGACCAGAAGAGACACATGTGATCCCTGGCTCTCACCATGTGATGCCCTGTGCCATGTGGAGACTGACAGCAAGGAAGCCATCACCAGATGCAATCCCTGGGCCACGGACCTACAGAACCATGAGCTAAAATAAAACTTAAAAAAAAAAGTATGCAGTCTCAGCTGTTTTGTTATAATAACAGAAAACAGACTAAGACATGCTTCCCCCAACCCCCCAGATTGAAACCAGGGCTTTTGCAATGAGGTACATTCCTGGCCCTTTATTTTATTTAATTTTTTAAATTTATTTTTAGTTTTTGGTACTGGGATTGAATTTGGGACTTTGCACTTGCGAGCCAGGCAGCGGAACCACTGAGCTAAATCCCCGGCCCTGGCCCTTTATTTTTTGAGACAAGAACTCATGAAGTCACTAAGTTGCCCAGGCTGGGCTGGGATTACAATTATATACCATGTCCAGCTGAGACATACTTCTTTAGGTATCTGTGCTGCATACACTACACCCTTCCCCATACCTGGGAATGCAGTCCCTGCTCCCAGTCTGGGCCCCCTTTCATGGGCTCTCATGATCCCACCTACTTTCAGCCACTCCAAGATACAGCTCCAGGAATCTCCCTCTGGAGCATTTCCTCTGCAGGTGAATATGCTGTAATTTCTGCCATAAAAAGTCCCTCTGTGACCCCATCTTCCTCTCCAGCTACCACTGTACATCCCTCCTTCCCCTAACAGAAAAGCTTCTTAGAAAAGGTAAGCTCTCCAATTCTTCTCCTTTCTCTCTTTCTTGAATCCATTCCAATAAGACCTCTGCCACATGACTCACCAAAGCTACTCATCTCAAGGGCCTGGGCTCAGAGCATTCAACACACACCAGAAGTCAGTGGCTCCCAGGACATCCCTTTAGCTGGGAAATCCCCCTTGAATTCCACACTTGGTGCAGCAGCTCCTGTCCAAAATCTCCTCCTAGAAGCCTGACGGGCACCTCACATTTAACATGTCCCAAACTGAGCTGCCTTCCAACCTCCACGCACCAGCTTCCTCCGTACTCTTCCCCGTTTTAATTCATGGAAACTCCAGTGTTGGAGGTCTACCTTCTCTCTTTCTCTACCACCCTTTGTGCCCAATCTACCTGAAAATATTGTTTTCCCATCATTATTTTAGTAAAATAAGCACAGAATTTAGTTGCTTTTCATTACCCCATCGCCATGGAGGGGTCTAAGCTACAAGCATCTATTGCCTGGAATATACCAGTAGCTTCCTTTATTTTCTTGATTTAATTAAAATACCTCTTTTCTTCAATGCAGAAGTCTATTAACTATAGTTTTTCCTCTTACAGCATTGTCAATATTCTAATAAACATGTCTCATTTTAGAAATAATAATCTAAAACAGAGCAGCTAATGCTCTGAATAAGAGACATGGTTAAAATATAACAGTTAATGACATCCAACAGAGTTGCTGAGTCCCATAAACTTGTTTCTCTCTTGTTATTTTTGCTCCCTCTTCCTGGGCTGCTGGTCATAATTCATGGGGAGAATTTCATAAGAGAAAATGATACTAATTACACAAGTTGTCACCAGCTATGGAGTTATTACCATCCTAACAGTGTTTTCACTGCTGTTCCAACTTCCGATTCTGCCCATTCTGATCTCTCCTGAACAACACCAGCCAGGCTGCGGTGTTAAGCCTTGTGTCCTCCAGTGGCTTCTGCCCTGCCAGACTCACAAAGTCCTCCGAGGTCTGGCCTGCTCTCTGCTCTGATCTCACTTCCCCTCTTCTCCCGACTTGGTCACTCCACTCCAGCCACCTCTGTAGTTTCTCAGACCCATTGGGTCCACTCCAACCCTGGGGCCTTTGAACTTCCTGTGGTCTCTGTTTTGAGATGCCCCTGCTCTGGTATCTTGCAGGCTAGTTTTACTTGCATGGATTTTATAATTGGCAGGAGGCTTGGCAAACAAAATGCTACTACAGAAGGGCCCACTGGTGGGTGCATCTGGTCCATTTTCACACATTCTAGCCTCGTGAGTGATGGAGCCAACAAAGATCCAGATGTGTCTGCTACCAGGGTCACCTGGAGGTTATGGAAACTGGGTGGGTCCTTAGAGGAAATCAGAAAAGGACAGAACTGCAGGAAAACACTGATTTTATTTATTTACTTAATTTTTTTTTGCTGTGTCAGAGGCAAGTAGACAGGTTTTCATACGTGGTACAGCTAAGCCACCCTTTCAAAGAAATCTCACCTTGGTGTGCTGGGGTCTGGCTGCTCTCTCTGTCTGTATCACTCTCCTGTCTACACCACACAGTTCTCTCTCTCCCTTCCTTATCCCCGGGTATTGTGCGAGTGACCTGTTTCCTTAAAGACAGAGCCACTGGGCTCAATCAATATATTTCTGCAGAGAAGGAACCACAGAGACTTCTTTCCTAAACTCAGGCAACACTGACAGCCAGGGCTTTTCATGTGAATTGTTCAACTACATGGTTCTTTTTTATAAGAGAGTAGATTATATCCATGGCCAACTCAGAACACTTTTGATCCCAGCAGTAGAGACTACTTACCCTCTTATCAATGTCCTCTGAGTGCTCCTTAATGATGAGTGATGCCTGATCGTGTAGGTCCTCCCCATATATTGTGGGAGCCACAGGTGGAAACTGCACCACCACATTAATGTGGTCTGCAAAGCCAATGATCCCAAAGTCTGGTGGCTCAAAAGACACTGTTTAGGAAACAAAGCCAGAAAGGAGCCCCAACATCAGTCAGTGGTTGCATAACAACAATGCTACCTGTTGTCAGGATCTAATCTTATTTCTTTTAAAGAACAAAAATTATTTTTATTCTGCCTATGATCTTAGTTATAGTCTGTTATTTTTATTGTAGTCTTGAAGAGCTAAGATAAAGAAAATGAACCATTTGCTTTACATCACTACAGCAAATTGACAGATTTTGGGATAGAAGTCAGCAACTCTGAATTTTCAGGCTGTACTCTAGACACAAAAATTAAAAATAACTTATTTTCATAATGTGTTAATAATACATAATAGAAACTCATTGTCAAAAATACAGTTAGCAATTGTCTTTGTAGTTAATCATTTTTTATCTACGCTAGATGGACCTAAATACCTAAAATTCATACACAGTTACTAAACTAGGATATCTATTTGTAAATACATGTACATGTAACATGTATATACACATATACATATAAACTCAAAGTAAATAATTCTAGCTCATATGGTGTCACATGGCATATAATTTCATTTAACTACAATTCATAAACATTTTAATACATAGTTACATATATCAAGGACTAGCAAATTATGGGCCATGAGTTGGCCTTTTGCACAATCTGCATGCTTAGAATGGTTTCTCTCTTTTTTTTTTAAGGATTGCAAAAGCAAAAAAAAAAAAAAAAAAAAAGAAAGAAAAAGAACCTCAAAAAACCAAAACAGCATGGGACAGAGATCAGATGTCCCACACAGTCTAAAATGTTTCTCTGCTGGCTCTTTACAGAAAGACTACCAACCCCTAACTTACACTGTAATTTTCATGGTTAATTCACTTTCACTAAGTGGCTGAACTGTGACTTAACTGATTCACTATTTTTAACATTTAGATTGTCTCTAATTTTTCTGAATGGAATTTATGTATTATCAAGTATTTGTGGTGCTAAATCTTGGCATTTGTCCTTAACAATTTCTAGGACAGGTTACTAAAGAGGTACTCTTGACTGGAGTGGGCCCATGTTAAGGGTCTTGGTACATACTGCCTAACATCTTCAGAGGGACTATACCAAAGTTTACTCTATATTCTTGCCAATACTGAGTCTCTGTATTTTTTCATCTTTATCATTTGAATCATGAAAAAGGCCTCCTATAACTCAACAACCTAAATACCATGACTCGTAAGCCGTGTCTTCCTTTCCATCTGTGTACAAACACACAGCTGTGACGCCATATCCTAAACACATACCACTGATTGATTTGCCACAGTGGGATTCAGCCATCACCAGTCTTTGACAAAGCACAGAGGTGCGGGGCACAGCCGCACCTGGCTTGTAATCGGGCAGTGAAGCAGAATTGGAGTTTTCTGTTTATTTTTGAAACAGGTTAGAAAATGGGAAACTGAAAAAGCAATGGAGCCAGAACTGTTAATGCAAAGGCCTCTGGGAGTGGCTCCAGGCACAGGGAAAGGAGAAAAGAAGCAGGCCCAGCCTTGGGCTCCAGCCTCTGCCTGTGAGCTCTGGGCCCCGTGTGTGCAGCCTGGGTGCTCATGAGTTACAAGCAGGAGCAGCAGGGTTACAGTCTGGGGTGGGGTTGCAGGAGGAAGGCAAATACTGCCCCAGAGTGAAGTGACAGACGAGATCCAGGCCACCAGAGTTCCACTCCCCACTTCCTGTTAGGCTATAAAGTGACAAGAAGGGCAAGCACTACTGCCTGAAAGCCTGCTCTATGCAGATTTGGGGCAATAATCTGCATTCATTCATTCATTCATTCATTCACTCATTCCTTCATTCAGGATAGGGTTTTGCTTCATACTCCGGCCTATCCTTGAACTCACTATGTAGCCCAGTCTGTCCTCAAACTCCCCTATGCTGGAATTACAGGGCGTGCACCATCATGCCCGGCATAGGTATGGAGCAATAATCTGTAAAGAAGACATTATGGCCCTACTTTTCAGACAGGAAAGCTGAGGTGGAGAGGAGCAAAGTAACTCGTCCCAGGTACAGAGTTAGGAAGTGATGGGGCCAGCTGTGAGGCTCCAGCTCTAAATCTAAAACACCTCTGCAGACTTTCCCAGTCATGACGAACAAATGATGATCTTTGTTTCTCATTTGTCTTGATATTTTATTCACTTTTATTAATACATGATGTTTACAGTTCATAATGATTAGAACTCCCTGTGATAACAGGGAGTTGGTGTATGCACAAAGACGTTAACTGTTTCTGTCTTTTTTCATCCCCTCCCCTTCCCCTCCTTCCAACTCTCGACCCCCTCCCCATTTGCAAAAGCTTGATTTTCATCATTTTTTCCCTTCAATCTTTTTTCCTTCCCATCCTAGCCCCTCCCTCCATTTCTTGTTCCATCCATTTGAAACAGATCTCCCTACTTTCTATTTATCTGTCTTCTATTTTACACACACACATTTTTCTCTCTTTCTCTCTGTGTGTGTAGATATATATTTAGTTTATCATATAAGAAAAACCATGTGGTATTTAAGCTTGTATGTCTAACTTATTGCACTTAATATATGCTCTCAACTTATATCCATTTGCTTACAGATGCTTCAAGTTTATCTTTATTATGGCAGAATAGGACTTTGTTGTGGATAGATACACATTTTCTTTATCCATTCTTTGTTAATGGGTATGTGGGCCCTTTTTAAGACTTAGCTATTGTGAATTGTGCTGCTATAAACATCAGTGTGCCTGTAGGATGTCTTCAACTCTCTCGGGAAGATACTCATGATGATCTTGATGAGGATGGCAAAGTCAAGGAATAGTGATCAACTCACAGTTCAAGGCCGTGATGCTACCCAGGCACTGGACCAACAGTGTCTCCCCTCTGAATTCTTCCACCATGGGGATGTAGGTCTCATGCATGTCTTGCCACACATTGGTGAGGTCACAAAATGATCTGGTGATATTTGTACAGTTCTCAACAGTCTTCATACTTTCCTTTTTACTTTTGAAAGAAATGGAAAAGGGAAAACTTTAGCATTTATGGAACAAGAATCTGTTTCTGTGTCTACTTCTTTATTTCTTTAGGGCTCTATCTGGGTATCACAATATCAAACTATCTTCCCTATCATCTTATTTAAAAATGGAACACTCTATGCTCTCCCTAATCCTACACTCTCAATCCCTCCTACCCTTCATTTCTCTTCATAGCATTTACCTAACCTGACACTTTACACTTTTACTTCTTTAATGAGGTCTCCACCTACTTTCAGAATTTCCATTTTCAGAGGGTAGGGACTATACCTCCTGGTATACTGTAAGTCAGTAAATATGTGCTGCATGAATGAATGAATGAATGAACGAACACTGGGCTCATGGTAGAAGCCTGAGACTTTCCCCCCTCTGTCAAGAACAATCACTGCTTTCCTTGAGACCCCCTCCTTCTCCGCCCGAAGGTCACATGGTCCGGTCCTAAGCCAGGCCTATGCTAGTTAGGAACAACACAAACATCTGCTCTACCATGCTATGGAAGAATGTGACCACTCAGTGCAGAAGGAAACTTTAAGACTCTAGCAGGTCAAAGAGAAACTCATGACTGACCCTCCCTGGGCCTGCATCAACAGATATAAGCCAAATAACCAATAAGAGGACACTCCACAGGGCTACTGAACAAAGAATGACTTATCTATGGCATCACTAATCCCTGAGACAGCCCCTCAGGGTGCACATTAGCTCAGAGAGGTTGAGCTCCATGCCGAATTTGAAGCTGGTTAGTGACTACTTTGGGCTCAGGCCTGTCTTAGACTAGGCCAGGGAGCTTTCTGGTGTCCAATGTGCCTCCATGAGTCAAGAAAAGTGAATATAAACCATTGGTGTGGTCCACAGACCTTTGGATCTTTGGAAAACACAAGACTTTTAAACATTCAGATGGACTAAATTAGAGAAATCATTAGCAAAACCACACAATTATTTTGCCAGTGGGTTCTGACCTGTAGAAATTGGCTTTATTTATAAATACAAAATAGTTTTGGATTATTAAAGTATTCAATTTAATTGAAAATGGATGAGTATTTTGCTTTTGGCATTTTATGGTTCTGCATAAGAAATGAAGAGACAGAGAACATAGAAGAAAGATAATACCTTCAGCAAGAGAAAAATGGGACATCAACCAACCTCATGATTGTGTACTGGAATGTAGAGTGAGTTGGTACAATGGAGCGGTTTTTCAACTCCCAAGATAAGATCAGCTGATATTTTCGAAATGCCAACTTGAAATCACAATTTTCATCTGCAGATTCTAAAGAGAACAGGAATGGGGGAAAAAAGCATTGACATCTGGAACCCAAAGACCTCAAACCCCAGGCTCCAACACGGAAGGCTTCTGGATAGCCCTGGGGTCTGAGAAACACAGGAAGTCTGCTGGGCATGGGAAGAAGCTAGTACTGTTCATTAATGAGCAACATGTTATGAGGGCAGGAGCTTAGGAAACAGGAACTCAGCACTTGGTAAGCAGAATGTGGACAGAAGGACTTCCTCAGTTATCACTCCACTCTCTCAACTCAGCTCAGCCCACAGCAGGCTTTCCTCCCTCTGGACTCCTCACTGCATTTTTTCCCTTGCTCACGGAGAGGAGGAGCACACTGGGCCCCGACTTAGCCTTTTATGCACTTAAGCCCCATAACCATGCTGAAGTAGGTGCTATTCACAGACCCATTTTCCACACTGAGTTTCCCACACTCAGTCGAGTGTACAGTATTATGCACTGGGAGCTGGTAGTGACAAATGAGGCACTAATGCTCTACCTGTCAAATTCTCCCTTATATGGTTAAATTTTCAGAGCTCATCTAAGTTTCCTGCGGTTAAGACCCAGGCCTTTGCTTTTTGATCTTCATGCCCCATGGTGTATCAGAAGGCTAAGCACACATTCAATGCTCAGTGAGGTTTTGTGGGCAGATTTATATATGCAGGTGAGAAGTTTAGTGAAAACTTATTTTTCCTTATCTGGAACCAACAGGTAGAAAAATGTAAAGAGAAATTTCTGAATCACTTTTTGTTTGGGATAATAGGTGTCTCCTTATTTTCTGTTAGTGAGAATGTTAAGAGCTTGAATATTCTTTCAAGGGGTTTAAAAATTATGTCCAGTGTTAATTTCTTAAAATAGTTTTGGGAGATAATTATGAAAACCAGAGTTAGCTAATTTTAGCTCCTTTTATAGAAAAAGGACTCCAATAAAATAGATAACAGATGTGAGGTCAGAAATAAAATTTTCCATATTTTATGTGTAGACAGTGACCCCAATATTTTGAATCTTATTCAAAATTTAACCGAGCCAAGAACATCTCTTACCAGGGATATCATGTGAAGCATCCAACGCTAGGCTCACATATACTAGGAGGAAGAAAAAGAAGTTAAGAGAAGCAACAGTGATTTATCTGGGCTCAACTTAAAATGGCCACTCTCAGTTTGCATTAATTAGTACATTAATCATCACATGCATTAATATTGCATTGAGATTTTCTTGTGCTAACAAAAAAGCACAAGCAAATAGTTCTTAGGTGACATCAGTACCATGAGCACCTGGTCATAGGATTGCATCTGGAATGGACCCAAAATAAGATCCACTTAGGAGATGACACTAAGAAGCAGGATTGGGTTGGTGGAGGGAATGTCCGAAGAAGCAGGTATCTATCTGAAAAAATTCCTCAGAATATAAATAAGCATGTTGCTAATAAATAACTTTCAAAGGTAAAGACATTGACCAAGGGTGAAGGAGGAAGAAAGAGTGTTCATGACGGGGACTGGTGAGTCTCATCTCCTTGGGACAGTGTGGGTGGGTGGGGACATTTGTCTTCTGGATGTCACAATGACTTTGGGGGAAGTGAAGTCCCTGGCATTTTTAGAAGGTGGATAATGTCCAAGGATGCTGGACATGGTCCAGTGTTCGGACGGTCTGCCTGAGATAGCTGTCCCACTTGTGGGTCCCCTGCTGATCAACTACGCAAGAGACGACACTGACACTGAAAGTGAATCTTGCAGAAGGTAGAGAAAAGACATGAATGAATAGTACTGCAGCAAAAAGATGGATAATAGATGAAATGCAGAAAGCAAAGCTCAGAGGTGACTTTTCATTCTGGTGGCTGGAGTAAGAGACGGGGTTTTCGGCCTTCTCCCAAATCTAGCAATCAGGTAATAAATTCCACTCTGTATTACAGTGAGGGTATTGAGACATTAGTCTTTAAATTGACATACAAGGATAGTCTCCATGGAGACTTTATGGAGCTTTATGTTATTTTTGCTTATCTGGTTGAACAACAGGCAGAAACTCACACTGAACTGAAATTCTCAGCTACTTTCCCT